>NC_133661.1:31323010-31624988 GCF_037893015.1 Macrotis lagotis | reverse complement strand
ATGAAGAGGGATTCCACCAGCCCATCCTTCTATATGAGATCAATGCCAAAGAGAGGAATAATGGGATCTTTGTGAGGGGTCATCTATAAGGATCCAGGAAGACATCTATTCCTGCAAAGATTTTGGGGGGGGGGAGGCATCCTAGGCTTGAGGCACTAAAGCTGGAAGAGAATCACGATTTCTATGACCTTTCCCAGAGCTGATCAGCACACTAAGAAATTCAAGCCCTGTGTTCTGTCACACACAAGGTGGCTTATTTTTCTGGGACAGTTTGTCAAGCCAGGTGGTCCTCTATCCTTGGTAATTAAGGCAGTACTGAGGCAGTTGATTCCCTTGAGATGGGGGGGGGGTATTCAGATCAGGGGAGAAGGGCTCATAAAATCATCTTGTCAGAAAAGGCAGGGCAGCCACATTTGCTCCCTGGTCACGTACAGTACAAAGGTAATGTATTCTCCTAGGCCTGCAGTGAGATGGTGCCACCTGCCTGAGATGATGGCCCCAGGAAAACCCAGTCCATTCTCTGCCAGGAAGCTGTTTCCTGAGCTACTTAATGATCTCTCCTTCTCTGAACAGAATTTGGAATCAGAAGATGTGGGTTTGGAGCAGAACCCTGCCAAATTGCTACTCGTGTATCCTTGGTCAAGACATTTCCCTTCACTATTTGCTTACGAGGGGGTGGCACCCGATGACACCAAAAGTCTTTTCCAGTTCTGGAGCTTATGATCTTAGTTTGCTTATCTTCTGTGTCATAAATCTAATGATTGATTGTGTTCAAACAGCTCAATGGAGAGTGATGAACTTGATATTAAGAAAAACCCAAGTTCCAATCATCCACTTAATTAGCTGTATGACTCTAGGCAAGTCACTTTACATCTAAGTCCTCCGTTTCCTCATCTGTAAAATCAGGATAATCATAATCATAATAATAATAATGATAATAACATCTCTCAGGTGCCTTCCAGAGCTAATCTTATCTGAGTTGGAAATATCATCTAGTCTAGGAGTTCTTCACCTGGGGTTCACATGCCTCTCTACCCCCAAAGAGTCCATGGATAGCAAGGGGTCCAGAATTTCTCACAAGGTTGTTGTGAGGCTCAGATGAATTAACATGTAAATCTTAAGACACCAGATGAATGCTCGTTGCTGTTGTTATAGTTCCCTTTCAGTGGGGGAGGGTCTTCAGATAGAGACTTGACACCACTTATTAGAGTTGATGCAGAGGGATATCCTCTTCTAGAGGTCTTTTTTCTTGCAGTAAAATTCTTTGATCGCCTTGCATTCCTGGCTGGATTGTGAGTTCCTCCAGTACAGAATATTTTTCCCCTCATGGAGATAGCAAGAATATTAGATTTAGTGTCACAGACTTGGAGTGGAATTGTTTGCTCTGCCACTTATTGCCTATAAGATATTGGGGAAGTCGCTCACCCTTACTGGGTCTCAACTTCCTCTCCTACAAAAGGAAAGGGTTGGAACTGATGGTCTCTTCCAGCTGAGTCTATGATCTCTTCACCATCAGTTTGCATCACTTTGTTCTTAGGATCTAGCAACGTAATAACTGTTACATATAACATTCTATCATCCAGCTCCATGCATTTGTGGAAACCATTGATCATCCTGGAATAGCCTTCCTTGACTCTCTAGGTTTCCCTCACTTCCTGCAAGACTCAACTCGGACCCCACTGTCTTTAATTTCAAATTCTCACTCTGAGACTGCCTCCAATTTATCTATCTATCTTATAGATGCATGTTGTCTCCTTCCATTAGAATGTAAGCTCCTTGAGGGCAAGAATCATGTTTTTATTCTGGTTTTACAGTCCCAAGCACTTAGCCTAGTGAATGGGACAAAAGAAATATGTAATGAATAGTTGCTGATGGAATGGCCGACACACAGGAATTGCTTAGAGAACACTTATTGAGGGTCTGATCCAGATTTGAATCAAATTAATCCTTAGAATGTTTCCAAATCTCCAGATGTTCGGCCAAATTGACAAAGCAATTGAAGAATCAGTTTTTTACTTTTTTTTGGCAAATAATCCTAAGGGTCTGAGTTAGTGGTCAAGTCCACACTGCCCAGTAGCAGAATGGATTTTGATGGGCTCCTGGGAATCCCACTGGGAAAGTGTCAATTCTGGATTTTTTCCTGATTGTTGCTCTTTGTTCTTCTCTCTTTCCCCATCTCAAGTGGTCCACAAATTGAATAGACCTCGGCCTCTGTGCTCAGGAGCCCTCCTGAGCATTCAAGGGGGCCTGAGCTGCTCTCCTGAGTTGAGGCTGGTCTCATTTGCAGGGAGAGAAGTTTATCTTTCCATCTGCCTCCCACACCCAGAGAAAAGGTTAGATTTCTCCTTTTCAGAGAGAGCTCAAGGCTGCTTATTAAACTGTGTGACTGCAGGCTGGAAACAGCATGAGGCTGTCATTGTGTCCTGAAGGGAGGTTACGATTGAAAATCCCCAAGGGACCTGGAGACAGCAATCAGGAACTGTCACAGCCCAAACTGGCCAGTCTGGACATAGGCAGAAGGGCTGACAACAGACAAGCTTTGAAGTTGTCCAATTACAGCTCATTCTAGTGAGAACAATGTGGCCAGACAATACCTATACACAGACACAGCCTATAATGCAAATGTTAGAATGTTGTAGTGGAAAGCACGATGGCCTTGAAGTCAGGTGTCCCAGGTTCAGATTCTGACTCTAGAGCCTTTCTAGACTTTTTTGTTTTTTAATAAAATGAAGGGGCTGCACTCATATCCTTCAAGTCCTTCCCAGAAATCATCACATTTGAATTGGAAATATCATCTAGCCTTGGAGTTCTCTCTCTCTCTCTCTCTCTCTCTCTTTTTTTTTTTTTGGATTTTTTAAGGCAATGGGTTTAAGTGACTTGCCCAGTTTCAAACAGCTAAGTAAATATTAAGTGTCTGAGGTCAGATTTGAACTCAGGTCCTCCTGACTCCAAGGCCGGTGCTCTATCTATCATGTCACCTAGTTGTGCCTAGTCCAGGAGTTCTTAACCTAGGGTCCATATACTTCTCTGTCCCCAAAAGGCCCATGGGTAGAGTTTGATGATTATATTTTAATATAGTTGGTTTTCTTTGTAATCCTACATATTTTATTTTATTCATTTAACACCATGATATTTAGAAGGGTTCCAGAGTCTTCCCCAGACGTCTAAATTTTTTTTTATTTATTTGAGGCAATAAGGTTATGACTTGCCCAAGGTCACACAGCTAGGTAATTAAAAAGCATCTGAGGTCATATTTGAACTCAAGTCCTGATTCTAGGGCAACGGCTCTATCCACTGCGCCACCTAGCTGCCCCTTCCCCAGACTTTTACAGAGTCCAGGAAAGAAAAAGAAAAAAAATTAAAAAAAAACCTTGGCTCTAATTTGAACCCCTTCATTTATAAATGTGAGAAATTTAAGGTCTGCAATGGAGAAGTATCCAAGATCAAGCAAAATATGGGCCCTGGACCTGATCTTTAGACTCAATGTTCCTTCCACATGAAAACATACCAAGCTTTATATATTGACAAATCATATATATATATATATATATATATATATATATATATATAATATAAAATATAATATATACTATATATTTATACAACACATATATATGATTTATATTAGATATATCATATACATATACTAATTGAGAAATTGAAGTTCGTGAAATGGAATTCTTCAATTAATCAGATGACTGTCCTTTTCATTGTCAACTTTATTTTTAGAAGAAAAATCAATGGATAGAAGGGATTTGTTTTAAAACTAAATCAGGGGGCAGCTAGGGGGTGCAGTGGATAAAGCACCGGCCCTGGAGTCAGGAGTACCTGGGTTCAAATCCGGTCTCAGACACTTAATAATTACCTAGCTGTGTGGCCTTGGGCAAGCCACTTAACTCCATTTGCCTTTCAAAAACCTAACAAAACAAAACAAAAACTAAATCAGCTCCCAGGGTCTGTTGTGGAGTGATTCTACATTCAGCCCAGTCTGCTCCTTTGTCTCCATCTTTACTTCTGGGCAATAATAATGGTAACTTCTTAGGCTGTTTTGAATGGGTTACGTAGCACTTGATGGAGCTAGATTCTCCCCAGTGGATTTCTGTTTAATTGCCAGGTAATTCAAATTCAGTTAAAGTTACTTGATCTTATTATTGCCTCAAGCTATTATCCCTCTAGGATGTTGTTTTAGATGGATTTGACCCTTCATGATCCCATTTTGGGTTTTCTTGGCAAAGATCCTGGAATGGGTTGTCATTTCCTTCTCCAGCTCATTGTACAGGTGAGGAAACTGAGGCAAACTGGGTAAAAGGATTTGTTCAAGATCTCACAGCCAATAAGTGTCTGAGGCAGGATTTGAACTTAACTATAAAGATGTATCTTCTTGACTTCAGACCCAGCACTCTGTCTACTGCATTGTCTCTTGTTGTCTCCCCTTTCATAGCCAGATTCTGAGGGGGAAAGATTGTCTACACATGTTGCTTCTATTTTCTCACCACTCTCTCCCTCTCAACTCATTATTTTCCCTTGCCAAGGTAATCACAAACCCCTTTGTTACAAAGGTCTTTTTTGCTAAATAGAGTGGCCTTTTCTTTGACTTATCCTGTTTAACCTTAGTAATTTTTTTATACTCTTGGCTGTCTTCTTGTGCATGATAGTCTCTTCTCCTTGGGTTTCATGACACTCTTCTCTTTTACCTCTCTGAGTCTTCTTGCTCAGTCTCCTTGTTGGAGTCATTTCCTCTGGGAGTGAGGATACTCTAGGGCTCAATCCTGAACCCTCTTTAAGTTTTTTTCTATGCTTTCTTTTGATGATCTCATTAAGTCTCATCAGTTCAACTATGATCTCTAAACAGAGGACACCCAAGTTCTATTGACTCAGTTCTATTTCTAATCACTTCCTGAATTTCCTGGATGTTTCACAGGTATCTCTAAGTCAATATATCACAAACAGAACTGATTTTTTCCCACTTAATTACCTTTGCAGCCTAAATTCCCTATTTCTGTTGAGATTCCCACCATCCAGGTTTATAATCTAGGACGCAGACTGTAATCTTCCCTTTTCCTCACCTCCCTCATTTATTTCATTGACGAATCTTATTGATCCTACTTCCACAGCTCTCCTATCTACACCATTCTCTCCATTCACAGAGCTCCCATCTTAATTCAGACCCTTATCATCTTTCCCAGACCATAGTGATAGCTCCTAATTGATCTTTCCTCTGCTTCCTCTCTCTCTCTCTCTCTCTCTCTCTCTCTCTCTCTCTCTCTCTCTCTCTCTCTCTCACTTTCCATCCCAGAAGGGAAGGGGGAAGGAATAAGCCTTTATGGAGAACCTATTATGTGTCAAATGCTATGTGAAGTGCTTAAGAAATATTACTTCATTTGATGTTAAACACAGCTCTATGATGTGGGTGCTATTATTAACCTCCATTTTTATAGTCGAGGAAACCGAGGTAGACAGAGGTTAAGTGATTTGTTCAGAGCATGTAAGACACCAAATCTGAGAGCAAATTTAACTTCAAGCCTTCCTGACTCTTTGCACCGCCTTTTAAGTATAGATCTGACCATAGGTGTCACTTCCCTAATTAAGGACCTATTACCTCTAGGGAAAAACCTCACCCCCTTTGGGGCACTTGAAAGTCTTCATAATCTGACTCCCACCCACCTTTCCAGAAAGGCTCCCCTTCACACACTTGTCCTTCTAGTAAGATTAGTCTACTTGCTGACATCTTCCATGGCAATCTATCTCTGGCTCTAATTTCACCTCCTTCTCTCTTGAGGGAAAGCTCTCTCCTCTCTTCTATTTGGTGGAGAACCCAGCAGCTTTTCAGACTCAACATCGATGCTATCTCCTACAGGAATCTTTTCCTGATTCCTAAAGTTGTTGTGGCTTTCCTCCAGAAATTACTTCGTATTTCTTATATTTTGCATTTATTTATATGTGAATATGTTGTTTCCTCTGATGAAACAAATGTCTCTTGAGGGCAGAGATTATTTCTTTTTTTGTCTTGTATCTGGAAACATAGTTGTTGCTGGTAAGAACAACATTACAGAATGTAAATATGTTTTGAGAAAAAAAAAAGTGGTTGGTAAGGACTTGACTCTGGGGGAAGGACAGATGGTTCCCATTTAGAAATTTATTAAATTGTAACCTCCATGAGGGCAGGACTATCTTTGATATCTCTAGTACTTAGCATAGTGTCTGACCTTATGAAATTGAATTGAATGGAACTTTGCCATAGAACCCTGCTTTTTATGGAATGTTTTATAGACAGCTACTAATACAGGACAGTGCCACCTGGCTAGATCTCTCTATAATATATTCAGGAAACAATTTTTCATTAGCAATATTACTTTAGAAATAAGGAAAATTTCTATATCTAGCTTCCTTCTGTCATTTTACAGAAGAATCACCAAGTGACGAGCTCAAGTCACACAGCTAATCAATCGGCGCCTAGGGAAATATGCCTTGTTAAACAGCATGCATGTAGATGAATTTTTAAGATCGGGGGACTAGTGGGATACTGAGATCCCAAAATATTTCTGTTCAGTGATATTGGGTCAATTCTTGCTGATGACTTTATTTGGGGGTAACATGCCACCCTATTAACATGATGGGGATACAGATGGACTCTATTATGACCTTCTCATGGAAAGAGAATAGTATGTCATGAATTGAAGGCTACTTACTGGGAGTGTGTGATCAGTTGAGCAGCTGAGTTAAAGTTTAGCTTTCTATGATCTATAACAAAAGGGGTTCAAAAAGCAAATAGGCAATTAAAAAAATAAACAAGCCCATGGCAAAGCCAGAGACTTTTACTCTAAGCGAATAAGCAACTGGTAAGGCACTGGAGAAGCATCTTTGAATACACAATTGACATGAAATATCTAGAGCATGCTTATTTATTCATTACAACAGATCCCTTAGAGACCTTTATTAGGCAGAATTTTATTATATCTAGTTCTGATTGAGCTATGTACACGACACACAAGAAGACTATAGGATTTTAAACTGGAAAGGGGTAGCTAGGTGGCTCAGTGGGTAAAATGCCAGATTTGGAGTCAGGAAGACCTGTGTTCAAATCTAGTCTCAGACATTTACTGGCTATATGACCCTGGGAAAGTCATTTAATCCTATTTGCCTCAGTTTCCTCATATGAAAAGTGAGCTGGAGAAGGAAATGGCAAAGCATTCCAGTGTCTTTGCCAAAAAACAACCCAACCAGACAAACCCTAAAAGGGGTCATGAAGAGTAAGACATGAGCGAAAAACAACTGAAAGGCAACAGTAATCTAATTTTTTTTTCATTTTATAGATGAGAAACTGAGGCCTAATGAAGAGACCAATTTTAACTGAATTCTTAGTGACTCTCCATTTCCAACCTACTCTTGGGGTGTTAGTTGTTATACAAGGATGCATTTCATCTCCCTAGGCTTCTTTCCAAGCTAGAAGTGTCTAAGATAACACTGTAGAAAGGGGAAGAATCAGGAATTGAATCCAGATTTTCTTTTTCTGAATCTACTCTTCTTTTCACTATGCTGCATTTCTGTTAGAATGTAAACTTCCTTTGGTATCTTTGTGTACAATGTCTATCACAAAACAAATGCTTTCATAGCGATTGATTCTCTTTGCATAGCCCCAGTTCCATAATAAAATACTTTGGCACAAAAAAAATGTTTTCTTGGCAAAGATACTGGAGTGGTTTGCCATTTCCCTTTTCGACTCATTTTATAGATGAAGAAATTGAGGCAGAGTTAAGTGACTTGTCCAGGGTCATACTGCTAAAAAGTGTTCAGAATTAGATTCGAACTCAGGAAGTAGACTTCCTGACTGTAGTGACTGTAGACCCAGCACTCTATTATATGTGTATTGCATCACTTATACATGTATTTATATATTACATATACATACATACACACAAATATATCTAAAACTTAAGGAGGCAATAACTACAATGTTGGCCAGCCATTTTCAGCACAGAAGAAGCAAGGACAACAGATGTTTCTGTGTCACTGTGAATGGGTATTAGCCACAATATATGAATGACTCCCCAAGTGTGTATTAGGAGCTTGGTTCTGAAGGGTTTTCTGTATTCCATACAGCACCATGATGGCCCTGGAGCTATGTCATAATGTTATTGACTGACGAGAGCTTCACTGCCATCTTGCTCAAAGTATTCATAATAATAGTAATAATGACCACTGGCATTTTTATACTGCTTTAAAGTTTGAAAAGTGCTGTACATGTTATCTCATTTGAGCCTCACAATAACTCCCTAAGGTAGGTGCTATTATTACCTTATTTAATAGATGGGAAAACTGAGGCTGAGTTATTAAGTGATTTACCTAGGATCCTGCAGCTATTAAGTATCAAGGAGCAATTTGAATTTAATTCTTCCTAAATCCATATCCATATCTTTAGCCCTGCATCACCTAGCTGCCTCAAATTCTAATAAATGGGTCCTATTGATAGAATCTTAGGCATTCAAGGAAATGGTTGAAAAAGGTAAGTCGCTACTTAACCTTGTAATTTTCTACATAAAATGTGGGGGAAGACTAGATGCTATCTAAAGTTCATTTTGTGTTTTCAGTTCTCTTTCAACTCAACATGCATGATATATATATATATATATATATATATATATATATATATATATAAATATGCACATATATTCCAAGGTCCTTCTAGTCATTCGGTCAGTTGACAAGCCTTCATTAAGATGCTGTGCTAATTGCTGGGTATATAAATAAAGGCAAAACCCAAAGTTCCCTGTCCATAAGGAGCTCTCATACTAATGGGGGACTCAATACAAAAGTATACATGAAAGATATACAGAACATAAGTAACAGATATTCTCAAGGTATTAGTAATGGTTATGTAGCAGGGTGGGAGCAGGAAAGGTCTCCAGTAGAAAAGAACGGTTGAGCTGAGTCTTAAAGAAAGCTATGACAGTCAGGAGATAGGGATGATGAGGGAGATCATTCCAGATGGGGGGAAAGTCAATGAAAAGGCAAGGAATCATGTAAAGAAGTATCATTTTTGGAGCACAGCCAGTATGCCAATGTGATTGCATCTTAGAGTTTGGGATGGGAGTAAAAAAAAAATAAAAGAAGAGGATAATGAAGGACTTTAAATCCAAATGCATGATTTTTTCCATTTGATTCTGGAGAGAATAGAGAGCCATTAGAGGTTAAAGAATATGAGGGGGGAAACAATATGGTCAGATTTGTACTTTGGGAAGCTCACTTTAGCAGCTGAGTGGAAGATGAGAAGAGACTTGAGGCAGAGACCAAGCAGAAGCCTTTTGGGTTCAGGGATGAGGTGATAAGGACCTGCACCAGAGCAGCAGCAATGGGAACTGAGAGAAGAGGATTTACACATGACATATTGTGAAGGTGGAATTACATGGGGCTGTCTGCAAGTGCGGAGTTGAGAATAATACCAAGGTTGTAAGTCTAGGAGCATGGTGGTGCATACAAAAATAATAGGGAAATTCAAAATAAGGGAGAGTTTGGGAAAGAAAAATAATTAGTTTTGTTTTATATATGCTATTTTGGATGCCCAGGAGGCAATGAAAGACTGGAACTCAACTGAGAGGTTAGAATTGGATGCAGAGATCTGGGAATCATCTGCATGGAACTGACAATTGGACTCAATAGGAACTGATAAGATCACCAAGAAAGGCAATATGGAGAGAAGAGAAGAAAACCAAGGAGAGAGTGTTGGGTAGGCAGGCACCCGAGTTAATGGGCATGACCTGGAAGAAGATCCAGCAAAGGAACCTGAGCAAGAATATTTGGATAGCTAGGAGAAGAGCCAGGAGGGAGTAATGCTAGGCAAACCTAGAGAGGAGGGAGCATCCAGGAGAAGTGGATGAGCCAGTGTCAGAAGCTACAGGGAAGTCAAAAAGGATGAGGACTGAGAAAATCCTTCCAGCTCTGACATTCTATAAGCTTATATTTCCTGACCACATTTTTATCCATCATTTTAATAGTAGCAACCACTGGACCTCTAGAGGTTTGGGTTTAATAAGCACAAATGCACACACACACACACACACACACACACACACAAACACACACATATCATACCCATGAGAATTTCAGAGCATAAGTTGGCTGGCCCGCTTAACAATTGATTGACACTTTGCTCATAGATTATGCTTATCTATTCATTAGAATAGGTCCCTTAGAAAATACCTCAGTAGCATATTTCCATCTGAACTATGTATTTGAACCATGCATTTGAATTTTTTTCTCTCTACCTCGAATGTCAGAAACTCTCTCTTTTTATCTGATGACTCTTACCTTTCTTTTAAAGCCTTATGCAAATGACACCTTCTTTGGGTGCTTTCTCGGATGCCCAGTTAGTAATGATGTTTCCTCTTCAGATTTCCTATACTTTCTAGCATACTTATCATGCTTATTGGTGTGCTATAATTTCTTGTTATATTCTTCAATTAGACTATAAACTCCGTTAAGACTTGAACAATATTATATCTAAATCTTCTGTCTTTCACAGTGGCCTACATAATTCTCTGAACACAAGGGATGTTTAATACATGGTTGTTGATTTTGATTTGTTGACAAAAGCAATAGCACTGCAGATTACAGATATTTGGATATGCTATTTAAAAATATATATATATTTCTAAACAGGTCCCTTGGTATATTTAATGACCAAAAAGGATCAGAAGTTATCATGTTCCATTTTTAATAATAAAAAATCCACACGTTTAAAATATTCTCAGGCATGCCTAACTTGGCAAATACCATTAACCTTCATATTATTTCTCTGGACTCACTCATGAACTAGCCAGCACTTTGGTGCTGGACAGCTCCCTTTGGCACGGTAATGCAATAATTTATTAAAACTCCAACAATTAATTAACAAGGGTGCACAAATATCATGCAAACATTGAAGCTGTGCTCACAAACAAAACGTGCATCATGGACAAAGAATTATACCAAAAAATTGGAGACGGGAAGGGGGATGGAATGTTCGATAATTTCTGTACAAAAAATGCGGGATGCTTTTTGTGGGGGATAGTCTGTAAAAGATGCATCATAACGTCTGGTATTTCCAAAAAGAGAAAACTGTATAAAAATAAATATTCTATGTACAAACACACACACACAGGTCAATCCAAGGTTAGGATCATCACTGCAAGAGAAAAACATAGATGCAGGTTAGTTTCAATGTCAGTCCTTGGCTTATTTCAAATATGGGTAAGTTTGGGATCCCATTTTCTGACAGAATAAGGTTTAGGCTTAGGACTGATTTCTTGTAGGCTTCCCTAGCATAAGATCCTCAATATCCTTTGACTATTATTGTGACTCTCTTGCTAAGACTTAGAACAGGTGTTTGAAGAGAACAGATCTCATCTCCCCCAAATCTTCTGATCGCTGGAAATGAATTTACCCCCCCCACACACACACCCTAATGAGATTCCCAACCAAGCTATTTAACCCCATTCTCCAGTCATCAAGAGGCAACCTCTACGAACCTCTATGAAATGGCAATGTGGATGCTTGCCCAACTCATCCATCTTTTAGTGGGTACAATGAAGTCAAAGATATTGCAGGTAATAGCCCCAGGCACAACCTCCCTAGACTCCCTCTTCTTTTAAAATTTGGTTCAAATATTGCTTTTTGCAGGGAACCACCTAGGTCTTAGTCTGAGGAGCTCCTTAGTAATTATTGCATCTCTCTTAAATATTTACTATAGATGATTGTGTCTTAGTTATTTGCTATAGGGATTGGGACACAGACCAGACCTGTGACTCAGTGATAGCATGAACTCCTGGGGGAGAGAACTTGCTCTACCAAGAAAGGCTAGAATTTTCTTTGTCTTTTGTATTAGAGAACTGCCTAGTGAGTCAGTTAGTTGATAAGCAATTATTAAATTCTTACTATGTTCCAGCCACTGTACTAAGCTGGAAGTAGAAAGTCAAAAACGGTGCCCAGAACACTCAGGGGTGTACACAAAGCCAGGATATGGCAGACTTGAATTCAGGTCTAAGTTAGTTATTATTGCCCTTTCCTTTAACAAGGAGGTAAGCTCTTGGAGATCAAAATCTAGAACATATCTTTGTATCCCCAGCACCTAACACAGCATCTCCTACATGGTAGTTATTTAATAATTTTTTGTTTAATTAATGAATATTTGTTTGTTTCATAATCTTGTATTAGATGAGAGCAGGGGTCAAGTCTTAAGTACATTTTATATCTCTTCTAACATCTAGCAGCTCATTTGCACACAGTTGGGGCTTAATGAATGTTTGTTGGATCATTGACTTCTCCTGGTAGGGAGAGTTTAACAGCTGTGGCTTAAACCCCAGTTCTATGTCCTGAGGCTTGGCATCCTAAGATCTGTTCAATCTGTCCGGAAATAGACTTATTCCCACCTGACCTCGGAATGATGGTGACCAAGATGAGTTTCTGAAATCCTCAGGTACTAAGATTCCTTCTTATTCTTTAACTTGGCCATTATGGGAGTCTAGTTTGACTGTCAAAGGTTCTTTTAAATTTTTATCATAATGGGCTACATTAAAAGTCGTCAATTCACTGGAGAATGTGGGGAAAAGAATGCCTGGGATGTCATTGAGTGGACTGTTGTGTGGGGGTGAAGAGATGGCAAATGGCTGCCCTAGGAACTGTGAACAAGTATTCTGCCCTAGAATATCCCCCCCCCCCAAGAAATGCTTCTGAGTCAAAGGGAGCAGGCTGGAGCAGAGCCTGCTGATCTCATAATTATGGCTTCGGAGGCAGAAGACCTGACTTCGAATTTCACTTCTGCTTTCTCACTGTGTGGTCTGGGATAAAGAAGTTCGCCATTCTAGACCTGTTTCCTCTTGTGTGAAAATGAGAGTCAACCCAATGGTCTCAAAGGGCTCTTTCACTTTTCACTTCTGTGATCCCATAGAACTAACTAAGCTTTAAGATCAACTAGTTGATTTCTATCCATGGGTCAATGAACACTCCATAAGCAGAGTGACTTCCATATCTCTTGCAACAACCCACATAGGGATTTTTTTTGGTAAGAATTATCTCTATTTTACAGCCTTAGAAACTGAGGTTGATTCTATGTGCTGAGGCTCATATAGTTTCAGAGTCAAGATTTGAATTCACTTCTCTCTTGACTGTAATTCCACTTAAAATCCACTTGTCACAGGCTAAAGTATATTATAATTTGAGTAGCAACTGCCAAGAAGAGGTAGAATGGTCTAACCAATTTATAAGTATCTCTTAGAACTCCTTGGAGAAATAGTGCAGCATGAATCTAAACTGAATAAAATGAACTGGTGTGGGAACCCCATGAATTGGAAATCCCTGAATGCCAAAGTAAGAGGCATCTAAAATATATCTTGAAATGTCTTGCTGGGTAGTGGAAAAGGGAAGGGGGGGTTTAAGAAGAACATATTTATCTGGAAACAAAAGTAATATAAAAACAGGAGATAGCATTAGGAATGAAGAAGACTGCATCCTGAATACTTAAGCCAAAAAAATGCTAAAGGAGTGGCAACAATGAATGTTGGGAGTATCTTTTACTGATCTGAGTTTGCTTATATAGCTATAGAATGGGAGAGATGTGAGTCTGTGTGTGTGTGTGTGTGTGTGTGAGTGTGTGTGTGTGCATGTATGTGTGTGCATGTATGTGTGTTCTTGTGGGAAAGATATCTCCCAGTGTATCCATGCCACTAATAAATGCACTACAGACCATCAGGAAACCCTACCTTATTCCAGCAGCCCTGGACTGGCAAACCATCTTCCCCCTGTAATGGAGAAGGACAAAAGTAGGGCTCAGACTCTCAGGAAGCGGGAAAAATTTAATAACCTTGGGAACTTGTGGTCTATATTTGAGACTCATTATGACGTGACTAAATACTTTTCTTTATTTTTTTCTCCACTGCTGGTTTAAAGGTGGAGCTCCTAGTAATTTGGGCTCCTGCATATAGTAAGAGCTTAGGACCTCTGTGAGGATGAGGGGAATTGCACATCCCAGGTGAAGGATGATTTTAAAGAAATGACTTTAAGTTACTCTATAGTCCTTGACCTTTGGTCCATCCTTGGTTCTGGTCAAATTCTACAAAGGATATGCTAGCTGGCCTCAGGTTTCTCCTGGGATAAAGGTTCAATTGAGTGGGAGTCATTGGTTCTGATCAATTTTATCCAAATAGAATTAGGGAAACTTTATGTTCAATGCTCTTCATTGAGTTAGTGGTGGACTTTCATAAAGAGATTTTACAATGGTGGGAAGTTCCAGGATTAGGTATCTCACTATCCTAATAATGATGATAATTATGATTTTAAATTAAAGTATTTTCATCTAACAAAAATCAATTTTTCTTTCTCTTCCCTTTCCTATTGTTTTTAAAATGACTATTTTCAACAAACAAACATCTGTTTTCTCACCCTCCCACCTTCCCATCTGCCAATAAAACAAAATCCTCATAACAAAAGCATATTCAAGCAGAACAAATTTCCACACTAGCCATATCCAAAAAAGTCTCATTTTGAATCTTAAATTCATCCCCTCTCTGTCAAGAGGGTAGCATGCTTCAGATAATTATAATTTTAAAAATCCACAAGAACAACAAATATGAAAGCACTAGAAGTAGCAAAGGGGAAAGGGACCATTTCTACAGGATGTTATTGGGGAAAACATCTCTTTGTGATAAGATTTTCTCAATTTGACTTGATTTTGAGGGAGGAGGAAGGCGAAGATCGGGCGTAGTTGTTTCATCGAGTAAACCTTACTACCCTTTGATGTACAGGGTTTAAGAAACAACATGAACACGGACTCTTCAACAGGAAAAGGAGCCACCACTGGTCAGAGTGGCATCCCCATTGGCACACCAGTGATGGGAGGAATGATGTGATGTGGAGCTCAGGATAGGACGAAATGAAATGTTAGGTGTGTGGATGGGAGCAGAGGGTTGAGGAGTTATGACTTGCAGATCCAAAGATGACCTGGACAGTCATAGGAAGAGTTTGTGACAGGTGAGTTTGGCGGAAGAAAGGACCCTTGCTGGTTATTGATGGGGGCTTGTGGGAGAGATGGAAGAATTCCCTATGGAGAAACATTAGTTGGCATGCTGCATGCTCAGGGTTTAGTGGAATGAGGGATTTGAGAAGAAGCTGATTGTTTTAGTGGGCTCATGCTCACACAGCACCCTAGCCTTAAAGATTTCTGAACTCTCATAGTATGTCTGTGTATGTGAGTGGAGGGGACGGGGGTGAGGAAATGGTGCTCTTATCTACTCTACCACCTAGTGTCTAGAGAAGCAACTTGGCAGAGTGGGGAGAATTCAATATACTCTTTTATCCTAAAGTCTCCTTTATTTTTTTTCTCTTCTCTTTCCTATTTCTCTTTCCTATTCTCTAAACTTTTGTTTTTTCTTCTGGTACAATGATCTAGAGTATTCAACAGTGAACAAGATTCTTCAAAAGAAAGTCAATATGGAACAAGGGGGAGGAAAGGAAGGTGTTATGGGATGCTCTTGATTTCCGACAAAGAAAAGGATGCCTAATACGTTATTTCATACTAGAACATTTCTCGTTGTTTTTCCTGCTCCTAGATTTTGAAGAATGAGTTTGCACCAGGTAGTGGGATAAGCACTGAGTGTGGCATCTCTTAAGTAGAGGCCAGGGTGATTGGTACAGTTGTCTCAGGTACAATCTAGAAGAAGGCATGGGGCTCTATGCTCTCTCAAGGAGAGACTGGGGCTACAGAATTCTGATGGGGACCCAGGTGAGGGCTCAGAAACAGGAGAGGGGGCAAGAATGCGAATTGGACTTGGATCCAAGAGACTCAGCTCCCCAGTCTAGCTGTGTGACTCAGGAAATCATTTTACCTGAGTCCTAGCTTCTTCCAAAAAGGAGCAAATAATATCTGCCTTCCTTCTCAGGGTAGTTATATGGGAAACATTTTGTAAGCTTGAAAGTGCTATGAAAATGTGAGTTATTATTAGGATGATCCCAAGTGAGAGTAAAGAAATAATCTCAGTTATTACAACTGAGGTAGCAGTACATGTGGAAAAGAGCATTGGCTTTTGAGTCAGAGGACATGAGTTCAAATGCTTCTTCTGATGCTTACTACTTGTGTGATTTTGCGTAAGTTGTTCAACTCCTCTGGGCCTCAGTTTCCTCACCTATAAAATGAAGGTATTGGATTAGATGGTACTTGACGTCTCTTCCTACTCTGGATCTAGAAGTCTATAATTTTAAATCATTTCACCTCTCTGAGGCTCAGTATCCTCATGCATAAGATGAGAGGTTGGAAAAGATGGTCTTTGAGGGCCCTCCTAGCTCTACACCATTGCCCAGCACGGCAAATTTCTTAGCCTTGTTGCAATGTCTGGAAGTTAATCAACTTAGAGTCAAGGTCTACATTTATTACTCTTCAAGTAAAGTGTTGGGTAGGGGAACATGTCCAGATGTTAACTCGCAATATCAGGTCACATGGTCCAGGAGAGAAAGTCAAAGAAATTCAAGGAAAGTCTGAATATCCATTAGAGAAGCAGATCCAAGCAATAAGACCCCCCCCCCCCCATGTCTGGGGTTGTTAGGAAGCAGGCAATGATGGATGGAGGGAGGAGGCATGCAGGAGGAAGGTCAATGAAAGCCAATAGAAACCAAGCAGGAAAGGGAAGGTAATGCCATACCAATGGGCACGGGGCATCCAGTCCGTCCAGCCCTGGTAACCCCGGCTCCCCCTTCTCTCCTTTAAAACCTCGATGTCCCTGTTCACAAAATCAACCACGATGATTATTTGGGTCAGAGATGGCCAACTCCAGTGAAGAAGAGGCCCAGTCCTCCCTTGGCCAGGACATAAGACACTAGAGATGCCACACCAGGAGCCAAAATTTGGGGGACAAATCTCCTCTCCAACTTAACTATAGCTGAATTCCGTATTTTAGCTCTGGGTCTTGATTTCTTTCTCCATTTTCATTTCTATAAACCTGGTCCAATGTATTAACAGTGTTTTAATAAAAGACTATAATTAGAGTTAGATTATAAGTTCCTTGAAGGCAGAACTTCATGGTTTTATAATCTTTATATGCCTAGAGTCCTACATATAGTCCCATGGACACTTAGGAAATGCTCATTGAATTGGATTGGAGGGTATCTTGATGCTGGATAGAGAAAGCTTTTAAGGTCAATAAATCAATCAACAAAGTGGACTGATTAACTTATTGATTGGGGGGAGGCTCCTAAAAGACTTTTCTTCTTGAAGAATCTCGGTCTCTATTGCCAACTCTTTGGTACTGAGACTTTCCTGGCCATAGGCAGAAGAATCAAGCTGAATGAGGAGACCCCCTTGGCTGGCTTTTATCCTAGCTAAGTTGGAGACAGATCATCCACCTGGGGAGCTTAACCCTAGTGTCCTGTGAAGACCGAGTGAGGACCCACATTGTTGGTAGCTGATTGTAAGTGATAAAGAAACAAAGAAGGGCAACTCCATCGTTGGCAGCTGTTACTCTGGCTCCCAAAGTCAGTCCCAGCTGAAAGTACAGGCCTCCTCTTGGCCAATCCCTTTCTTCCTGGCCTTCTCCCCTCTAGCACTTTATTTATGAAGCTGCTGAAAAGAAAGGGATTTTAACCATAATTTTGTTCTGTTGTGGCTTTGGGCCCAAACTAACAGCATCCAGAATTCTTCTAGCCCTTAGTATAACAGAGGAACTTTGGCACCAGGGCTGTAATTAATCATTTCACATTTTAATCTGAGTTTTCCTTCTTTCTTCCCAATTTGTGAACCTTAAGGAAAAAACAAACAAACAAACAAACAAGAAACCACAATTCAACAATTAAATTACAACATACCAATGGACAGGGGGCATCTAATCCAGGCGCTCCTTGGTCTCCCTTATCCCCTTTAGGCCCCCTAGAGCCTTTCTTCCCCCTCTCCCCCTGTAAATAATGGTTTAGGCCAAGAAAAAAAATAACATCAAAGTTTTAGGATCATCCATTGTATTAAAGTTAGAGACAAGAATAATATAAAATAAAATAGAAAAGCAGAAAATTTTTTCAAAAGTAGACACTTCTAAATTAATATGGTTTTCTGTAGGGACGTAGATATTAAATCTGGGCATCTATAAACAAATAGGTGTGTGTGTGGGGTGGGGGGGATGGTGGGTTTTGTCCATAAAGGAATCAAAGAAGGTGATATAGCACTGAGTTGGAGATGGATGGGAGAGGTTGTCCAAGGTAGCTCTTGAACTTTTCTTTGCTGTGTCTTAGCAGAACATTTTAAGGGGCCATAGATAACTTCTTTCTAGGGTGTCTGGATCCTATGATGCTTTCACCTGATGGCAATTTACCTCAACTACCTCTTACTTTTCCTGGCAGCTGGTCATTTCCTAATGAAGTTTGATTTAAGTTACTATGGCAAATAAGGCTGCATTTTCTAACCATGTATCATGGGTGGGGGTGAAGGGGGGGCACCTAGACTGAGGGTAGAAAATTGATCATTGTTAACAAATAGAACAAACCAATTGTAAGCAGTTAAGGTAAGGGGGTGACTAAATGTCACCCCTTTTCATAAAGGAGCTAGAAGGTCTCAACTTCCACAGATAGAGGAAATCATCCTACAACTGGGGGTATTTTAAAGACCATTTACAGAAAGTAGAACATTTCCCAACTCACCTCCTCCCCAACCCTCAGAGTTACATAAAATGAGATGAAAGAGGATTGGTCAAAGAGAGGATTTTATTCAGCATTTGGCAGCGGTTAAGAGGTACAAATAAAATCAAACAACAGAGATGTCTAAAAAAGTGGAAAACAAAAGAATTTAGATAAAATAAACTCAAAATTGGGGGAAGAATGGATGGGAAAGGCATATGACTAGGAGAAATTGTCTATAGGAAAAAAAGTCTCCAGGAATGTGGAAGGAAGAGGAAGGAAGATCCAGGCCAAAAAGAAAAAAAAAAGAAAAAAGAAAGGCAGCAGGGACAGAGGTAAGGGGATAAGAGGGACCTGTAGAAGCAAGAAAAGAACACACAACACATGTTTCACAGAAAGTAGTCAGCTCAGCTTGGATGGATGACCATCAGACTTTTTCCATTGGGCGATTCAAAGGCTGCATCATGACTATACCAGTGAGGTCACCATCACCATTTTTAGGCAGAAGATGTCCTTTCTCAGACATTTCCTAAACTAAAACTTGCACATGGGTCACCTTCTGAGTAGAGAAGACAGGTGATGTTTAAACAACTTCACTTTAGGAATGTGTCATTATTGGGTTTGTCTGGTGTCTGTCCTCTTTGGAAAATGTTAATATTCTTGGCATTGAGTCTTAGGATGACAGTTTTGATTCACTTTACTGGAAGAGGACCCAAAACTGTCTTTTAAATTTATTTTTTGTAGAATGGCAGCTATTTGAAGGTGGGGCATTTATAATTTCTGCTTTAGTAACATCAGGGCCTGGCACATAGTAGACACTTAAAGATACTTGTTGAATTTAATTGAACTAATTAGAGAGGAAAGGAACATAATTTCTTAAACTGGACTTTCATCAAATCACATGAAATCAGAATCTCCCTGCCCTGGATCTATCCCATGATTTATCCAGGCCAGAAGAGAAAATTAAGATCTTGATGGCCAAATGAGGGACTACAAAGGATACTTTTCAGTGATTTAGAATTACTATCACGTTATAAGACAATAAAGAGAAGGCATCCCTCCATGGGCCATCATTTTCTTGTTCATTAAGAGTAATTTCATGAATTTCACCTCTATTGAATTGTCAGTACCATCAGTACCATCTTTGACAATATGGAGTAATGGCTCTACTCCTGGATCTCTGCCCAATGTGACCTGAGTCTTGCCATCTTTACATGGCCTCTGTGGTTCGCTTTGACCTCAAACCAATAGAAAGAGTCAAAGGAATTTAGTTGAATAATTTAGTAATGCAAGAACAATTAGGTGAAACTCAAACTTAAAAGAAAAAAGATAGGAAGGGGATGTTAGTAAGCCAAACTGTAGGTGGAATGATCACATTTGTTTGAAACCATAAAGTCTTTGTGACTTTGCCCATATGAAATTCTAATTTCCTATCTTGCCTGAAATACTGTTTCTGTTTCTGACAATTACATCATGGGAGTGGGAGAGAAGCTGAAGACAGGCATCATGGTGCAGTAGGTAGAATGTTGGAATTGGAGCCAGGAAAATTGTGTTTCAGATCCTGACTCTAATGAATAACTACCTGTGTGACCCTGGCCAAGTCACTTGATAAAGCTATCCATCTTTCCATCCATCCATCCATCCATCCATCCATCCATCCATCCATCCATCCATCCATCCTTATCTATTATGTATCTATCCATTATCTATATCTATCTATCTATCTATCTATCTATCTATCTATCTATCTATCTATTTATCTATCATCTAGGAGCAGCTAGGTGGCTCAATGGATAGAGTACTAGCCTTGGAGTCAGGAGGATGAGAGTTTGAATCCAGCCTCAGACACTGGACACTTGCTACCTGTATGACCTTGGGCAAATCACTTAACCTTGATTGCCTGGCATTCAGACCCAACTACAGTTGTCCTGACTCATATCTGGCCACTGGTTAGCTCTGGAGGAGAAAATAAGGCTGGTGACTTAGCACATCCCCCCCCAATCTAATCTATTATCTATCTTTCCCTCTATCCATTTATCTATCAGCTATCTGTCATTTATCTATCTCTACCATCTATCATCTATTTCTCTATCCATTCATCTATCCATCCATCCATGGGTGTGTATATATGAATATATGTTTGTCTCTCACTGGAGAAATGCTTTATGTGTGGATGCTGAAGGGTCATGCCTTGGCAGAGGGTCAGGCTTCTAGGAAATATAGAGTAGACAAGGGCCAATGAAAACACTATTAGACAGAAGGAACAGTAAGAGTGGGGAGAGGCTGTGCTTTCTCAGGAAGAGCATTTGTCCTGTCAGGACTTTGTCATCTGGGATAAGGAAAAGGTAGAAAGGTCAGCACTCCATAGACTAAGCTCAGTCTCATTATTTTAACCAGGGCATCTAGGTTTTCAGTAGTGAACATCATGATGAGAAATCCATATGAGTGTGGGTTGATGGCATTTAAAAAAATTTTAATTATTGATCCATGCCTGTTAGTATGACCCTGGTTATGCAAAAATGTAGGTGGACAAGTAATTAAACCATACTAACCTACTGGTTTTTATATGTGATGGCTAACTAAGTAAAGTACCTTGATTTTGTTTTGCTGAAAATTTCAGACAGGCCCTGGAGTTAGACAGGCCCTCAACTGGACGCCTGGGTCAGGATCTTGCTATCTAGTTTCTCTTATCTAAGAGGTATTACAGCTGTAATTTCACAAAGGGTTGACTGCTTAAAGCTCTTAGACTTTCAGACTTTGACCTGGAATTCTTTCCCATGCTTGCTAGTGATTTCAGATTTAATTTGATGCTTTTTAATGAATTTTGGAAAATCTCAGTCCAGTGTATTAATACATTGAGACATAATATTGAGGATCATGGAATTGGGGTTGGAAGTGACAGTGGAAGGAATCTAATTCAACCTCTTCATTTTACAAATGAGGAAATTGAGATTTACTCAAGTTCACACAAGGTCCCTGAAAGTCAGAGGTGGGATTCAAATTCATTTTCTCTGATTCTGGGGTCACTACCTTTCCCCTTGTCCTCTACTGGCCCCTAAGCTTGGCTAGTAGGGCATGAACTCTGGCAAGTCTTTTTTTCAAAAAAATAATTAATTAATTTAAGGCAATGGGATTTAAGAGTGACTTGCCCAAGGTCACACAGCTGGACAATTATTAAGTGTCAGAGGTTGGATTTGAACTCAGGTCCTCCTGACTCCAGGGCCATTGCTTTATCCATTGTGCCACCTAGCTGCCCCATGGCAAGTCTTCTAAAGCTTTTTAAAACAGCCACACAACACATCTTTTATTCAAAACCCAGCATTGGAAGGTTCTTTACTAGGAGGCTATTAAGAAATGGATTTTGGGGGCAACAACTCATTTCCTAAGGTGTGGAGGGTAGAGAGAACACTCATAGTGATAAGGAAATCACAGATTCTTGAAATACTGAAACTTAATTATTTAGGGTAACATGGCCAGAAAGATAGGGACCCAAGATTATTGTTCATGGAAAGTTAATGTGACTATAAATGGGTGCCAAACAGCTTAGATCTTCCTATATTGCATTAAGAGCACATCCTTTTGGCTCCTCTGGGAGTCCAACCTAAAGTATGTATTACAATGTTAAGCATCTCAATGGAAAGCCCTCTAATTTAGGGTGATTTATCAAGGAAACTTGAACTTCCTCCTTGGGCAGGTCATTTCAAATTGATCATTCTACCACATCCTGAAGACATTAGTAACCAAACACAAGGAATTCAGCTCCTGACTCACCCGGTTTCCTTTGTCACCGGGTGGTCCATGCAAACCCTAGAATAAATCAGAGACAAAGTCATATTAACAAGAAAACCCCCTAGATGATCCTTGGGCCCCTTCCCTTCCAAGCTTCTGAAAGCTCTTCACTAAACTCCAACTCTGGGTGGGTTGGGCGGGGGGAGGGAGGCACAGGGAACAAATTTAATTATCCCCATTTTACAGACTGGAAACCAAAGGGAAGAGACCCCAAATAAATTGACCTATAAAATATAGGATGAGTTATGGGCAGAGCTGTGAATGCTACCCTTGTTTCCTGGCTCCATGGTGGGGAAATGGGTTCTGTCCAGGTGGCCTCTCATCATGTCATTGTAAGTCCATTTAAATGAATGAATAACTGGCCCCGAGGGCCTGTCTTTGGAACACTGAAAGGCAAGCAGGCCAAAGATTCCGGCAGGGAAGGGCCCCATGTTGCCATTCTGTCTGCCTCCTTCTTTTCAAATGTTGATTTTTTTCCCAATCAATCTCAAAGGCTCTAGTGCCACCCTTGGACCAGGCTAGTGACAATGACAAGCTCAAGCGTAGGGTTATTCTGCAGCACCACAAAATTGACTTGAATAACTTGGCCCACTAGACTGGAAATGGTGTATTTTGGTTCTCTTCAGAAATGAAGGGTGAGCAACCACAACAAAGAATCCCAAGACTGAATCTTGCTAAATTGTCTCTTTTCAATGGGTAGGTGATATCCCTAAGGTGGCTAGTCATGTGGGGTAATCTAAGGAGCTCCGCCATTTCTGTCCAAAAATATTTCTGCTTCCCTCCATTTTGCTGTTGTTCAGTTGTTTCAGTCGTGTCTGACTCTTCATGTGTCTATCTGGGGTTTTCTTGGCAATGGCACAGGAGTGGTTTGCCATTTCTTTGTCTAGCTCATTTTGCAGATCAGGAAACTGAGGCAAACAGGGTTAAGTGACTTGCCCAGGGTCATATAGCCAGTAAGTGTCTAAGGCTAGCTTTAAACTCAGATCCTCCAGGCTCTATGACTTACTTACTTTTCTCCATGGACTTATTAAAATAATGACTAAAATCTTGGGATTGAGTACTTGAATTCTTTCAGTTAAGACTAAGAAGCATAGTGAAAGGCCTCTACAATGAGGAAAGACCTGGGTTCAAATCCTGACTCTGATACTATATTACCCGAGGCAATATCAAGCCACCTTAACCTTTCTGGGCCTCTGTTTCCTTATCTATCTTCCTTGCTTATCTTTCCTTATCTGTTTCCTTATCCTTATCTGGTACTAGCAATACTGAGCTCAAAGGTTTATTGAAGTTTGCCTCTACAAAGGTGAGTTAAGACATTGGTGGTTCTAATGGTCTTTTAAATGATGTCAATGGAACATATTGAGCTGGTGATGCTTTTTTTGTGAATGATCACGTTATAAGTATTAGGGTCAGGAGATATAACTTTACCTCTCTCCTTCCACCTTCTAATGGATGATATTAGGCTTTACCCCTCTCTGAGTCTTAGTTTCTCTTTGCAAAATGAAAAGGTTTGGGCTTAGTGACTGACAACTTTCTTTTTTAACTTTGAATAGTCTCTGATTCTCAACCTGGTATAATTTCTTCAAGTTTTGATGGAGGAGGGATAGAAGGAATATGGCAATGAGAAGCAGGACCATCTTGTTGAATTGAGTCAGGAGTCCCAGTAGTCGGAGTTTAGGACTAATTTATGGGCAGCATGATCTTAGCTAAGGGGGACTGAGAAGAGAGCAATGGAGTTAAAGACAGAGGACCTGAATTTTAACTCTATGATTTGGTAGCTGTGTGTCTTTGGGAAACTCACTTAACATTTCTGGGACTAGATTTCCTCATTAGGAGGCACTTAGATTAGCTGCTCTCTGAGATCCTTTCTAGACCTGAATTCTATGGTCCAATGAATAGGGGTAATGTGAGTGCTGAAATAAGGCCATATATTTTTTTGCTATTCCCAGTCATGGAATGACCGGATTGGACAGACTATGTTGGCCAATTCCAATGATCTCATCAGGTTGGCAACTAGGGTCCTTCCTTTACTCTTAGAGTTTCCCCTCCAAGTTCCACTCTGCCCTTCCCCCCCAAGTTTAATGTCTTCACTTGTGATTTCTGAAAGATAACACCCAGGATGATCAAGAGCATCCTCAGTCACTGAGAACAATGTGAGGGTGAGGAAAAGCTGCCCAACTTACAGGAAGCCCAGCTGCTCCCATTGGTCCTGTGATCCCAGGGTCTCCTTTGCTACCCTGAAAGAAACAGAAAACAAAGCCACATGTTATCCTGCCCAGTTAGGTGATTCCTGTTCTCCAATGCACAGAGAAAACCATCTGATGATGACGGCCCTCTTGGTCAGTCTCTCTGTCCATTCAGATCCATCATGAGTCCTTCAATGTTCAGCTTGTCTAGCCTGGACCACAAGATTTGGAATTGGAGGGGACCTTCAAAATTATCCATCTCACCCTCCTCCATCATTTTATGGAGGAAAAGGAATCAAGAAGAAGAGATTTGCCCCAAATCACATAGCTAATCACCAAAAGAGCCAAAATTCTTCCATGAAGGCCTTTTTTTGCTGATTGGCTCAGATACCTGGCTCCTCCCTCATCACCTTGCTCATAACTCACTGGATATAGCCTGTTTCGGTAGATAGAATTGGGATGACCTGCCTTTGAATCCCATCTGAGATAATAGCTGTATGTCCCTAGGCCAGTTAATCTTTCTATGCCTCAGTTTCCTCATCTATAATGATAATAGGACCTATCTCAGAGGGATGGTATGAGGATCAAACGAGATCACATATGTAAAGTATTTTGTAAATCTTAAAAGACTATATAAATGTGAGTGACTGGGGCATTATCATTTAACCTCTAACAACATAATAGTAAAATGACAGTAGCTCATCTACTTATGGTCCATTACATTGGGCTTGCCCAATAGACCTGCACCTTTGAGTTAGTATAATATGAATACCCAATTTTACAGATAAGGAAGCTACCTTAATATTGTGTAGTTTGGTTAGCTAGGCTTGTGCCTTGTGCTTAGGGTAATCTGATCTCCCTAAGCTCAGTTTTCAGCCCTTGAACAGGTGAGTCTTTTCTCTTTGTTATCCCAATGCCCCAAAGTGCTTAGGGTCAAGTTTCTGTGGTGCCCACCAAAGCCTCCAGCCCAGAGAGGGAAGGTAGGCAACCAGAAGGCCTTCTGTAGTCTCTCTTGAGGTACACCTAGTCTTCCCTCTTCACTAGCCTGAGGCATCACCAGGGTCCAAGAGCAGGGATGGGCAGAGAAGGTGAAAGAAAAGGTTTGTAGCCACTTTCTGTCCTTGGCTTCCCATAAGAACCTTGCTGGGGTAATTGCTTGTCTTCATCTTATCTGACAGATGAAGAAAAGAGGCTGAGACATTGATGAGCTTGGCAAGAGTCTCACTCTAGTAAGTGTCTGAGGCAGGATTGGAATCCAGATCTTGGCTTTAAATCCAATAGTAAGCTGAGGAGATGCAAAAAAGCAATGATACGGTGGGAGCTAGAGGCAAGGTTGGGCTGCCTGAGTCTGGCCCCATCCTGATTAATATGTAATTGAGAAATACCGAGAAAAACAAGTAAAAATTCTGTAAAACATAATGTTAATAGGTGATTTTCAAAGTCAATCTGTGATTTGCAAGGATGGATCTTTGTATCTGGTTTAGTGGCACCTATTTTTATCTGAGTTTGATATTGCTGGTTTGGAGCATTGGGGTTAGGTGACCTGCCCAGGGTCACACAGTCAATCTGTACCAAATATAAGACTTCCAGACAAGGGCCAATAAAATCTGAAATTCAGAGGATTGTTATGAAAAATGTGCTTTGTAAATGTCAATCAGCGTGGAGATAGGGAATATTCTTATCATATCATCAACATCATTATCATCACTGTCATCATCATCTGGTCCTTGAGTCTGGCAGATTGAGGTGACCACCCTAGGGCATTGATGAGGAATAGAGGAGGAGCCCCTTGCTTAGGGAGAGGAAGGGATTTTACCAGGCAGGACCCGGAGACCCTTGACTAATGAATCCATAGTCCCAACTCCATCATTGGCAAGGTATCCTCGTGAAACTGTTTGATGACCTCTCCCATCCTAGCTTCCCCAATCCTTTAAAGCTGCATGTTGCCTTCAGATTATTTCTTTCCCCTTTCAGGGCTGTTCTTGATGCTTATTTTCATCCAACTGTTCCCTGGTTTCAACCTTGGGGAAAGGGGGAGTGTGATTGTTGCTCTCCTTGGGTTAAAGTGGTGACCAGAGCCAAGACAGATGAAGGCTTCTTGAGAGTCAAAGGCAAACTGCACCCATAGACCTAAGCTGAGGAGCAACACCCAGAACTTGTCTTGGCAGTGCTCAGAATACTAAATATGGAATTTGGACCTCATTTCATATCCTGTTGCTAAAAGTCACTTTTTCTCATGTAAAATGAACATCATAATAACCTGTTGGGCAAGGTTCTGGTGAACTTTGTAAATCTCAAAGCACTTTAGGAGATAATATTATTACTGTTGTTGATGGTTGTGTGATCTAGGTCGCCTTCTATAGAATGAAAGATTGCACTAGATTGCCCTAGCACAATGCCTGCTACTGATTCGGAGGCCCCTTCCAGCTTTAAATCCTGACTCTCTCCATCCATCCCACTGCCCACATTTGTACTTGGCTGAGCAGGCACACTCACCCTTTCCCCTTTTGGTCCTGCTGGGCCGGGAACCCCAACTGGTCCTGGAGTACCCTGTGGGTTTTGAAAAAAAAGGGGGTGGTCATGGCCCTGGTGATCTGGGCAAAACTCATGAAGGCACAACTGACTCCTGTAGGCAAAACCACAATGTGTGGAAGAAAATCTAGGGAGCCAAGGCTTTGTTTAGGTGCCAACAGTTTTCAGGCTTGGCCAGGTCAAGGTCAGGCATGGTGATGCAGCTGCAGTCCCAGCCCTACTGGGGCACGGGGTGGGGGACCGGGTTGCTGGTTTTAATCTCCCAGTTCTGCAGAATTGAGCCCTTTTGCCTCACAGCCAAGCCAACCAAGCTGAAAACAGGAGGGGGAAAATGGCTCATTTTCTGAAAGCATTTAGGGGGAAAGTCAACAGAGCCTCCAAAGAAGAGGAGGGGTCCTGGGCTGGGAGGCTGAGTATCATGCAGGCGAGTGGGCAGGTCACCATGCCATAGGAACAAAGGCAAGATGCACACACAGAGAGAAGCAGGCAGAAGAGGGTTCCATTTACTCTACTTCCCTGAGAACCCTGGCTCACTGGGCTAATCCCCAACCATAGTCCTTCATCCTTTGGATCCCTTTTGCTTGGGGACATCCAGGAACTGCCTTGGGAAGGTTTCTAAGCCATTCCTTTAGGGTGATGGAGTAGGTAGGATGATGGGTTTGGGCCCAAGATCCTGAGGCTGATCTGCCTACTGGGTGACCCTTTTCCTTTCTCACAATATCCCATCTCCTGTCTTGGTGTTGGCTATCACCCATGCTGATCTCCACCTCCCTGAGTCTGCTCCCTTTAAGATGTGGGTCGTGAAGCGTCTTCTACAGAAAGCCTCTCCTGGTGCCCTCCCCTAGGGCTCTTCCTCCCATGCCACCCAGTGGGGCCACTTGGGACTCAGTTTGGATCTGTCGCTCTCTAGTCATCTTGCTGACAATTTGAGATGTCCTTGACTTCTCTACTGGAATGGAGTCTCCATATGAGTGGGGATTATTTCATTCTTTGGAACTATACCTCGAGTACAGAAAAAAGCATAGTACCCTGTATATAGTAGGTCCTAATAAACACTTGAGTGACTGATAAATTGTCTTTTAGCTACTCGTAGCTCTCTCTAGACATGTTCACACACCATACATGTAAGTGTCCATATACATATATGTATGCACACAGAATGTCCTAAAAGTCTTAGTTTGCTTTTTATGCTATTAAATATTAATGTTTTGGGACAGTGTGCGTAGGCACATGTGCGTGTGTGTGTGTGTGTGTGTGTGTCTTGTATGGATCAGTTTATATAATGCTGCCTCCTTCATGAGCTCCTTGGCAACAGGATCCTATTTTCACCTTCCTTTGTCTCGCCTGTGTTTAGTCCAGGGCTCGGTACACAGGAAGGGCTGACTGTGTGACTCCTGCTTCTCAGGCTGCCATACTCATTATTGACCTTTCATCCTCAAGGGGAGTTAAATAGCTCTTCTCACTGCCTCTTCTCAAGGCCCAGAACAGCAAGCATGATAAGGTAATGAGTATGGTGGATGCCCTAGAGGCAGAAGGCCTGGCTTTGAATCTGCTTCACTGTAATTCACAGTCTAGGTGATCCTGGGCATGTCACCTCCTGAAATTTGGTTTCCTTACTTATCAACTGAAGATAAGACTCACATTATCTAATTCCCAAAGGTGTCATGGGGAGAGTTCTATGGAGATGGGGGTTGTTATCTTCATCAATTGAGCTGAGAAGGGGATCTGATAAAAATTTGGGTTCAGAAACTGTAGAATTGGGGTGGCTGAGTTCGGAGGTAGTCTTACCTGGAGATTTACTAAAGCCTCATCAAAGATCCATCTTTCTAACTGAGTCTTCTACTAGATAGAGGTGAGAGTTCAGCAAGTCTCTATTCCCCAGACCAAAGCCAATTTGGACTCAATGTTTGCAGATCTGTCTTAGAAGAGTCTCCTGCCTGTGAGTATGAGTGCCTGTGGCTTGGTTTCCAAGTTGTTCAATCAATTAACAATCTCAGTTAAAAATCTAGTAAGAATGAGTTCCTAGACCTGAGTTCCATTTGGAACTGGGATCAATAGCTCAGGTCAGAGGCCCCTTTGATACTAATCACATTCTCAACCCACTAGCCTTTTGGTTGGTTCCAAGGATGATAGAGAGAGGGCACCACTTACTACAAATGGAAATTCAATTCCAAGGGCCTGTGATGGTAAGAGTGGACAGGAAGAGCACTTTTGTATTTAAATACAATTCAATATAATTGTCTTGAGGGAGGGGAGAGAACAAGGGTGGGATAGACCTTGAGATAGGTTAAGTGCTATTTTGTGGTGTGACCTTGGATTTTCTCTGCAAAATGAACTGAATGCTAGGCCTCTTCCAACTCACACATCCTATGTTCTATTTACTTCTCTGTTCTAAGAATTCTTCCTTCTTTGACATTCCATGTTCTCGGATTCCTTTTTATCTTGGAAATTCGAATCTTCCTTCTAAAGGACCTTTCCAGCTTTGACATTCTGTGGAGATTTTTTTTTAACTTCATAATGATTAAGGAAACTCAAATTGTTCTTTGGCTATGAGTCACCATTCCATAGACTAATGTGTGTTCTACTGGTGAAGGGTCATCAAGGTTAAGCCAGGAGGCATTTTAAAGTGAAGAAAGTAGGGAAACAATGCATCCCAAGCCCTCCTCACCTCCTGTGACTGGCTGGTAACTGTTAATGACTGTTAACAAGACTATCATGGGCAAGAATGAGATGAGTGCATAGCATGAGGCGAGTAAATAGTATAATGGGGAAATAAAGATGTCCTTGATAACTTTCAGTCAGTGGGGGTGGGGAGGTATTGTGAAAAGGCAAGAACCTTCAAAATCTGCTTCAAAGTCAACTATACCTATTTGCTAAATATATATATATATCTGATCATCCTGAACTGAGGATAGTTGATGGGGATATTTAGGCTGGAGTCAGCCATAATTTGAGGAAGAATGGTTCATGAATCCCAATTCAGGATACTGGAGCCTAGGGAGACCTGGGCTCTAGAAGCAGCCCCATCACAGTATGGTATTAGGGGAAAAAAGTCTTAGGAAATAAAAACTTCTCTGGGTCTTGTCTTTCTGTTCTGAAAAATCAGGAGGCTAAAAGATAGTTTTAAAGTATGTTTATCTTGTAATATTGTATTTCTAAGAGCTTACCCAGCTATAACATTCTATGTTCTCTATTACAAAGGTTCCTCCTAGTTCTGACATTCCATTTTCTAAATATCCCTTTAGTTCTAAAATTCTGTGGTCTATCAGGTCTGACTTTCTACATTCTAACATACCTTCCAAGACCCTTCCAGTTCTGACATTTTATCTTCTGTGTTCTAAGAACCCTCCCTTCTCAACACTTTCTGTTCTATGTTCTGAACTTGCTTCTCTCACATTCAATAGTTACATGAACCATTTGACCCCGAAGAAATGTAATAATGCTTTCAAATTAAACTCAACCGCTTCCTAGATGATGGCAGTGGGAAAACGTAGCGACTCAACAATATAAACGAGGCTACAGTGGGACAGACAAGACAAATCACAGGCTTGGGGCAGGGGAGGAGGGAGGTGAGATAATGGAGAAACAAGACTCACCGGTGGCCCAGGCCTGCCGTCCAAACCTGAAGCACCCTGGACAGAAGGGAAGGGTTTCACAAAAAGAAGGCAGGGAGGAACGGGAGGGTGTTGGGGTGGGGAGGGGGGAAGGAGAAAAAAGGACATGGGGAGGGAAGAAGTGAGTGAAGCAATGACTTTAGACAAACATAACGCTCGTCATCAAACAAAACGGGGAAATAAGCTCTCGAGGACAGGGGATGATATCAACATGGAGACCAACAACAACATGGAGACACTGGATGCAGTGTGGGCTGACCAGGCGGGGCTCTCTGCGCGAAAGGAGGCCAAAGTGGCCATCTGGGTCCTTCCCACCTCCCCTCTTTTTCACCCTTTCCCTCCTTCCAGATCTCTACCCCTTTCCCTCCAGGCTTTAAATCCCCCATGAGTTTCGTGCAACCCAATAGTATGGTAGAATAGAGAGAAAGTTGGATGGTGGAATCAGAAGGTTTGAATCCTCTTTGTGTCACTAAATAGCTATGGGACCTTGGACAAATCACAAGTTCTCTGGGCCTCCCTTTCTTCCTCTGTGAAGCCAGAGGGTCTTTCTGGTTCTAAATTTATGATCTCTTCAAGGGCAGAGCTGGGGAGTCAAGTCATAATTGCTACTTGTGAGGCATGCTTCTGGCCAGCTGAAAATGGAAGGAGAGCAAGCTCTAGCTTGGCCTTAGGGCCAAGAAAGAATATCCACCACCAGTCATGAGAATCAACAGTCCTTCCTTTTGGTCAATGAATAATGATGGGGTAATGGGGAATAATGAATAAAAAGTGGTAAAAATGCTTCTTTGGGAATGGGGGAAGGCAATGACTTTGGGGTTTGGCTTTGGAAATTGTTACCCAGCCTCCTAGGAGTGTTTTGGATGTCCTGTCTCTGGACAATGTTGTTTGAACAACTCATTCACACCCTCAGTTTCCTCACTTGTCAAATGGGGAAGGTTAGGTCCTTGAAGGTTATGAACATGAAAAGTCTTCCCTAATTGGAAAGTTTTCTTTGATCTTGAGAAAGTATGTTCTTTAGAGTCTGAGACCTAGTCCTGAGAAGCATGGTCAGGTGATCATAACTTTGGGCAATAGTAAACTCATAAAGGTGATTGGTAATGTAAAAGAATGGAGACGAGAGAGAGAGAGAGAGAGAGAGAGAGAGAGAGAGAGAGAGAGAGAGAGAGAGAGAGAGAGAGAGACAAGAGAGATAGAAAGATAAAGATGAGAGAGAGAAAGTGAGAGTGAGAGTGAGACAAAGCTAGAAAGAGACACAGAGACTCAGTTTCCTTAAATTGAGGAAGTTGGACAAGACGATCTCAAAAGTCTCCCCCAGCTCTAAATCTCTGACCCTGTGATTTATTTATCTCCAGATTTGAAAGGTAAGGTGTTTCTCAAGGGCAGATCTCAGAGAGGAATGACTGGCCAGATCTAGCAGTGGGAAGGTGTATATAGGACTTAAGAAGGCATTATCCTCTCTTATTTTTATCCTTATGGCTTAATAAGAAACCTTCTATGAGGAACTGACTTGCTGGTCTATCTGAAGATAAAGTAGTCCTGAGACAGTCCTGAATGGCCATCTCCTTGGAGAAAACAATGAAAAACTCAATGTGACCTCCTTGGGAAAATGGTATCTGTCTACATGGTACCATGTAAAAACTGAACACAAAAAGTCAATGAAAGGGGGCAGCTAGGCAGTGCAGTAGATAGAGCACCAGCTCTGGAAGTTAGGAAAACCTGAGTTCAAATCTGCCTTCAGACACTAGCTGTGGACCCTGGGCATGTCACTTCATCTCCCTTGCCTCATTAAAAAAAATAAAAAAGAAAAGTCAATAAAATATCTAGATGTTCCACTTATATGACATGAAATAACTGGGTACTTGGAGAGCATCTCAAGAAATGGTGGGATTTTCCAGCTTTTATTCACCTGATTGCCCTAGGAAATATATTGTTGTCTTCTAACATGGAACTTTTCAAAGGGCAGAAAGATAGTAAGTTATAGCAGAGAAATCTGGTGGGTTTGGAGTAAGCAGGGACCTGGCTTCAAATTCTAGCTCTGAGGCATCCATTCACTTATTGATGGGAAGGAGAAACTTAACCTTCCTCAGCCACAACACAGAGGTAACAATGCTTTCTCTCACTCGCAGTGCTGCTTTGTAAACTTTAAATGTGATTTATTATTGTGGTGATTTCCATCATAACTGGCCAGATTAATCATTTGGTACATAACAACAGTGGAGTTGTTAGCTTTGTGCAGTCTATTAGAATAATTATATACTGGATGTATTAGCAGGATAGTCATTCTGCCATTTGCTGTTATAGTTTAGTTACAATTACAAATGAAATTTATCCACCTGTAGAAAAACCTAGAGAATTCCTGACCTTTTAAAATCACGTAGTAGTGTTTCTGACTAGGTTCTTAGACAGGGAACTGCAGTGGGGTTGACATGTGGGACAGAAAAATGACTACAATCAAGGATGAGAGGTTGGAAGGGAATCAGTCTGGGAAGGTCATGGCCGAGTACCAGGTTAGAAGTTGGGATCTAGACCAAACCCTCCCCGCTTTCAGCTGCTCTCAAACGGCATAAGTGACCTAGATGTACTCTGGAAGCACCTCTCTAACTTTTAAAAGAAGAAAAATAATCCAAATATCAGCCCTGACTCATCAGGGCTGAATTGTAAGATTAAGACCAATGCATTGGGAAGTATGTGACAGGGTTTCCCTTGAGTACTGGAAAAGATCGTGGGAAGGGCAAAAGTGAAGTCAGAGAGCAGAAATGACATGCTTAATATCATACTAGTTGGGAGTGGCAGAGTTGAAACAATCAATGCAGGTTGGCTCCTAGGCCGCCAGGCAGGACAGCGAGGGTACAAGGGCTAAACCAATTCCAGTCTTTCCATACTTGCCAGATGTTGGTATTTTCTAAGTGTTAGGGCTTCCATCTACTCGCCAACCCTCAGCTTTGTGGGTCTTCATGCTAAGAATGCATTGAAGAGCATCCGGACATCCTGAGTAGCATGGGATGGATGGATCAAACACTTAAAAGTTTTGTGTTGCTGATTGACGTAGAAGTGGGAAAAGGTAGGGAAGTGCCCCTGCTTCCCAGAGGTCCCTATGTTTTCTTTTAAGGACCACAGTCCCAAGATCCATTTACACTAAATAAGGGCTACTTCAAATATGGAACCTTAGCTTCACGTTCATAGTAACCATGTTGCTACCATTCTGAGCTCTTGCAACACGTCATGGCTGACTCAGTAGGTTGTCAGTTCCCCATTATTGGAGGTCTTCAAGTGGGAACTAGATAATCACTCATTTAGAGATTAAACCATATATGAAAGCATATATACTAAGCCAGGAAGGGGCACACAGCAGACAAACAGAATAGAAGAATAGGAATCCTGAGGCAGGAGGACCTGGTTCTAATCCTACCTTTGGTATATTGGGTAAAGTGAAAAGTAAATTTCTGTTCAGGTCTGAATTGGACTATATAACCTCTGAGATTCCTCATTTTCCTGGGTTTTAAGAATGATCAAAAATTACCAATGAAACAAATGTAAAGACTATCAGATTGCCTTCTGTTGGGAGAGGGTAGTAAGGGAGGGGGGAAATTATAAACTTCAAAACCTTGTAAACATTGATTGGTAGGAGCTACTATTGTATATAACTGGAAAACAAATAAAATATTTATATTAAAAATTTACCATATGACTAGGAGACAAGGTATCCTTTCAGGTCACTCTGTTGTCACAGGGTTAATATACTTTTAGGCTCTTCAGATCTGGGAGACTGGGTTCAATGCTTGCATTCTGGATTACTTAGAGCTTCTGAATTGGCAGTATTTATTGAGTAGAAGGAATCCATTCCATTGGAGTTGAAGTAAGGAGATTTGGGTTTGAATTCCTACTCTGGCACAAACTAGGTAGCCCTTGGTGAAACTCTGAACCTCAATTTTCTCTTCTCTAAAATATTTGCACTTCCCATTGTAATGAAAGTACTGTATATAATGTATAGTGACCATTTTCCACAGTAGGAATGCAAGCTCAGGTTATTAGTCATATTTTCCTCCCGAGTTTCCATCTCCCACAGGACAGCCCAGCCTGGTAACATGCTATTGAGGATTAAACATCACTCATAATGCTCTTCCTAATTCCCAAACACTTACAGGCAATCCCAATGGACCTCGGTCTCCTTTTTCTCCCTGGACACCCTTCTCTCCTTTCATTCCATCGAGTCCAGCTTCCCCCTGAAAGAAAGACTCATTTAGGGGGGAATCATGACCTGTTGCTCTCTTAGACACCATATCTTGGAATTGTGGGCTGGTAGGCAGGGTACCTGATCTCTAGTTTTGCCACAACCTCTGTGTCCCTGGAAGTATTTTGTGGTCTCATCTATCATTAGATGGGTAGCAGAATGGCTATTTGAATTTCCAGAGCATGGGAGGCCACAGAAACAGAATGGGATGATTTTTTAGTGTGGACAGAGAAGGGAACTAACATATGGTAAGATCTGGGGAACAATGACAAGGCTTGGATGCTCCAAAACAATCATTCTCACTGTTGATTAGTTAATTAAAACAGAAGCATTTATCAAATCTCTTCGATATTCCAGAGATTGTGCTAAGAGGTAGGATAAAAAGATAATGCAAATGAGACTTGAAATTCTATTTTCAGAAACTTGAAATTATTATTATCTCTTGGACACAGGAGTCCTCCATCTTTTGGTAAAACTATTTCATATTTCCTTGAAGTTTTGAGTTTCCCTAGATTCAGGTATGTGTGAATATCTATATGTCTGTGTGTATGTGTGCACATTAACCGTAAAAGATTTGGAACAAGACACAGTTACAATATCCTTTGACCTCTGCTATAGCTGTAATTCTTATAGAAGTGGAATTAGCTCTGAAGGGGTGACACTATTAAATTGGAATTGCCAAAACTGGTGGATAGCTACAAAACTGCAATCATTGACACTTTAGTGTGATGGAAGGATAGAACTTTTAATAGGAAGGTAGGGATATAAGTCTGGAGAGCTAGAAGGAACCCCAGAAATCATCTAATGAAACTGTCTCATTATCTAGTTGAGGAAACAGAGGACTAGGGAGGATAAAAAACTTTCACAAGCCCATACAAAGTCTTCTCTTGGGTTGGTGCCTTTCCTAACACCATCTCCCACATCTGGTATGGACTCACTTCAACTATATTTATTCACGTCTTTTCCTTTTTTTAAGACCTAACTCAGGTTTGACCTGTGTCATTAAGCCTTCCTTGAGTTCCCCAGGTGAAAGTCATCTCTGTTAAGTTTCCTAGATCCCAAAGATCTAGAAGGATCTTTGCCTAGATCCTTTCTCTGGACTTTTTAATCTTCCCCGGTATCACAGCTGGCTGTGACCCCCCCCCCCCCCCCCCCCGTAGAGTGTAAGTTCTCTGGGTGAAAGGTTTGGTTTGGATTTGTGTTTTCCTCCTATATCCTCTGGTACCCTGCATAGAGTAGGTACTTAATATATGTCAATTAAAGTGAAAGGCATGGGTAGGGAGATAAGTGGGTAAAAGTTTAGAGATATAAATCAGCAGCAACAGATGCTGATGGAACCCAGGATTTCCTCTCTGCTAAGATCATTTCTGCCTATCTGCTGCATTCAGTTTTAATTTCTTAGATGCATTGAGAATGAAAGGAGACTGCTGGTCAGCCAAGTCTCTAATTCCTGTCCTTTTCTTTTCTTTCACCACTATGATCTCTTGGATAAGAAGTAGAATAACAGTCCTGATGTGTCTTACCTTTGGTCCAGGAACACCTTGGAGACCCTGTATTTGGAAGAGAAATAAAGACAATTAAAGCTGCATTTCTGTTAGTCCAATCATCCCCTTGACATCCCACAACCTGACCATGATAGACTTTAAATGGGATGGCCTCATCCATGATCACCTTCTGGGTGCTGTCCATGGTGACCATTTCCAGTTGAACAATCCCATTGTTCAGGCTACTTTGGACTAGTATGGGGCCCTGGAAAGGTGGAACAATTTGTACTCAGGCAAGCTGAGAAGAATAATATTTCACTTTGTTCATGGGGACCATCATTTGAAGCATTGTCTGGCAAGATAATGTGAGTGAGATGACACTGGGTAGAGTCTTCTGGCTCATGGGACGTTGGAATGAAAGTGGGAAGAAGGAAGGATGTCACTTATAGACAGGCAGGTATGAGAGAGAGAGTGGAAAGATCACTGGATTTAGACCCTGAAAACAGGTATGGATCTTGGTCCTGCTGCTTAATAACCATTACCAAGTCTCTCTGAGACATAAATTCTTCCCTGGTAAATGTGGATAATGATATAAAACAAGATGACTGAGACCAAAATGAGATCTAAAGTCCTTGGTTAATTTCGTCAAACCAGGAAACTCAGAAATTACTATTTTTTTCTTGGTTTCCTCATGGGGATAATTACATCAGCTCATTCCCTACCTGGGAGGGTCAAGTGAATTATGATGCATGTCCTTGACTCCTCCCTCTTACCTTAATTTCTCACCTACATATACCCAAAGAGTTGCCTAGTGTTGTTACTTCTACTGCCATAATATTTCTTCCATCCATCCCTTTCTTTCTTCTGTCTTCTAACAGTTAACCCTAGTTTAGGTCCTTAGACTGTTGTAATAGCCTTCATAGGTCTCTCCAGACTCAACTCTCTCCTTCCTACAATTCACTCACTTTTCACAAAGCTGCCAAGGGGACTTTTTGAAAATCTAAGCATAATCATATCATTCTCTTACTCAAAAAATTTCCACTGATTTCCTGTTGCTTCTAGCATCAAATATAAGCTTTTCTGTTCAGCTTTTAGAGCCCCTCACAACTTGGCCCAATATCCTTTTTTCAACCTTATTATATATTACTTTCCCTTGCATGGTCTATAGTCTAGCCAAACTGGCCTTTTAAAGGTTCATGATATGCTCCTTTGCTTTTGCATGAGCTACCCACTATGGCTGGATCACACTATCTCACCTTCTTCCATTTCTTTCTCCCCTTCCCTTTCTCTTTCTCTTTTACTCTTTCTCTCTTTCCTCCCTTCCTTCTTTTTTCCTTTCCCATCATGTCCTGTGCTGTCTTCTCCTCTGCTCATCTCTCTCTCCTTTCCTTTCCTTTCCCTTTTCTAAACATGTCACCAAAAAAATCTCACCTTGTTTATTGTGTGTGCATATATTTGCATGCCTGTTGTCTTTTCTAATAGAGTGTAAGCTCCTTTCGGGTGTTTTCTCTTGTTTGAATCCCTGGTGCCTGCCATATCATGTACCCTCTCTAAATACATTATTTTGCAGAGGATCCGGCATGAACACCGTGGTCCTGTTGTGTCTCTGGGTAGATGGTCGGATGATTGTATTGGAGTGATGAGTCCAACAGGAATGTTCATTGGCTTGGGATATGGTCCCTTTTAACAAGTGCTTTGATGTACAACCATGGGAAGACCGACCCAGCAGGGCTTGTTTTAAGTGGGTCATTTTCTATTTTAATCCTGATGTCCTTGCCAACTCATAAGCATGTGAGCAGGCAGACAGGAAGGGGAGGATCAGATGCCCCATAGAAAAGGGTTAAGTAAATACTGGGCACCATTCTTGATAGATGGGGTCCTGGAGGGTGTTGCACCAGATGTCACAATATCCTAAGCCAGTGGCTCCCCATTTCACTAAAAAGTGTTGTTCATACTCAGAATAAACCTTCTCAGTGTTACTGAGATTCCAATCAATTAAACAAAGATGGATTAAATGCCTACCATGTGTTAGTGTGCTACAGGCTGGGGAGAGAAGCAGTCCCTGTGTGAAAGGAGCTTACACATCTTTGGGAGGAGGAGATAATTTAATAAGAATAAGGAAAGGGGCAGGATAGGCAGAGGGCTTCTAGATGTGAAAAGTCACAGGATCATTTGAAAAAGACCTCAAATACCACCTGATCTAATCCCCTCATCTTACAGATGAGGAAATTGAGGTTCAGAGAGGGTAAGGAACTTATTCAAAATCACCCAGTTAATTGTGAAACCATACCAGGATTCAAATTGAGTTCTTCTCACTCAGAATTGTTATACTCTACCATACTCCCTCTTTGGAGGGAAATAAATTGGAGGGTACCCAAGAGAGTTGTCAACATCAACCAGTGGCAATGGGAAGTCCATGGAATTATAGAGATCATAATTGAATTGAAATGCCTTCATCATTCTAGCTCAGAATCAATAATGAGAACTTACTGCAGGTCCTGGGGGCCCCTGGGGCCCTGGTGGTCCAGATATCTGAAAGCCAAAAGAAAGGACATCAGAAAAATGAAGGTTTTGCCAAATAATTCTGAAACAACAGGCCTTCTTATAATGTAATGGAATCATGGGTTGGGGCGGGGCTTTCAAAGTCAAAACTGTAGGTTCCCTTTAAAGGACTAGATGTGGGTTGGGACTCCAAATTAAGAAGGAGTAGAAAGATGTGGAGAAAACAGAGATTGTCTCCCTTCCCAATACTGCCTACTATGTGTCAGACAATATGAGAAATATTCATCTCATTTGATCTGGTTTTTACAGATGACGAAACTGAGGTAGACAGTTTGACTCGCCCAAGGTACAAGGATTAATAAGCATCCTTTGGCCAGATGCTAACCAAAATGAAAATGAATTCTTTAAAGGGAACCTCAGAATTTCCTGAGAAAACTGGGGAGGAGGAAGGGTAAAGAGAACTGGAGCTGACTGGTTCATGCAATAATTACAACCTTCAGTTCTATGATCCTTGAAGGTCTACAAAGCATACTCAATTCAACACATGAAGAAAGGAGGAAAAAAAAAGAATTCATTGAATGTCCACAATGCAGCAGGTGCTACATTAAAAGTTTCACAATTATTATCTCTTTTTATCCTTACAACAACCTTTGGTAGGTAGATCTTATTTTTATTTTACAGTTGAGGAAACTGAGGCAGATAGTGGTTAAGTGACTTGTCCAGGGTCCAAAAGTTATAACTGTCTAAGTAAGGATCTGGATGTAGGTCTTCCTGACTTCATGACCCATGTTCTATTTACTCTCTCACCTAGCTGCCTTCAAGTCTGAAGCTTTGCTTCTTAGTAAGTGGCTAACCTTGGACAAGTTACTTCCCTTCTCTGAGGCCAGTTCTCTCATTTGTAAAATAAGTTAGTTGGATCAGTATGTTCTAGAAGAGCTCACGAGAGACGATTGTTAAAGTTTTCAGTGTGAGCATTTACACCTTGGAAATAGACAAACACTACAAAACACAACTTGTCTTATTGCTTTGCTGATCGCCTAGACTCAGGGAAGTGCTGGAGAAAATTATAATAGGCGTTTTCATTCAAAAATATATCATGCCTTTTTGTAGAGCTAATCGGTAAACATTTTTAAGTGCACCCTTGGGTTAGATGAGATGATTTCCATTTAAGGACTTAAACGTCAAGATCTGAAGTGTCATTTGTTATATCCATAGTTTAAGGACACATGGTCTTATTGGAGTGGGTTCATTCTTCATCAACAGATCCCAACTCCTCCATGTTTCCAGAGATGATTGAATGAGTTGCTATAGCCAAATGACTTTACCTGTTGGCCAAACCATTGGTGATAAGCCTCTCCATGCTTAGAGGGACTATCATATTTTAGACATGATTAGTCACTGGGCTCACACAAGTCACCTGTCCAGTTTGGCAGAACCTTTACTACATAGTTCTGCAGAGCCTGGAGTTACTGTCACTCTACATTGGTGGCACCAAGTGAACATATTAAAGCATGCACACATGCATATATATATATATATATATATTTCTATGCATGTTTATGTATTTATACATATACACATACACAAAGGTTTTAAATAAATTAAAGGATGGTAGAGTCTAATGAATTACTATGATAAACTGTATTGTCCATTCCTAACTTCAGGGCTGATATCATAAAAAGTGGCCATGTCCTTCCACTAATAATCTTACTTAAGAACCAAATCCTAGTATAGACAATGGGGCTTCTCACATTCTTTTCAAGTAACTGTGAGCATTCTTCAAAATGATTTTTTTGTGAAATTTTCATGGTTCGATAGCAAGGAAAATTAGTTCCCTATAGTGTTATTCTGAATGGATAAGGAGGACAAGAGCCTACTTACCTCTGTTCCTGGGTCTCCCTTCTCTCCAGGCTCTCCTTTCTCTCCCTGTGAATGAAATACAACTTTGGTGTAAATACCTATACCACTGTGAGTCCACATTCAACTTAATTTAATTAATAAACATTTATTAAAGTACCAACTAGGTGCATTTTAGTTAAACAACTAAAATCTCTGACAGATTGGAGCACATCTAAGTGAGGATGGCCAAGCCAAGGAGGGACCATTCGACATAAGGACTAACTGAAGTAAAATGAGGATCTTTAACCTGGAAAAGACTAAGGAAGAGGGAGATTTGAAGGGCTGGCTTATTTTATGTGGTACTAGATGGAATAATTACTGTAACATCATAGAGTGGAAGTCATAATGTATCAAATGTTGGTTTAAAGAACCTTCTTAACTTTTCAAGATGCCCAACCATCTATCAGAGAGATGATGGACTCAAGCTGTAGAAGGAGACACATTTTTGGACAGGGTCAAAATGGGAACTTACTTTGCTTGACTATGTATATTTCATAGAAGAATTGTGTTTTTCTTTTTTTAATCACTGTATAGGTGTAGATGGGAGGAAGAGAAGTAAGTCTTTATTCATTGAAAAAGCTAAATCAAAAATTAAAAATATATAATAATTTTTCAAATAATCTGTCAAGGGTTTTATATAAAGACTTTTGATTTGATTGAGTGTTTGCACCAGACAGTCTTTTGCCTTCCATACAAAGATTCTTAAAGGATTTAGCACTGAAAAGGCCCTTGGACATTGATGACTCTAACTCCCTTGCTTTATAGATGAGGAAATTAAGACACAGAGACCATCAATCACTTGCCCAGGGTTCCAAGATTGCACAGGTAGTGAGTAAGAATTTGAATTCAGGTTCTAGGACTCCATTGATCCCCTGCCTACTTCCAAAAATGATTAACACCCCCCTCACCCCCAACTAAACCTTTCATCAAGATTTTTTCATCATCAGGAGCTTCCAATAAGGAAACCTCTAATGTAGAGGAACATTTGTTTTGCCATTTGTAATCTTAATGAGGTTTGTCCAAGGTCACATAGTCAACATGAGTGATAGTCAACCTTGATCCCTGGTTATTTTCTGGATTCCAAGGGTGGCTCTCTTGTCTTCCCCCTGTCCCCATTGTCTTTATGATTCTGTGATATCTGGTAATCCCTTAGAGAGGACCCTGTTTCTCTAGGGGGCTCTAGGCTGAGTCCCCTTCTAATCTTCCAAATACTTTCTGCAGGAATGGAAACTCACAACATGGAAGACACTGTTAGCAGTTAGAGCTACATCCCAACCTTGCCTTGAAGGATGGGGGTTAGTATACTCCTTGGTTCATGGTTAGGTTCACAGCATGATTCTGACAGCAGTCAGCAGTGCCCCCAAAACCCTCCACCTCCACCTTCATCTGCCTCAAGATATCCTCAAAGTAAGACCCTCTTACTGTAAATCCCGGGAGCCCAATTGGACCGGGCAATCCTGCGGCTCCTGGTTTCCCTTGGTCACCTGGTTCTCCTTTCTCTCCAGTGGGTCCATCAAGACCCTACAGATTGACAAAGATGGCAGGTTAGTTAGTTAGGTTTGGGCTTGGTTATCATGAAGTGCTTCTGTGGCAACACATTCCTTGTTAGGGGTAAGCATGTATGGCTGATGGAAAAATTAAGGAACAGTGAGGAAGGAGACCCCCCTAGGCAACATTTTGTGTTAGCTTTTTTAAAAGGCAGCGCCTTCTCTCTGAGCATCACTTGATAGGTATTCTTAGAGTCCAAAGATATATGACTAAATGAAAGGGTCACAAGACTTAGAACTACAAAGACAATCAGATCCAACCCTCTTATTTTTACAAAGGAGGTCAAAGGTCACACAAGGGCCAGGATTTGAAGCCAGATCCCCTGACTCCAAATCCAGTACCCTTGCCAGGACAGCAATATTAACGTCTCACATTTTCTTCATAATTCATCAAACTCTTTTTACTGAAGAGTTATTTCATTAAATACTTGACTTTAAATTCTTAACTAAGGACTCATTGTAACTTGGTGTATCAGAGGCAGGGTATAGCTAATCCTATGGATGCATGGATGCATGGATGGTATCATGGAAAGAGCAAGGGGTTTGGGAGTTGAGAGACCTGGGTTTGCTGTGTGGTCTTGGGCAAGTCAAGCCATATCTATGGGTTTCATTTTCTACATCTATCAATTAAGAGGGTTGGTCTTCTGGAGAAGCAATGTGGTTGTTCAGTCATTTTTTATTCATTTCTGATTCTTGTGACCCCATTTATGGTTTTTTTTATTTTTGACAAAGATATTAGAAGAGTTTGTCATTTCTTTCTCCAACTCCTTTTTTAGAAGAAGAAACTGAGGCACCTAGGGTTAAGTGACTTGCCAAGGGTCACACAGCTATTTTGTGTCTGTGGTCAGATTTGAACTCAGAGAGAGGAGTCTTCCTGACTCAATGTCTGGTGCTTTGTATATTATGGCACCCCCAGCTGTCCAGGCAGTGAGGTAGAAGAGAAATACAAATCTTACCTCTTCCCTTTATTCCCTTCCCCTCTCTGGTTCTCAGTTTCCTAAATTACACAATGTGAAGGTTGGTTTACAAGACCTCTGAGGTCTTTTCTAGCTCTGAATTCTCTAGTTCCTAAGGTTTCTTCCATCACAAAGGAAGAAAATAAGCAATTATCAGGCACCAATTTGAACAAGATACTGTGCTCAGGGCTTTACAAATATCTCACAACAATCCTGCGAGACAGATGCTATGGTTACCCCAATTTGACAGATAAGGAAACTGAGATTAAATGACTTGTACAAGATCACAAAGTCAGTAAGTGCTCATGGGTGAATTTGAATTCAGCTGTTAGGACCTATCCACTTCTCTCCACTGAGCATTCTGATCAGATGAATCCTTAGTTCAGTGCTCTCTTCACTATACCAAACTACCTTCACTGGGGAAGAAAAGGGGAAAATCTCAGAGGAATGGGGGGGGGGCTTCAATTTCTGGAATCCAATTCTTGGTCCTGAACAGAGTGAAAGTGAAGGGCTTACTTGACTGTAACCACCAATATTCATTTAAACTTAGAGCTTCAAGGTTTAAAAAGCATTTTCTTTTGTGCTAAGTAGCATGAATTTTATTATCCCCATTTTACAGAAAGGGAATCTGAGGCTTGGATTTCTGAAGCCCAGTGACAGTCCAATTGGGCTCCCAACTCCAACCTAGGGTCCCTTGGATCATCCTTTTCTGTTTCTCTAAGTGCATGCATACACTAACAGTATGCACTCCCAAGGACTCACTGTAAACAGTGGGGAAGAGAGGAGGGATGGGGGGACTGCTGATCCAGGGCAACAAATCATCTCTGCTAACTTACCGGAGACCCAGCTTGTCCTGCCTCTCCTTTCTCTCCAGGTGTCCCCACATTTCCTTTTTCTCCTTTTAGCCCTGGAGGTCCATCCTTTCCTTGTGACCCTTGGGGACCAGGGGGCCCGATCTCTCCTGGCTTTCCTCGAGGACCCTAAAGCAAACACAGGTGACTCTTGCTTATAGGTGCTAATGGCAAGAATAGTTTAACACCTTTGTAGAACTCTAAAGTTTACAAAGCACTTTACATAGATTATTTCACTGGATCATCCCAATAACTCTAAAGCTGGTACTTTTGTGACCCTCATTTTACAGATGAGGAAACCGAGACTGACAGAGGTTAAGCAACCTTCTCTCTCGTCTCCATATCTGAGAGTCTGAGCCTCAAAGAGTATTCTTGCCTTCCTAATTTAGAAATCAATTTTAAGTAGTTTGACAGGGAACCATTGAAGGAACCTGGAGATAAGTTCTTACCTTTTCCCCATCATGTCCTGGAGGACCTGGTAGACCAATTTCCCCCTAAAGCAGAGAACAGTAAGAGGTCACTCTATTCAAAGCCTTTCCCACTCTTTTTTTTTTTAAATTGTGAAATGAAGACAATTGTTCCATGGTAGTCATCACCAAAGATTAGTGAACTGGGCTGCCATTTTGAATAGCATCCTAAATTTTAAAGAACGGCCTAGATTACTTCTGTCTCTGAGAGAAAAACAGATCTGATGCATGCCCTGTGAGGTTAATTTGTAAGGTAATAGATGAAATAGCTCTATTTTGTCTCAGATTCCACAAAAAATATAATTGAAATCCAAAGGAAATTATGAATGGGAAGAGAAGCAAGACAAAAAGCAAGAATTATATAGCAGGAAGGATGAAGGAAAATGACTGTCTAATGGGTGATGAGGGACTTCAGGTATTAGTGAGAATTATAGACTGCATGTGTGGGGGAGATTACAGAATTTATATCACTTGGTGGGGGTGGGGTGGGACCTGGGAGAATTCTAGTACATGAAACAAGAGAAGGTGGCTACAATCTAATGATAGTCTGGTATTTCTGGAATTTTTGAAGGATCTTTCCCAGAACTGGAGAAATGCTTTACCTTTTGTCCTGGTGTACCAGGAACTCCTGGTGGGCCTGTTTGCCCTGGGAGTCCAGGAGGTCCCTAGGGGGGGAAAAAGATTGATCTTGAAGTAGGATCTTTAATTGAACAAAAGGAAAGTGAATCCTATTTTATCCCTTGAAGCATTTTTGAAAATATCTCAATTCATACATACTGGGCAGAAGAATCATATGGCAGAAAGTCTTTTCCAATAAAAATATATCAACTCATACTCCATGACCACTGGTCTTTTGTCACTACACCAGCCAATAGATACTTAATCATAACTGTGTGTTCTCTTTGAGTTATAGTTGGAAAGAGTCTCAGAGATCATCTAGTCTAAACCCACCATATTAGAAATGAAGGAACTTTGACTAGGGAGGCTAAGTGACCAAGGTCATACAGCATCCTAGGGTCATAGATTGGAAAGGTCTTGGAGATCATTTAGCCTACTCTCCTCATTTTATTACAGAGATAACTGAGGACCATTGAGGTTCTATAATTTTCCCAAGGTCATAAAGGTGACAGAACCTGAGATTTGAACCAGTTTTTCTAACATTAAGCATGATGTTCTTTCTAATATACCATAACTGCTAATGTGGCATAGATGGATTTTGAAAAATCAGAGTGAATTGAAGTTAATTGGATTTGTCTTCCTTCCTTCCTTCCTTCCTTCCTTCCTTCCTTCCTTCCTTCCTTCCTTCCTTCCTTCCTTCCTTGAGTTCATTCATCTCCTTTTCTCTCTCCTTCTCCCTGCCCCAAATTTTTCAGAAAAAGAATGTGGTATTTGGGAGTCCATTTTGTAAGACCTGACAATAAAAAGAAACATGATAATCTCCGGATGTATTAGAGGCAGTGCCATAGTCTTCATCATCTCTCCAAACATGAAAGTTTGACATTAAATGATAGATCCATAGAATACCAGGTAGGGTTGATCATGGCTATAGCCAATGATAGGCCAGTTTTAGTTGCTCACCCTTCTCCATTTCATCAACCTGAGTGTCACCTTCCTCTCCCTCGAACTAGTTCCAGTTGTCCAAGAAGCTATGGGTGTCAGATCCTCCTCCCTAGTCAACCCCTGGTCAGCTCCACCCATGCAAGGACAAAGAGGTAGCAAAAATGGACACTCACCATCAAAGCCAAAGTGCGGATCTCCTGCAAAGCAATCACCACAAAGTCAATAGTTTGGCGAATCAAGATTCATCTGAGAAACATATCTAGTCACAACTCCCCTGCTGGTGGGACAAGGGCCAGAATCTCTTAGGATGGTTTGAGTGGTCCCAGTGGAGGGTGGATCTGGATTAATTTTCCATTAAGAGACTTTAGGAAAGAGATATGAGCTATTTCTTAAGCAGTAATAAGTAGGCACATTTCACCTTTTACTCAATAATCTTTGGTAGTCCTAGGTGATTGATCCAAAGCTGGATGAGAACTTAGAGGCCATTCAACCTCCTCATTTCACACATGAAGAAATTGAACCTTATAGAATTTAAGACTTGTCTTGAGTTGTATAGCTAGTAAGTGACAGAGGTGGGTCTCCTGATTCCAAATCTAAATTCTGTCTGCCACATGTAGCTCTCAAATATGAGATACCCTTTTCCCCAACCCTTTGTCATTTATATCAGAGTCCTCCAAATATCAGTGCCAGGACCTTTTTGTTAGAGCTCAAGATCACAGATGCTCCTGGAACCAAAGCAGCTGGTAAAGTTGCCTGTGGAAACAACAATTCTCTTTCCTATATTTTTGAACTTGGCCAATGTGGGCATTCACTCTGTTTGACTATGCTCAAGCATGGTTCCAAAGTTTCAATAGTTTTTGTCTTTTCTTTGTAAATTTGATGGAGGGGAATTGGAAAAGAGGAAAAAATGCATGCTAGTCAATTGAAAATAAATAATAAAATTTAAAATGTGCTTGTATTTATGAGTCAATCAGGGACTATAAGAGAAATTATCAGAATATTTTTCCCTGACATTGATATTAATCATGGAAGACAGCGTGGAGGAGCTGAGGGAACTAGAGATTGGAAGCTTGGCTACTAAGGGTGTATAGAGTTTAAGCATTGATGGTTTCTTTGATCTGTGAAAAGGTCTATGTGTGTGTGTATGATGGAGGGACAGAAAGAGAGACAAAGACAGAGACTCAGACAGAGAGACAGAGAGAGAGAGAGAGAGAGAGAGAGAGAGAGAGAGAGAGAGAGAGAGAGAGAATATGTAGAAGCAATTCCAACTCCCTCATTTTACAGATGATAAAACATTCTCAGGGAAGTTAAGTGGCTTGCTCAAGTTAGTACATGCAATGAGTCAGAGGGAGGATTTGAACTCAGATTTTCTGTCAGATAGAGTTTCTATCAGTACAAATAGTGAGTCAGTGGGAATGTCTGTGTTGGTAAGCTTTTGTTCTATCTCATAAACTGAGGAAAGAATTTCTTAATGTTTTTGGACACCCATTATTCTATCTCATCTCTTCCCCTCTCTCTCAGAACTCAGACTGTGAAACACAAATACCTGCCTTAAGCCAACCCAATAAAGGAAAGTCTGGATCTACAGAAATGATCATCTCATCTGGAAGGTATCTTAGGGACCATCAAATCCAATCTTTTCATTTTTTAGAGATGCAGACACAGAGCTCATCAAGAAAAACGATCTGTAGAAAGTTATCTACAGAAAAGGGACTTGAACCCAGGCATCTGATTCTGAAGCCAGTGCTCTTTCTAGCATATCATAAATTAGAGGAGTGATTGTTTTACAGAATAATTATTCCTATAAAAATATTAAAAAAATTTTATGATTTTAAAAAAAATCATAGGCCAGACCACTTGGACCATAGAGATTGTCTTGTCCAATCTCCCCATTTTATGGAGGAGGAAATTAAGATTCATAAAGAAAAGACAATTTGCCCAAGTCACATAACCTTGAACAAAGACCCTTTGATCCAGCATCAGAAGTTTGTGACTCATCCTCCATTGCCCAAGTTTATTTGGGGCAGGCCTTGGAATTATGGTACTTCTCCTGGGGAAGGAGGGAGAACATGAAGGGGGCAGCAGGCACATCCCAATAGCCTGGAGCTGTGGAGATTTCCTGCCCAAGCCACTCATTATTGGTCTTTTCCTTTTGCAGATGACCCTAATAGCCAGAATGGTTTCCAGAGCCTTGATTTCTGCCTATGACCTTTCCCCTTGACCCTTCTTTGGCCATGAAGGATGAGGAACTTTTGAAGATTTAGGTCAAGGGAAGCAGGGAGTTCCCTTAGGTTGACCAGAGGAATGACACTAGACGGAGCTGCCAAGATCTCTCACCTGGAGAGCTTCATTGATGTTTCCATTGTAATCCACCATTTCTCCTTTGCCTGGTTCTCCCTTGACACCCTGTAAAACAAATTGGATCACCTGAACAAGATGTCTGGAGCTATTGGCAATTGGTCTTCCCATGTGGGACATGAGAACTGATCTGTTGTCTGGACAGAATTTTGATCAAGCTAATCTGACAACACAAATGATGTGGCCAGGAATTTTCTATTCTAGCCTGGGAATCAAGAGGCTCCTTGAGGGAATTCTGGAGCCCCCCAGAGAGGATTCTACAAGGGAATTCTGGAGCTCACAGACATAGTTTCTATAAGGGAATTCTGGAGCCCCAGAGAGGATTCTATAAGGGAATTCTGAAGCCCCAGATAGGATTCAATGAAGGAATTCTGGGACCTCCAGAGACTGCTACCAGGGAATTCTGGAACTCCTAGAGAGGCTCCAGAGAGTATTCTGTGAGGGCATTCTAGAGACCCTGGCGTGGGTCATGTGAGGGAATTCTGGAGTCTCCTGATAAGATTCTGTTAGGAAACCTAGAGCCTCCTGAAATGTTTGTGCAAGTAGACACTGAGCCCAACCAATCTGGTTCTTCTTGTCCTTCCTAGGACTGTTCTCTCTACCCCAGCATTTTAAAGGGTTTAAACATCATGGCAGCTGAGCACCCCCAGCAGAAAGCAATTGGTGGTAAAGTGTCCTCACCTTTGGGCCGGCAGGTCCCTGGTCACCGGGGGCTCCGATTTCTCCCTGTAGTACAACCAAAACTGAGTGAAACTCATGGGGTGAGGGGTACCACAAGATCAGAGCCTCCTGGGGTGCCAGAGGCCTAATTCTAGCTGGGCCATTGATATCCTAGGGTATTATGGGGAATATTTTACCCCCATAAGCCTGGGTTTTATCTGTAAGATGGGAAGGCAGGAATTTCCTCCATCCATCCCCTGAGGATGATAGTCAGGATGATGCCTTTGTGAAAGTTAAATAACCAAGAATTTCTTCCTGCCTATGTGACCTATGTCAAGTCGATGCCCTAGCAAACTCTTTGGGACACAAGATTCAGAGAATGTGCATTATTAGAAAAGAATCCTCCATACTAATAAATCATGGCTCTGGTCCAAAATTTTACCCCCCTCCCTGGATCCTCCCCCGCCAAAACAAACCGCAAACCCAAACCAACTCATCAAATGGTCTAATGGCAGCCGGGTTGAAATATGAGCCAATGAAACAAGAATCACATTGACAAAAACTCAGATTTCAATGTTATATATCTATGATATCAGTTGACAAATGCAACAATCTCATGAAGCCTGTAGTTTTTGGTGAACCCCTAAGGGGGGGGAGAGGTTCAGATCTAGGAACTTCATCTTTGATCTAATTTCCCCTGCCCACCCTGTGGCAAGATGCCCTAATGGGACTTCCCAGAGGCCAGAATCCTCTGTACCTTGTCTCCTTGCCTCCCAGGAGGCCCAGTCTGGCCACTGGTGCCAGCTTCTCCCTGGGAAAAAAATTGAGAAGAGTTATTATGAGAGGAAGCAAAATAGCTAGGGGTGCTAAGTGGGTGGAATGTCCTTGGGTTAGGGTCAGGGAAAGTTACTTTAGAATCATAAGTTCATATATTTAGAGCCGCCGCAAGAGATGCAAGAGACAATCTGGTCTTACCTTCTCATTTTACAGATAAAGAAAATGAGACATAGAGTGGTTACAGTGACTTAAACCCAGAATCCTATAGACTGAGGTAGGATTTTAATCCAGTCCTTTCTAACTCAAAGTTCAGTGCTCTTTCTGTCATTCAACACTCTTCTGGTTTTCCTGGGTCCATATTATTTTCCCTACTATACCCTTGTGTGTTGTTCTGGACAAAATAAATTCTTCATAAGTAATGAATGAATGAATGAGAAGAAAGAAACTAACCCTCTTGGCATGAATAACTGAAGAAGATTATGAAGGTTTTATCTTGGGCATTTCATTTCTCCTTTCTGGGCCTCAGTTTCCTTTTTTATGAAATGAAAGAACTGTACTGAATGATGTTTCAGGGTCTTTCTGCTGGAAGAATGGTACAATTCTCTATAAGAAGAAACTATTTGAACTGAAAAACTTTTCAGGTGTCTGTACATCTCAGGGTGTAGGGGTTCTTGAGAAAAGACCAGGAGAGAGCCAGAGAAGAAAGGACAGCTTCTCTAGTAGTGGACTCATGGACAAAAGCTGAGGGGAAACTTCCCTTTCTGAAGGGTTTGTTCTTCATGGGAAAACTCACCTTTGGTCCTGGTGGCCCTGGTATCCCTGGTGGCCCTGGCTCCCCTCGACCTCCGCCAATGGCATTGCCTGCATCTCCTTTCTCTCCCTGTTGAAGATGCAGAATGATCATTGCCAGTGTACAGAAGGTCACAGGAGAATGAGGCAGCAGAAGATTTTGGGGGGCAGAGGGAGGAAAGACCGGAGAGAACAATGAAATTTAAACCCGGGTCGTTGGCTCTTAAATAGACACGGGTTTTATGTGCCTTAGGATGTGGGGCAGGAGGGAAAAGAAATTTGGAAGAGCAATGATGCAACTGTAGAATGAAGAAATTGGGATGGAGGAATATTCACCAGAAGGTGGTTCTACGAGGTCATAAAGCTGAGTAAGTATTAAGTGCCTGAGGTTAGATTGGAACTCAGGTTTTCCTGACTCCAAGGCTGCCCCAGTTGCCAAATAATATGGCATTTTCTCAGCCCTCGTCCTGTTTGAACTCTGCTGCATTTGATATTGTTGAACACCCTCTATATCTGGATGTTCTCTTCTCCCTGGATTTTCATAACACCTCTCCGCTAGTTCTCCTAACAGCCTTACCTCTCCTCAATCTCCTTTGCTGGCTCTCATTCATACCATTCACACAAGTGTTCCCCAAGATTCTATTCTGGGCCCCTTGCTCTTCTTTATTATCTTCAATCTCTGTGGCCTCATATTCCATTGGTATAATGATCACCCCTATGCTGCTAATCAATCAATCTCTCTCTCTCTCTCTCTCTCTGTATCTGTCTGTCTATCCATCCATCCACCCAACCATGCATTTATATCTCTATATCCATCCTTCCTTCCATCTCTCTCTCAACATAAACATTTACATAGACATATATGTGCATATAGTTATATCTATATCTACTGTCCTAGTCTCCCGCCTAAACGTCAGTGCCCCATCATCCCCCGCCTCCTGAACAACTCAACATATCCAAAGCAGAATTCATCTTTCTCCAAGCTTTCCCCTTGTCCAAAGCCCACTATTTCTATCAAAGACATCACAACGCTTCTAACTTTCCATGTTTCCAACCTTACGGTTTATCTCAGACTCCCCATTCTTCCCAAATCCATGGATTTAAGCAGCTGCCAAATCTTGCTGTTTCCAGGCATCCAACGCTTCTCTATTCACACAGCTACCATCTTAGTTTAGCTTCTCTTTGCCTCTTGCCTGGATTATCGCAACAGCCCCCAAATTGGGTTTCCTTGTCTCAGTCTCCAACTATTCTAATCCATTTTGAACACAGTTACCAACATGATTTTCCTTAAATACAGATATGACCAAGTCACTGTGAAATGCAGTCAACTACAGTGGCTCCTCCCCCCAAAATATAGCTGTATGCATATATATATATATATATATATATATATATATATATACATGTTTACATCCATAAAACAACCTGTATTTTGCAACAATACATAGACATACATACATACATATCTCCCCTGTTTAGTTTCTACAGCCCTTCAAAACCTGGTCCCAGTTTATCTTTCTCAACAAATTATACATTTCTCCCCCTCACAAACTCTGCAATCTAGTCACACTGGCCATCTCTATTTCTCACAAATGTCAGACACACCATCTCCTGTTTCTCTGCCTGCCTGCCATGTCTTCACCGCCAATGAAGGAATCCCTCTGTTTCTTTAGGGCTCAATTCAAGGAGCACCTCCTGCCAGAAACCCTCCTCTCCCATTCCCATGTTCCCCTTCCCTACTAGCCCTGGTATCTAATTACTTTGGATTTCTTTTTTTTTTCATAAATATTCCCTCTATACATGTACATTTGTTGTCTCTCCCAGGAGAATGGAAGCTCCTTCAGAGCAAAGAGTATCTTATTTATTATATTTCTAGCCTTAGCAAGTTGCCTGGGGTCTTTAAATGTGCACTTAATAAATACTTGTTAATGATTGAGTGATTTTTCATTGTTGGATCTCCAGGGCCCAAGGAAAGACTTGGTACAAAGTATTTAATAAAAGCTTGTCGAATTAGACTGAGTTTTCCCAATTCTCTGCTATCCCTGGCTCCATTGAATAGATCATAGAATTAAGTCCCCCTCCCAACCCTTCTGACCTGGAAAAACACCACTCAATAATGTCCATGTCTCTTGAGGGGCATCACCTGATCCACAGGCATGCATTAAAGTGCCTGTTTTTTGCCAGTCCCAAGCTAGGCTTTTGAGAAGAGAAAAAACTGTTACAAACCTTCTGGCCCAGGAATCCAGGTGGGCCTGGGACTCCAGAGCTCCCTTTCTCACCCTATAGGAGAAATACAGGTAGTTAGGTAGTTAGGAGGTCAAGGGAAGACATGGTTGTACCCAGAGATTCCTCCTGAAGGATTCCACTTTTCCCTTCCAGAAGCCTCTAATAACTCATCCTCTAACTTCTGCCTCCATGGTTCTGGGTTGGCTTTGGACCTCATGACTCCCAGCCCAAACATTATGGACCATAGGACTTGTGAACCAGCATTGTGAACAAGGACTCACCTGCCATCCCAGAATGAGCTACCATTTGTGTTTGCAAAGAGTAAACCATGATTCTTCTATCATTGGTGTGTCTTCTGAGCAAAGATGGTGTGGTGAAAAGAGCATTGTAATCACAAGGCCTGGGTTCCTATTCTGCCTTTAGTGTTTGCTATCTGTGTGACTTGGAACAGTCATTTAGATTCTATGGGCCTCAGTTTCCTCATCTGTAAAATGAATGACTTGGTCTATGTAGCTTCTGAAGGACTCTTTTACTTTGATTTTTATGATCCCTTGCCCTAGGCTTGGTTCCCCATGAGGTGAAATAGGTCTATACTGACAAAAGAGCTCTCATTGCCAATACCTTGGCTCAGAGAAGAATAGACCATGTTCTAGGGAAGACTTTTGGGGACTCCTGATGCCCACAGTTAAGAGGTATCAAATGGTCTTTTCTGAGAGCACATAGACATTAAGAAAATTATGATTTTAGGTAATAATAACAATTTCCACACCTCAACTCCTATGTCCATAATCAATGAAAAATAGGTTTTCAGTACCTATTCTGATGGGAGTGAGTACAAAAACCCAAGAGGAACAGTCCCTACTCTCAAGGGGCTTCCATTCCACCAGAATTCTTACAGTGCTTTAAGATTGAGAAGAGTTTAGCCAACAAACTCCCTGACATCAGCATCATAGGTGCTGTCATTTCCATTTTTACAGATGGAGAAATGGAGGATCAGTGAGATCTTTCCTTGTCCATGGTACAACTGGTCAGTATTGAAGCCAGCATTCAGAACAAGCCTTTTCCCTGCCATATTTCCATTGTTCTTCATCACCCATCAAACCCATCACACTCAAGGAATTCTCCCCATTCTCTCCCAGGCCTGCCCAAAGTGAATTTCTTAGCCCCTTTATTCCCCCCGCCAACCACAATGCACAAACATCAATGAAAAGGAATTTGGTTTATCCAAGTCTGAGAGTGAGACCCAGGGAGGGGAGAGTGCAAGAGAGTAGATGGCAGAGTCTGAGGGCACAGAAGGACACACCGGTTCCTCCTGCCTTCTGATTTCCCCTCAGCAATAAATAGCTCCTAAGGAAATCAGGTAATGCTAAACAGGGACTCAGGGCTTCTCTGGTGTCAGCACTTAGGAGCCTTCGCCAAACTGTCTCTCACTTCCCCTTCCTGGGGCTGCATGCACACACAGAGGTCACATCCAAGTCCAACAGGGATGGGGAGGGAGGCACACGCAGGAGGGAACAGGGTGGGAATGAACCACACACAGTGTCCTACCCTCTGCCCCCTCTTCCCTGGCAAACCTGGGGGCCCTGGCATCCCCGCAGCTCCAGGCTCTCCCTTGGAGGCAAGGCAAGAAGAAAGAGTCACTCATGAGAAGTCAGAGGAAGTGTCCTACCCAGGGTCACAAGGACTCAAGGAATCCCAACACCTCAGGGTTAGAGGAGATCTCCAAGGCATCAGGCCCAAGCCCACTAGCTTAGCAGTAATTCTCTCCAGAGTCCCTGGTAAGAGATCAGCCAACCTTGTCTGATGCCTCCCCCCACCCCCACCCCACCCCCCAGTCACTGAGGTTAAATCTTCCTCTTTTCAGTAACTATCCATGGTTCTTATATCTGCCCTCTGAACCAAGTTGAAGAAGCAGACTCATAGATTTTCAAATATTTGAAGGTAGCTGTTGGGTCCCTTTGGTCTTCTCTTTTTTTGGGGTTAAATAACCCGGTTCTGTCTTTTAATTTCTCCCTTTTCTCTTGACTTCTCAGTTCCCTCTTGGGCCTAGTCTCGAGTAATTAGAATGTAAGCTTTTGGAGGGAAGGGATTGTCTTTCTCTATGCTTGTTAGCAAATCCTTCTCTCTATGCTTGTTAGTAAGTCCCTCAGTCCTTCTTTCCTCCTCTCCTTTTTTTCCATCCTTCCCTCCTTCCTTTCCACTTCCCTCCCTCCTTCCCTCCCTCCTTCCCTCCTTCCTTCCTTCCTTCCTTCCTTCCTTCCTTCCTTCCTTCCTTCCTTCCTTCCTTCCTTCCTTCCTTCCTTCCTTCCTTCCTTCCTTCCTTCCCTCCTTTCTCCTTTCTTAAAGCCCTTCCTAACATTTGACACTAAAAATGGAATACTCTCCTCCAGATGTGATCCAAGCACGTTGGAGGACAATTAGTTATCATTTTCCTCATGCTGGACACTATACCTATAGTTAGGAAGTCAAAGACCACATTTTGTCTTTGTTTTGAAGTGAAAGATGAAAGTGAGCATATGTTGTTTTGGACTTAAAGTCCGTGACTTTTGTTCTCTTAGCTTCTCTGGGCCTCAGTTTTCTCAACTCTAAAAAGGGAGTTGGATTCTAAGGCTCCTTCTGATCTCCATCAGAGATCCTATGAGCTAGAAGTCTGATAAAACCCATTTCCATGAATAACATCGATGGAGACAGGGACAGGAACTGTCCAGTGGAAGGAGATCCTGAAAAGACTGAACAGAAACCATCTGGACATGACAAATTGAAAGTCCTCTTAGGGTTTGGAGTAAGGGGTCTTGTGTTCAGATCTACTGCTTAGTAGTTGTGTGATCTTAGACAAATGTCTTCCCTTTTTCTGGATCTCAGTTTCTTCCTTTGTAAAATGATTTTGTTGGAGAAGGAAGGACAAAAAACAATTGTGGGACTGGAGGAGCTCCACAACCACTTGTAGCTCTAAATTCTAAGGCATTCTCCTTAGGTTTCCTTTCCATTAATTCTGTGTCTATTCTGTTGTCTATTCTGACATACGGATTACTTCATAAAAAGGTAAGTTCCTTGAGGTAGGAGCTCTTTTTTGAGCTTGGAGAAGTAGCTGGCACATGGTAATGACTTAAATGCTTGGGGATGGGTTAAGGGAGCCTGTTTCCAATTCAGATTCTGAGCCCTACATCTGGTCCTTTCAGTTCCATATTTCCAACTCTATATTTTGACTTGTCGTCACTGTATTTTGGATTCCCTGATCCCTGAGGACTGGAAGTGTAGCTCTGATCTTACTACCTAAACCAGGGAGGGCATCCTCAAGCCAGGCTAAGACTTTTCTCAATTTGCCACACTCCATCCAAGCCCCTTAGAAATCATCTAATCCAGGGATTCTTATTATGGGGTCAATGGGCACCCATGCCATCTGTGAATAGACTTCAAGTGGTCTGTGAATAGGGACTGGAAAAAATCATGCTTATTTTGATATAATTGGTAATCCTGTATATCTCATTTTATGCATTCAAAAGCATAATTCTGAGGAGAGGTCTAGAAGTTTCCATCAATAACAACCATCACCCACATACAGAAGACTAAGATCCTCTGATTCCAACCCTCTTATTCTATGGAGATAAAGGAAACTAAGTTTTGGAAAATGACAGTGATTTGCCCAAAGGTAGGTAGGGTAGTAAGTTGCTAAGGCTGGATTAGAGCCCAGGTCCTCTGATTTCAAATCTGGGATTCCGAGATTAGAGACTGGGTCAGGAGAAACTGGGTTGATTTTTGAGTTCCTTTACCCAAATTCAACCCCATCAGGGTTGCATATAGGGACTGGGGTGAGTGGGGTCATGGGGAGAAATGATACCTGACTGGCAATGGAGAAAAGTAGAGGGAGACTAGTTGAAGGATAAAACAGCCACCAGGGTCAGATAAGTGGCAATGGGTTTCCAGGAGACAAAACAGAAAAATGATTGTGTACATTGCCTAGTAGCAAACTTGTTGGAGAAGTCCAGGGCTATGGAGCTGAGCTGCTTTTGCCATCAGTGCCCCCTCAGATACTTGGAAAAGAAAAGAAAGCCCAGAGCAATTATAAGAATTGGGGGCAGCCCTGCCAAGGAAGCTTAAATCAGCTGTGACAATACCTTGGCTTCAGTGGATTCTGGCTCACCCTGGGATCAGGAAAGATGGGAAAAAGAAGGAATGAAGGAAAAAAGGGAAAGAAATTCAGAGGCAGAGGCAAGGAATATCCTGGTCTTTCAGAGTGATGTCCAGGGATCCTCTTGGAATGAGTTCAAATTCCACTTTGATGCATACTAACTGTGTGACCATGGATAAACTTCTCAAGCCCTCACTGTCTTCAAGCCTTCCTGAGGCTATAAGTTATAGATGAAGTGTGGATCTGAATCTGTGGCAATTATGCAATGGGACTGACTCTAGCCCCCCTCCTCCACCTCCCCCCAAGCCTTCTTGCCTTGGTTGAATATTTTCCAGTGGGAACAACATTGATATAAGTCATCTTTACTGCCTTCCCCATATGGGGGAGCCCCAGTGCCTCTTGAAGGAGCATGTGGATGATCATACCCTTGATTTGGAGCTGGAATGGACAGCTGAGATTTTCAGTCTCAAACCTCGTTCAGAGGAGGAATCTGACATTCTTCAAAGCAAAGTGATTTGCCCCAATTTCCAGATGTAGGTGGCAAAGTCAAAATTTGAACCCATGACCTCTGATCATCCATATCCAGGACTATAAGGACTGTTATCTCAGGTACAACTATGTTATTTGTGGAACTGCTGAGAAATTCCAACAGGAATGAGCAACCCAGAAGGCATGGTATCCCTAGGGGAGGTTCTAGCTGGGTAGAAGTCAGTTGGATTAGAGAAGAGAAAGGATACATGGGAAGGGGAGGAGGCAGAGAGCCTATCTGGATCAGTTTATGTCCAATGAAGGAACATAGGTGAGCATTTGGCAAACCTGAAGGTGCTAGAGCTCAATAGCATCTTAAGTTCAATTCTGACTCTGTGACTCTAAGCAAGTCACTTCACCCTGTTGGCCTGTTTCCTCATCTGTAAAATGAGCTGGAGGAGGAAGTGCAAAGCAGTCCAGTTTCTCAGCCAAGAAAACCCCAAATTGAGTCTCAGAGAGTAGGACATGATGGAAACTACTTAACAACAAAAGGGGGAGTGTAATTTAGGGGGAATATGCATGGTGTGAGTGCTTTATAGGCTTGCAAAGTTTTATAAATATCATTTCATTTGATCTTCACTCAGTGCTATTTCACTCAACTATTTTTACAAAAGAAGATACTGAATCAGAAAAGTAATGTAACTTCCCCAGGTTCACACAGGTAGCAAGCTTTTGAGGCTGGATTTGAACTCAAGTCTGACTCCAGGACTCTTTGCACTGTGGTACCCCCTAACTTCAAGATGCTTCTCCTCCAATTAGTCTAGGAGGCTGGTAGAACAAGTGATAACTCTCTATTTTTACTGATGAGGAAACTGAGGCACAGAATGGGAACATGAGGAAGCCAAAGGTCACCCAGAAAGGAAGGGGTTAAGGGATGAATTTGAGTTCATTCACATCTTCAAGGGCTCTGCCTTTTCTCCTTGATCCAGTATCTGGGCACTGCTCCTAACCTGCCCCTCCAGATGAAGGTTTTTTTTTTAGCAAGGCAATAGGGTTAAGTGACTTGCCCAAGGTCACATAGCTAGTATTAAGTGTCTGAGGGCAGATTTGAACTCAGGTCCTCCTGATTCCTGGATCAATGCTCTATCCACGTATCCCTCTAGCTGCCCCCCTTCAGATGATGTTTTAAAGTCAAACTGACCTTCATCCCGAAGGCAGCTGTCCCTGGAGCCCCCTGACAGAGAGAAAAGACAAAGACATTTATGGGAGGAAAGAGGACAAATGAGAAAGCAGAACCCACTCACACCATGCATATTCCCCCTAAAACCCTGTCTCTTCTGGTCCTCCAAAGTGGGGCCACCTAGGCAGTCTGCCATTTCTGCAGTGGAGCAGGGGTGGGGGGTCAGATGAGGTGCCCTCATGAGGGAAGGGAACACCATAAAGAAAAGCCAGGCAAGGCTTCTGGAGATGAACCTGCCTTTCTCTCTGCCCCAGCTCAAGTCCCCTCGAGAGTCCTTGGGTGGGTGGGGATTCTCTCTCAGGTCCCAGGGTGATTCCCAGTACTGTCAATGGGGAAATTTGGGCAAAGGAAGCTCAGGTTAGGATGCAGGGAAGAGGAGAGAAGGTGACCAGCTAACCAGAGAGCCACCAGCTCCTTCTCTTTTCAGACAAGTCACCTGGGACTCCAGGTTTGATAGGAAGGAAGTGAAAGTTAGGGAAGATGATCAAACCAGATCTTTGGGGGTTTTCTCAAGGGCTGGCAGGGGTGAATGTAAGACAGAACCTTCAGGGAGAGGGCTCTGAAGAAGCTCTAAGATGGCCAGCTCCAGTTTCTGCGGACTTCGGGGCATATGGAGTGATTTCCTCACAATCCATCTATGTGGGAGACTCTACAGTTATCATTATGTCCATTTTACGGATGAGGAAACCAAGGTCCAGAAATGGGAAATGATCTGCTCAAGGACACACACAGCAAGCTAGGGTTAGAGCTGGGATCAGGTAATGAGGGAGAGAGAGAGAAAAGGTAGGGAAAGTAGCAGAGTTCATTCTGAAAGATACCTTGTGTCCGGGCCTTCCTGGCATCCCGGGCATGCCCCTCTCCCCCTGAAGTAAGAAATGAGAAACAAGAGTGAGAATAGAGACACAGGCACCAAGGTTGACCAGTAAGCCCTGTCCGGGATGCGCCAAAGGTGCTTTTGCCAGAGAGAGCTCGGGTCAGTCCCTCGCAGATACCATGATCTTAAGAAGAATTCACATTTCTATGACGATTAAAGTTTGCAAAACACTATCCTCCTGTTCCTGCAACATAGGATGGACAGGGCTTCTTGTACCCACTTCCTAGGGGAGTAAATTGAGGCTCAGAGTGGATTCAGCTAGAAGGGTCCCATCTCTCCAAGACACTTTTCACTACTCCATGTGTGACTGAAAGACCTGACTGGACCCAGATCCACTCCCAGTTGGTGGATTGAGGCGCAGTCTCCAGAAAAGTCTCTGTTCTGTTTCAAGAAGAGGAGGGATCCTAGGACCACAGTTTCAGAACTGGAAGGGACTTTGGAGGTCAATCCAGAACCACCCCCTCTTTTTACATATGAGGAAACTAAGGTTCAGAATAGCAACTGAGCATCCTTTCCACTCTCCCTAGGGGAAGCTGCTTCTCCTATAATTTGCCTTGAAATATAATCCCCCCAAGCACCAAGTGAACCCTCCCTGAAACTCCCATGGTGCTTAAAAGAACTATCCTTTTTTTTTTTTTTAGGTTTTTTTTTGCAAGGCAAATGGGGTTAAGTGGCTTGCCCAAGGCCACACAGCTAGGTAATTATTAAGTGTCTGAGTTCAGATTTGAACCCAGGTCCTCCTGACTCCAGGGCTGGTGCTTTATCCACTGCGCCACCTAGCCGCCCCAAGAACTATCCTTTCAAAAAAAATCCTGAGAGGATGAACTCTATTAAATAGAGAAGAAAATAAGTTCAGGTTTGAAAGGTCCTCTGGTCCCAAGACTAGTCCTACAGTATCTGCTTGAGTTGGTGGCAGCAGTTTTCTCATCTTTTTGTCTGAAGTCAGGGGGCGGCAGTGTTCCTAGGTTGGTCTACCCCAAGGGGCATCTGGGTATTTGTCCAGGGGCCTGTGGGGCCACCTACATCTCCCCAGGGTAGGGGGGAGGAATGAGTCATTCTGGCAGCTCCCCCAGCTTCTGCCCCTACTGATACAATAAATGCCTTTTGACAGATTGACTCACATCGTGGGAACTTGCCCAGTGAGCTTGGGAGAGGTTTCCAATTCTTCCCACATCCCCTTCATCACCTGACCATCAATGTTTTTAAAGTAGCAGGATTCCTCGGTTGTCAATGAGGAAAAAGAGATAGAACCAGTTTTCTTTTTCTGGGGGGACAATTTTCAGGCTGAAGAGATTGTCTTCATTTTACAGATGGGGAAACTGAGGCCTGGAGAGAAGGACTGCTGCTGGGAATCAACAGAAGTCCTCTTGCCTCCACATTCAGTCCTTGTTCTCCTACCTTGCAATTATCACCAATTATTTTTTGTTGAATAGAAGGAAAAGGAAGCCATGGGAGGCCCGATTATTGCTGTTTGTCCTTCATGTTAAGACCATGATGTCAGGGAGGTGATGCCATGACAAGCACATGAACCGGACTTGAGTGAGGGGTGTTTGTGCTAAGTCACCAGCCTCATCTGGGTCCAGGCTCTGTATGCAAGGCAGTTAGGGTTAAGTGACTTGCCCAAGGCTACACAGCTGGGGTCTGAGGCTGGATTTGAACTCAGGTCCTCCTGACTCCAGGGTTGATTCTCTACACATTGCACCACCTAGCTGCCCCTGGATGGCAAGATGGGTATCATCAGAAAACTATAACTCAACATTTCCATACACTGAATCCTTACAAGAAACCCCATTGTTATACCCACTTTGCAGATTAGGAAACCACATTCCCACCGCCTAATGCATAAATATAGTCATACCACTCTCCAGATCAAGAAACTTCAATGACTCCCTGTTGTCCTTAGGGCAAGATATAAACTCTTTTGGCAGCTAAACTTTTTCACAATCTGCCTCTGGCTTTTCTTTCCAGGCTTATTGTACATCCTTCCCCTTCATCAACTCTATTTTCCATTCAAATTTTCTGCTCATCTAGGAGATCCCATCTCCCATTTTGCCTTTGTTCCACTGTCCACCATATGAGGAAAGCCCTTTGTTTTCATGTCTTAGGATACCCTCCATCTTTGAAGGCTGTTCCCACATCACCTCTTAGATGAAGCTGTCCTACCCCCAAGTTGCTTGTCTTTTCTCCATATTTATTTGTATGTGTAGAAGTTGCTTCTCCCAGATAGATTGCAAGGTTCCTTGAGATTAGAGATGGTCTCATTTTTGTCTTCACATCTAACCTGGTTGATAGGAGGTACGTAAGCTGATCCCCTGCCCATCCTGCTATCCCCTTGTGGCTCAGCTGGAGGGGGGGAAGGGGAGCATGGAAGAACAAGGCTGCCATTCTTGGGGCAGGAAGACCCCAATTTGAGAATCACTAAGCTTGAGAGTCCACCCAGCGGGGCTAAGACAATCTGACTATCATTAATGCCTTTTTCGGGAAAACCAGAGTCATCAAATGGTGAATCAGACCCCACTCCCTCTGCAGATGATTCCTGGGGCCCTCCCTTAGTCCCTGCCTCCTTTCTCCTTCATTTCTGACCCTTCAAGACAATGGTGAGGTCAGTGTTGGGAAGTAAAACATGACCTCCCCCTCCACCCAATAGCCCCCATTTAGTCACAATGACCTATTCACCCCAACTTGCCTCTGCTTCTCATTCTGGAAATGACCAAGTTCCTCTAAACCCATATCTCAAAATTCCCTCTGGGAGGCAGCAGGAAGGAGGGAGATTTCCCTGCTTCACCCTGGTTGTCTCCATAAAGCCTTCCTTCTTTCAAAATAATGCTTCTTAGAAATAACTGCTTGAAGCACAGGTGTGGTCATGCTGCTTTCCTCTCTCAAAAACCTTCAGTGGGTCACTATTACCTGTAGTGCAGAGGGTAGAGGACTGGACCTGAAGTCAAGAAGACTGGACTTCATGAGTTCAAATCCAGCCTCAGGCACTACTACCTGTTGTGTGACCCTGGGTAAGTCACTTCACCCTGTTTGCCTTAGTTCCCTCATTTGTAAAATAAGCTAGATAAGGAAATGGCAAACTATTCCAATATCTTTGCAAAGAAAATTCCAAATAGGGGTCATGAAGAACCAGACATGGTTGAAACAATTCAACCACAATGAAACACAAATGCTTCAGTGTGATGTTCAAGGCCCTTCCAAAGTCTCTCTCTAATTCCTTCAGGGACTCTAAGCAAAATCCAATAACCTAACAAACATTTATTAAATCAGTCAGACACTGCACTAATTCCTGGTGATTTAATTAAGGACAATCTGAACAATTCACTGACCCTTGATCTCTACCTCAGTCTAACCCCTCAGCTTCTGAGTAGAGTATTTTTGATAGTAAAATGTCAAAAATACAAAGACTTGAGGGCAGGAAGTCCTGAGTTCAAATCCAGTCTCAGCTATTTCCATTTTGTATGACCCTGAGCAAGTCACTTAACTCCTCTGTGCCTCAATTTTCTCATTTGTAAAATTGTTATGTTATCTAATCCACAGGATTGTTGCAAGGTTTAAATGAATAAAAAATACCAAAAGTAGCTTTAAACTTTAAGACATTGTATAAATGCTATTACTATTATATTATTATATTATTATCATCATCTAGTGCCTTAAACCCAACTCCTCATCTCTGCCTATGGAAATCCTGACTCTCCTAAATTAATCAGATCTTGCCTCAGACATTTACTAGCTATGTGACCCTAGAAAATCACTTTCTCTCCACCTGCCTCAGTTTCCTTAACAGTAAAAATGGGTTAATACATCATCTACCTGCCAGGTTTGTTCTGAGGATCAAGTGACATAATAATTGTAAGATGCTTAGTATGGTGTGTATATAGTAGGCATTCAATAAATGCTGCTTTCCTTCCTTCCTCCAGTTCAGGCCACCTATTTGAAAAAGTCCCTTCTGAAGTCTGCAGTAGAAAAGTGACCTTTCTGTGTTTTTTCTGTTTTAACCTTCTCCTTCATCCTACTCTGCATCAAGCTCTTTATTTTGTTTTGTTCAGAACTGTGGATTTTTTGTGCTGTTTTGCTTTGGTTTTGTTATAAGGAGCTCCCCAGTGAGGAAAATCTCTTTTGCAATACAGATCACCAAATTCTTGGCCATTTGAGAGTCTTAGAGTGTTTCTTTGGGGTGCTGAGAAATCACATGCATCCAAGGCAGATCTTGAATCCAGGTCTCCTATCTACTTATTATGACTTTTGTCATCAAAATGATTATAATTATGGCTAATACCTATAATAGATGACTTATAGAAGGCTTCAGGTTTTGAAGGTTTTATATACGTTTTCTCTTTTGATTTTCATAAAATGCTGTTATAATAAATAAATATTATAACATATATGTTACATATTATATGTGTATACATATTTTATATTAGCTGCAAAGCTAATGATTGATCAGAGTTTTTTCTTTTTTCCTCTTTTTCTCTCTCTCCTTCCTTCCTTCTTTCCTTCCTTCCTCTCCTCCCTCCCTCCTTCCTTCCTTCATCCTTCCCTCCTTCCTCCCTTTCTCTCTCTCTCTCTCTCTCTCTCTCTCTCTCTCTCTCTCTCTCTCTCTCTCTCCTTCCCTCTCTTCCTCTCTCTTTCTTTCTTGGTTAAGAGCTGTATCTCATGTTTCATCTTTGTTGCCCTGGAACCCAGCCCAGGGGCCGGTGTTTGTTGGATGGTTGCTAAGTATTTGCTGATTTGATGTGAGGCTAGATCACCTTGGGAGGTTCCTACAAGTCTCACAAAGAGCCCTCCTAGGTTGTACCTTTGAGGTGCTCCTGCAGGCTGTTCATAGGGCTGGGTGCCCCGCTCATCCTTAGCCACTATTTCCCGAGGGCTTCTCTGATCTGAGGACTCTAGGGATGGGCTGCCTATCTACGCAGGAGGGAGTTAGGAATGGGCCTGGTCCTGTGGTCCCATTTGCTTGCCGTGGCCAGTAGAGGGTAGCACAGGACCTTGGTTGTAGCCCCCACTATCATTAGAGAAGGTCTGGCCCCAGGCTCCCCCCGCCCCTCAACCTTTCCCACTCCCCAATCCCACTGGTCTCCCACTGCCACAAAGATGGTGGCCCACTACCTCTTGCTCAGCTAGAGCCATATGGGTGGTTTTGGTGGGGTAAATGTGGCCCAGCCATGACTCAATCTTTCCTAGCATTGTCCCATCAGGTCCCTTGTCCATTGGAAGCCAGCTGACTGGCCTTCTAGATGGTCTGGATGTCCTTTCTCTCTTAGACCTTTCAGTTCTATGGGATTCTTCTTCTCTCACCTTGTAGAACACCAAGAAAACATCCCAGAGAACCAAGATGGGGGAAGGAGGCCAATGACTCAATGACTTCACCACTCATGATCTAGCCCAAGATCCCAGAATCCTTGAATCCTGGGCCTAGAGCTGAGAGGTCTCTCAGCGACCAGCTCCTCCAACCCCCTCATTTCATAGATGAGTAAACTGAGGCTCATAAGGTTACATAACAAGTCCAAGGTCACACTGGTGGGGTTTATACTCAGGTCCTTTAACTCTGGAGAGTATTCTTTCCCTAAGGACCAAGGAAAATGAATTGGTTCTTTGTTTTTTTCCTCCTCATAAGAAAAACAGGAGCAGCTTGCGGGGTGCTGAATAGAGGTTGGGCCTAGAATCAGGAAAACCCGAGTTCAAATCCATCTCAGATACTTAACTAGCTGTATGACTCTGGACAAGTCACTTAACTCCTGCCTACCTCAGCTTTCTCAAACAAGCACAACAAGTCATCAAAATGGTAGACTGCGATAATCATTACAGGGCTGTTGTAAGACCGAATGAGCAAATGTTTGCCAAGTGTCGGTTATTTAATAAGTATTTCACAAATGCTTATTCCCTGCCTCTTCAGCTTGTTGGGGTGGGAGAGGACATTGAAGCTATCATTTAAATTATCCTTTATTTTTCAGTGGGTTTGAACTGGAGCCTGGTCTTGAGTTCCAATCTTAACTTTTGTTTGTTATGATCTACATGACTTTGGGGTGGGGTTTCCTATCTGGAGTCCTTAGTTTTTAATTCTCTGTAAAATGAGGGATCTGGACCGAATGGGACTTGATTAAGTTTGTGGCTACTTTCTTTACTGTTCAGTTTTGGCATGCCCTACCAGCCAACTGCTCTGGGAATAATTGCTCCACAGAAGCCTGGGGCCTGCAGCCAACTTTGGGACTGGTCTCTGGGCTTTAAGAAACAATCAGTGAGGTCTTGATCCCAAGTACTTTGAGAAGGTCTGTTCCTGTCACTCCTATGGAAGTATGGGCAACTCCTCTCCAGTCTCTGTAAGCCTCTGGTGGGCTTCTCTCTCTGGGTTTACAATGGTCTCTGATCTGGAGTCTTAGAATAGAAAATGTCGATTCTGAGCAAAGGCAGTTGTGCCAAATGTGCTTATGGTCAAAAGTAAAGAAAGAGGTCAGGGTGGGTGGAGGGAGATAGAAAAGAGAGAAGAGGAGAAGAGAAGGGAAGGGAGAGATAGTAAAGGAAGCAAAGGGAAGGAATAGGAAGGGAAGAGAAGGGATGGGAAGATAAGGGAAGGCTGAGGTGCCTCAATAAAATCTCTGAGATGTATATGAAAGTGCATAGGAGGGTGTATGTGTGATGTGTGTATGTATATTCAGTCATTTCAGTTGTGTCTGACTCTTAGGGAGCCCTTTTGAGATTTTCTTGGCAGAGATACTGGAGTGGTTTGTCATTTCTTTCCCCAGCTCATGTTATAGATAAGGAAATTGAGGTAAACAGGGTTAAATGACTTGCTCAGGTAATAAGTATTTGAGACCAGTTTTGAATTTAGGTCTTCCTGACTCCCAGCCTGGTGCTCCATTCACTTTATTATTTAGTTGCCCAAGAGAAAGATTAATAAAATGGAAAGAGCATGGACTTTGGGATCAAATTCTGATCATGCTCCCCATTACTTTTATGTCCTTGGGAATGGTATTCCCAATGGTATGACCTCACAGAACTTCAGCGATGAAAGGGAATTTGGAGCTTCTCTGTTGTCCAAGGATGGGTTGGGTTGATTTCTCTCTCTGGGTTTACAACAGTCTATGACCTGGAGCCTTGGAATAGAAAATCTCCATTCTACCAGATGTGCTTATGATCAAAGGTAAAGAAAGAGGTAGAGGTGGGGGATATAGAAAAGAAAGAGAAGAAGAGAAAAGGGAAGGGAAGAGATGGTAGGGTTGGGTTATGGGAGGCCTAGAGACTAGAGTGTCCAGGACTTGGTGGTGAGAGTCAGAGTCTTGGTGTACTCTTTCTTCTCTGGTCAGATCACATCCTCAGGTTTGTGTTCAATCAGGTTTGTACTACATTTAAAGAAGGTTGTTGCTAAGTTGGATGGTAATAAGACCAGAGTTCATGTTATATTTTAATCAGCTGAAGAAAATGGGAGTGTTTGGACTGGAGAGAAGACTCAGGGCAGGGGGGTAGGGGATGGACACTGTAGCCATCTTCATTCATCTGAAGGACCATCAGGTAGAAGGAGAATTACATTGTTCTCCTGGGCTCCAAACGTCAGAATAGGAACAATGAATGGAAAAGATGTAAATCAAAAATCTTCTCACATTAAGAGTTGTCCAAAAGTGGACTGGAGCATCTCAGGATGTGGTGGGTTGAACCTGAAATGGTCATTTGTTGGCTGGATCTTCATTTAGGAATAGTTTAGACTGGGTGACTCTAAGGTCTCAACAATCTCTTAACCCTGTGATTCAGTGACCTTGGGAAAGCATGGGGACAGCAGAGAAAATGCTGGGTTCAAGTCCCATCTCTCCCACTAATTTTCTGATTTCTCCCCTCTTCGGCTCTCAGCTCCTTCAGTCATAGAATGTGAAGGTTGGAATATATCACCAAAGGGTCCCACCCAGCTTCAATGCCTGTGGTTCTGTCGGCCGGCGGGGTAAGGGCCCCTTTTCAAATTTCCGCTCATAAAGCTTTTTCCTATGACATGTTTTGACATGAGGCCCTGTCTAGATGTCTCTGATTTTCCATTTCCTACCTAAAAATTTTTCCATCTAAAAAGATTTAATAGCAGGTCCTTCGAAAAAGTCTTAACAAAGCCTTCCTATATGTGTATCCAGCACTTAGGACTGGGAAGGACAGTAGCTACATTTCAGATGTATTGAAATATCATGTCACTTGTGACCTCTGGGTGTAGAATCTTTAGATTATTCAGTAAAAATAGTCATTATACTGAAAAGGAAATTGAGGCCCATGTCCAGTTCAAACTCCTCATTTTGCAGAGAAGAAAACTGAGATCAATGTCCAGTCCAAACCTCTCATTTTTCAGAAAAGGAAACTGAAGGCTCATGATCAGTACAAATTCCTCATTTTGACAAGAAGGAAACCGAGGTCCATGTCCAGGCCTAAACCTCATTTTACAGAAAAGGAAACTGAGACCCATGCTCAGTCCAATTCCTCATTTTACTGAGAAGGAAATTGAAGCCTAGGTGAAACAACTAACCCACCCTAATGGAGGTCCCACCATAAGTGGAATTGGTCTGCCTTGGCGGATTCAATCTCACAAGTATTTTTGAAGTAAAAGAGGGTGAAAAAAGAGAGGATGATCAGGTATGACTTAGAGGAGATTTTTGTACCAGCAAAGTTTGGAGTCTGAGGTCTCTACCATCTCTGAGATCTTGTGAGAAATGAGCTGCCTTGTTCATTGTCACAGAGCTGAGATTCAACAGAGTCCCCAACTCTCAGTCCTTAAAGATAGGAACATTAGATTAGCAGTGACCTGGATTCAGATCTTAACTCTTCCTTTCTAGCTAGCTGTGTGGCCTTGGATAAGTCACTTTCTCTTTATAGATCTCAGGTTCTCTATCTGTGAAACCAGCAGGCTAGATCAGAATTCTCCTTCTAGTGTGACACCCCAGGATGTTTTGACTCACCAGAAGGGGCCCCGTGAACAAGGTTGTATCAGGAAACAGCTAAATTGAACAAGCTGGAACTTCAATGGGCTCTCTGTCCTGGGACAGCTCCAGATGGAAAGGGCCATTCTTCATGGAGATGACAAGGAGGAAGAGGCCAACTCCATGATGCACAAACCCTTGCACGTTTCTCATCCGGTGGGAGAGACTGGCTAATGGGTGATTTATAGGTGGGAGTCCCTGCTGCTCCCGACCCTGGGAGGGTGGGGATTGGGAGGAAACCCATCAAGGAAGAAGGCTTTCAAGGTCAATGCCAGAGACAACTTACATTTCTATAGCTATAGCACCGTGATGTTTATAAATCACTTTCCCACAGTCACTCAGTGAAGTAGGGAGTGTTTTATCCCAATTTTACAGAACACTCATTTTACAGATGAGGAAACTGAGGCAAAGGAAAATCAAGTAACTTGCCCAAGATTCTGTAGGCATATCAAAAAATCTGAACCCTTCAGAGAATCTAATGAAATGGAAATGGAAATATAATGTAATGGAAAGAGTGACTGGACCTTGAATGGGGGGAGAAATTTGAGAGTAAGAGAGATTAAGGTGGAAAGGATCTTAGAAGCCCCCCCAGTCCTATTTCCTTATTTTACATCTGAGAAATTTGAGGCCCAGAGGGGCCAGTAGGTAGAATTCAAACCCATCTCTCCTAAGAATCCAAGTCTCTTTCTCCTACACCTCAGTAGAGACAGAGTGGTGGCAGTGAAGGGGGTTTTCCCAAACACATCCTCCCACCCCCAAATAGAAAAACTGAATGGGAACCATGGGGCCAAGAATTCTGAGGTTCACACAGACTCATTGTTCTCTGGAGTGGAAGAGGAAGACCGAATGGAGACTGTGAAGCCTGGAGGGGAGGTGGCCAGAAGGCTTGTTGGCTCCCCTCAACCCCCAGCCCCAACGACAAGAACAGACTGTTCTGGAGAGGGGCCTGTAAGAAGGTGCTAGGATCCGCCCCTCCCTCTTCCCCTCCCCCCCAGCTGCCCTTTCTGAAACAGCTTCCTTCCTCTCATTGCTGTTCCTCACCTCTGTTCCCATCCAAGGGTGAGGGAGCCCAAGTCTCAGCTAAGCCCCTGGGTTTTTTCTCTACTTCAATAGAGCAATCGATCAGTATGATTGAAGATGATAGAGGGAATGACCTGGTTCCCAAGGAGGCCAGGAGTTTGGGGGAATGTTGCTGCCTTTTCATCTGAACTGAGATTAGTCAGTCTTAGCTGCTGGCTCTAAGAAGTGATTCCAGAACTAATGAATAGGTGGGCTTTGGAGTTGAGTCTAAGCAGGTGCCAGGAAACCCTTAGCTGGGGACTGTACACAGAACTCTGCCTTCAACCTGAGATCCTGGACCTAGTTCTCTTGAATAGGGAAACTGAGGTCCTCACGGTTTGATGTGATAGCTTAAAAATAAGTTGAATGAATACTAGAAATATTTCTTTTCAGAACTGGAGAAGGAAATGGTGAACTACTCCAGCATCTTTGCCAAGAAAACCTCAAACGGAAGCAAAAAAGTCAGACACAACTGAAATAACTGAACAATAACAAACAAAAATCCTGGAACTCAGTTGGGTGGCAAAAGAAAATATATTTATGTCAAAATGCCAATATATTTATGGTCCCTGAGATACTGAGAGATGGGAGGGATCATGGAGACCATTTAATCCAACTCACTTATTTTACAGATGAGAAAACTGAGGCAGAGGAAAGTCAATTAATCTACTCAAGGTTCTATAGTCATATCAGAAGATCTGAACCCAAGTCCTTTTCATTATACCACTGGGGCCTCAGAAAATCTAATAAGTATAATGGAAAGAGCAATTGGACCTGGGGGACTTGGGTTCAAATTCCAATTCTGCAGTGTGACTGGGCAAATATCTTTTGGTCTCTAGGTTTCCTTCTTTGTAGAATGAAGAGAAGGGGAGGTAGTTTGATAAGATCAGCGTCTCTAAGGACTTTTTTTAGCTTCCCAGGTCTAGGGCTTGGACTAGGGTGGTATGAAAATAATGCTTCTTCCATCTGTGAAGATTGTATTCATCCACCTTTTTTCCCCCCCAGTTGGTTCTTGTCTATATCCTTTTGCCAAATGTTCCTCCAAAGGAAGGAGATTCTACTTGGATACTGGAAGTCTCCTCTAGCTCCCTCAATATTCCAAGGGGTCTTCCATCTGCTGGCCTCTATCTAGCCACATGGCTCTCCTCCCAGCCCAACCCCGCCATGAGCATCCATTCCCTAGGTGACCTCTTAAGCCTGTGTCATCAGGGATGACTTAAGCTGCAGCTGGCTCTCACTCACCATGGACTTCTCCATTACCCTTTGGGTCACCTGCATGTTTGACTCCCCACTAGAGCTTTTGTCTATTCATCAAACCATAGTGTTTCTTTAAACCAAGGGTTTTTCACGGCCCCTGAAGACACCATCAGTCACTAGTTTGCTCCCAGCATTCTGGTTATTGCCTTCCTCTCTCCTTCCCCCATCTGGATAGCTTGTCAATGTAAGGCCTTGGGAGCAAAGCTACTCCAGATGGGGTCTGACCAGGACAGAGGGCAGTGGAACTATACTCCCTCTTCACTTTGTTGCCAAGTCTCAGGGATTGGGCCCCCACCCCATCTCTGATAACTGTCACCTTCTTTTCTCTCGCACAGATGCCATAGTGGTTCAGGCTCTCATCACCTCTCGCCTAGACTATTGCAAAAGTCTCCTAATTGGATTCCCGGCTTCTGGCCTCTTTCCTTGCCAATCCATCCTCCATGCAGATGGCAAAATAATAATTCTGAAGTATAAGTCTGACCACATCATTCCCCTGCTTAGACCTTCAGTGGCTAAAATGCAAACTTAGTTTGGCATTTAAAGCCCATTCATGATCTGGCTGCAGTCAACTCTTCCAGGTTTATGGTACTTTTTTCTCCTTTACCTACTCTATATTCTGGCCAAACTAGAGTATTGGTTCCCCAAACTTAATATTCCAATAGCTTCTCTATGTCTTCTCACTGGCCATTCCCTCATACCCAGGATGGATTCTCTCCATTAGGGATACTGTTTTGAAAATAATGCTTATCGGGTTCCTCACTTTGGACACAGTGAAGCTTAGGTTTGACTACTGCATCCTACCCAAATGGAAACTTGTGGTCCACTAAGAGACTCTGGGTCTATTTCATCAGTGATCCTCACTATCCAGTCACACTTTTCTCATCTTGTACCTGCACAGTTGACTTTTGGGGTCCAAGCACAGAACTTTATACTTCTCCCTATTAAATTTCTTCATACTAGATTAGGTTCCACGCTCTTAACCTACTGAGATTGTTTTTGTCCCAGATTCTACTATCCAACATGTTAGCTATTCCTTCCAGCTTGATGCCATCTGTAAATCTGATAGGGGTGCCAATTATGCCTAATGCATCCTGGGGACAATTAGAGGACTTACTGATTAATGGCGTGCTATGAAAAATCTCCTTCCCCATACCATAATAGCCACTCACTTCAAATGCATTACACACATCACATGCTTTGAAATACAAGTATTGATACAGTCAGAGATAAACTGTTGCCAGCCTTCCAGATAGTTAGAATTTACAGTTTGACGATATGCTCCAAGCCCCCTGAAAGCTGGCCAAGGTTGTAATGTTTTAAACATACTTTATGTCTTGTAACATATTTTAAATAGATTGGCACAATAAATTGTGATCAAATAGATAACACATGGGTGCCTCACCATACGTGCGTGAGCCCGTGGCTGGTGAGTCAAGAGGATCAGTTAGCCCAGGGAGGGGGAGCAGGGGGCTGACTGTTTGGTGCCAAACCTCAGCTTTGATCTCACTGTGTTGGCGGAGACTTGACATATTGGCTAACTAGGCTTTGTGAAAAATAAAAAATGCCAGACCCGTCCTGTCCGATGGCGGGTGGGGGTGGGGGGGGGAGAGGAAGGAAAGGAAGAGGGAGGGACATAACAAATCATTAGCCAACTTTAGAGACTGAAAATATCATTGGTAAGACCCAAATCCCACCCAGAAAAGGACATGGGGGGAGGTATAGAGATGAAGAGGAAAGAGTTGCAGACTGTCAGGAAAGATATCTTAGGCTCTTGGATCTACTACTGATTAGGTATAAGAACTCAGTTTCCCTCTTTTGTCCAATCAGGGGATTGTCCAACTCTGCAAATTTTTTGATTCTTGGTCAATTGACTGGGACAAATTACTGCCTCTGGTGAATCAAAACCCAGATGGCTGACTATTCCACAGTTAGAGAATGGTCACTACTTGTGCCTGGTTTCTCTCCTCACTTTTCCTTCAGCCTCTTACCCTTTTTTCTCCTAAGAAAGAAATTCTCATGATTCTTTGAAGTCATCCCCTTCAGGATGGTAACCCTTTTTGGCCTCCCTGGTTCTGGACAGGGTCCACAGAGGGGAAAAAAGACATGGAACAGAGTATTACTGACTAAGGGGGCAAAGGGCCAATCCATGTTCAGAGGCAGGAAAAAGGAAAAACTTTGATAATCCAGGTCTATCATGTTCAGTTGAGTTCAGTTTAATAAGCAGCTCACTGTCATTCACTCTCTATAATGGGTCAGTAGCTAGGTCTCCTTTCTCCTTTAATATAAACACACCTCTCCTCCTCTCTACCCTCACAGGCAACCTTTCCACTTGGGTCTTCAGCCTCTCTTGTCCAGACTAGTGAGTCTTCCCTCTGCAATCGGTCCTCCATTCAGCTGTCAATGTGATTTTCCTAAAGCCTAAGTCTAATTCTGTCACTCCTTAACCTCCTTGGTGTTTTAATTGTTCAATCATTTTTATTCCTGGCTGACCCTCATTTAGGGTTTTCTTGCCAGAGACTGGAATGACTTGCCATTTCTTCCTCCACTTCATTTTACAGATGAAGAAATTGAGACCCAAATGAGGTTTCAGGCCTGAAGGTATTAGAGTTGAGACTTGAACTCATTTCTCCCAACTTTGGTTCTTGGACTCTTTCCACTACTCACACTCTTCTCCCTGGGAGCTTGGGCCTGAGTTCCATCAGAACACCAAAGCTCTTCTATCTTGCCGGAAGTTGGGAGAGGTAACTAGTGTGCCACAGAGAGAAAGAACATAAGATGAAGAGTTGGAGGACCAGTGGGCATCCCAGCTGGGTGTCTGACTGCCATAGGGCTTTGGACAAGTCCTTTCCCCTCATTGGGTCCTGGTCTCCCCATCTGCGAAATCTAAGTAGGATTCAATGATGTATGAAGCTCCTGCTAGCTCGAGGATCCTGAATCTCAGCTAAGTAATCTCAGAAAGACCCATTAAGACTCCTTCCCGTGATCATTCTGCACTCTCCTTGTCTTTCTGTTTCCCCTCTCCATTTCCCCCACAACTTCCCTTTTCTAGACAAGGGGATGTAGATGGGTAGGAGGCCCCCATTTCCTTGCTCCCATTTTATTCAACTTGGTTTATTTTGGGGGGGTCAATGAAGGGCCCTGTTTTCCTTGGACCAGGACTCTGACTTGGGCTTTCCTTGTAAATATAAATTGTGTAATTGCCCTAATTTAGGATTTTGGGTCTGTATTAAACAAACACAAAGAATACAACAATTCCTATCAACTTCCCTTTTCCCTTGAGACTCATGTTGGTAGGTGCTAGAGATAGGATTTGAACCCAGGACTTCTTTTTTAAAAATATATTTTTCCCAGTAACTAGCATTTACTTTCTCTTGGTTCCATTTCTCCCCTTCCCACTCTATCCAACAAACTTACATAGTGTTTTCAAGTCTAGTACCTTCTCTGCCTTTTCTATCCAAAAAAATGGGCTGGAAAAGATGCTCTCCAAAGTTCTAGCTCCAAATTCTGAGCTTTTATGATCTCTTTGAGTCTCAGGTTCTGAAGCTGTGAGATGGGCATTAATAAGTATACCACCTATGTCACTGGATTCTTTTAAAGTCTTCTAGGAATAGGAGTTGTTATAAGGTTGGTCCAATCCCATGGCTCCTCCTAAGGCTGTGAGCTGCCACAATGTTGGGCAGCCAGATCATATAGTTGGACTACATAAGTTCCTATCTAATCTGTGTCTTTCATTGAGGTGATCCCTCAACCTAAAGCCACAGAATTCAGAAAAGAGCCCGAGGACCATCTGATATGATTGCTCCCTGAATGGGAGTCCCTTCTGTGACAAATGGTGCTCTAGGCTTCTTCTTTAAGATTCCTGGAAGGAGAGAACTCACTCCTTTTCCCTGTAGCACATTGTTCTTTGACAGCTCTCTCACTGGAAAGTTTTTTGCCATCTCCACCCTAAATCTGCCTCTTTACAGAGTCAATTCTCTTGGTTCTGTCCTCCAGGGCCAAGCAGAAAAAGATTAATTCAACTTCTAATGCAAGGTCAGGGTAACCTCTGGCCTGCCACTGTGAAATCATTATGTCTGGTGTTGCCAAGGCAGCTACAGGTGGGCTTCAAAATTCAATAAATCTTGGAGTTTTTAGGGCTAGGATTTTTTAAGTTGATAATTTTCTATGGCTGCAAATAATATTATAAATGGAAAAAAAAGTTTCTCCACCCCTGTTCTGATGCAATGACTTTTGAAATACTCAAAAACCATACTAGGTGGGTCAGACTGGTCCTAGTAAACGAGAAAAGACCAAGACTTTCACATTTATGGAATTGTGTTCTTCCCTGCCACAAGATTTCACCAAGCGGTACACCAAGGGGTACAATCTCTGATAGCACCACAAGCTACTGCATGGGTGAGCCAGCCTTCCATTCTCCATTAGCAGGAAATGGTGATTCTAGCAGCAGGTACACATGCCTCCCAGCTACCAGGGTCATGGCAGCACTAGAGCCCTGTTCCCTCTGCAAAGGGCCGGATGACTGTTAATGGGAAAACCGACAGTTTGCAGAAAGGGAAGGTAGTAAATTTTGTGAGTTTGCATGAATGGATGGAGGGGTCCATGGGGGCTATAATTTTCACTTCCTGACATAACACAAACTTCTCAGTTTATGCAGAACTAATTAAAGATCTCTCAGGCCTCACCATTCCACCTCCCGCCTTCCATAAAACACTGCAGTGATGGCAGCCCTCCCCATTATAAGGCACAAAGAATGCACGTCTCTGGCGCTCTTTGCCATTCTCCCTGTCCCTTGCATCCCCTCTGCTTCCTGGCTCCTTTCTTAAAGGTTCCCACTCCTGGAGGGTTCCCAGGATCTGCCTCAAGGGCAGGGCCATTCCCTATCCAATGAGAATGGGCAAGGTGATAAAGAATTACACATTGCAGAAAATCAGAGATTCTGAGAGGGAAGGGACTTGAAATGTCCCTTAGAATTTGAGAGTCCAACCCATAGCCCAAAGGAATCTCCAAACAAACACACCAACAAGTGGTTCTCCTGCTGCTTCTTGAAGACCTCCCAGGATGGACAGTCCATCCTCTTTCAAGGCAGCAGATCCACTTTAGGACAATTCTAACTTTTTCCTGTCATTCAACCTAAATTGCTCTCGGTTTAGTTTCCACCCTTCTGGGTCCTTCAAAAGAAGACCAATCCCTCTTCCTTATAATCCCCTTTTACAAGATATTTCTCTCCTCCTCCCCCTACTTCTACCAGTTGTCTTTTTTTTTAAACTAAACCTTCACATTTCCTTTGGTTCATTTTCTACCCCACACCACCCAATCCACCCCTTTTTATAGTCTTCATTTTAACAGTGTGATTCCTCACAAAATACCCAAGCTGGATACTTGAACCCAGTTCTCATGTCCTTATGGAATTCTCATCTTCAAACTGGTCATCCTTCAGTCAGTTCTGACTAGAAACCTTCCAAGTCCTTCCCCATTCTAATTACTCTTCTCTGGAGACTTCCCAGCTTATCAATGTCCTACTTAAACCAAAGAACATAATACCCAGATGAGGTTTGATGAGGGCAGCATATAAAAGGATTATATCACAAAAGGTTGAGGTTTGTAAAACACTTTATAAATATTATCTCATTTGATCCTCATCACAACCCTGAGAGGTAAGGTTTAGCCATTTTACAGTTAAGGAAACTGAGACAGGCAAAGACAATTAGCCCCATTTTACAGTTAAGGAAACTGAGACAGGCAGAGGTGAAGTGACTCCCAGGTTTGTGGTGAGGATCAAATGAAATTGCATTTGTAAAATTTTGCAAACCTTTAAAGAATGATGTGATTGCTAGTTATTAGCTCCATCAATTTAGTAGCCTTCCTTGTTCCAGGGTACCCTGAGGCCTCATCTCCTTCATGTGATAGAGCTTTTCTGCCAGTCACTTTGGGAGACTGGCAGTTTGATTGTTATTACCCCCATTCTTCAAAGAAGTGGTTCATGTCCCTATTTCTCAGTCCCAAAGCTAACAAGTGTCAGTCTAAATTTGCCCCCAGATCTCTTGGCTCCTGGTCCATCCATCACTCTTTCCACTACACTACAAACCTTTCAAACTATAGAAGAGATTACTGTCTTCATTGAAGGCTCAGGCACCATCTGCCATTATGGCAGATGGGTGGGCTCATCCAGATCGAGTGGCCTCCCATAAGCACAGAATGTCCTCCCTGAAAGAACACTCAGATGTCCCCTGATCCATTCTCATTTTACAGATGAGTGAACTGAGGCCAGAGAGTGGGCACACAGCCAATGAATCATTGAGAAAGAAATAGAACCTGGGCTCTATCCAGTTCATCAAAAGTGACTGGAGATATGGGTGGAGGGGATAATGCTGAGAAGAATTGATAGTTTCAATCAGCTGTTTAAATATCATTGATAGTGCCAATTTTTGAGTCTTGGGTGGTCAACATGGAATTGCCTCGGGACATTTCATAAACATTTGTTTTGGCTGTGCCCCCTTTGCTCCCCCCACACGGCCCATTCCTCCCATCATTCCTTCCCCCCCCACACACACACCCTTCCCCCTGACCTTTCGTCCATGATATCCCTGAATTCCTGGGTCTCCCTGCCAAAACAAAGAAAAGACTATAAGGAAGATGATGCTCATGAGCAGAGAGAAAAGCTGTTTATCAGTGATCCAGCCCTAGGCTGAAGGTCCTAAGGACTTCCTGGCTGAGACAACCATTTATTTTTCTCACCCAGCTCTTGGCCCCACAAACTCTCAGAGCTGGAAGGACTTTGGGATACATGTGGCCAAACCGGTGTGTGAACTTGTCAACATCCATGTGGGGTGGGTCACCCAGACCTTTCTGGAAGAACGCCAATGCCCAGGCACTGAGAGCTCCCAAGAAAACCTAGTCTCCTTGGAAAGAACTTGAATTATTGGGAAGTTTTCCTCATATTGAGCTGAAGTTCGCTTCCCCGCATCTGTTTCCCCATTGCTCTCAGTTCTGTCTTTGGGCCAAGCAAAACAAGTTTAATCCTTTTTTCACGTGAAAACTCTCTCCTCTCCCCTCCCCCTTCCACTTCTCCCACTTGAGTCTTTTTTTTTAAGCAAATCACCATTTCCTTTGGTTTGCTTTCTAGTTCTCTCTAGGTTTTTTTCTGGTCACCCCTTTTTTATGTCCTTCATCTTAACAGCATGCTTCCTCACAAAGTAGCCAAACTGGAAGGGACCTCAGAGGTCATCTTATTCAATGGATACCTAAAATACGACGTCTAGAACTCAAAAGAATCTTTCAAATGGCTTCTGATAAGGGTGGAGTATATACCTCTCTCATTCCGGATGCCCTGAAGCCTAAGAGCACAAGAACCAGCTGTGTCAGACTCTTGACTCATTGAAGTCGTTAAAATGATGACTCCTTATGTCAAGCCAACAGGGGAACCCAATCTTAGTCTTTCTCAACAAGCAAGATCCTTTCCTTCTGTTTCTACTTGTATTCCATTTGGATTAGTCATTCTTGGATTATGGAAATAAAAATTAGGGACTCCTCACTATTCTTTGCACACACTTGGTGGCATCTTTGAATCACTCCAATTTATATCTGTTCTTCAAGATTCACATCAAATTCCATCCACCATCATTACAAGCCTGACCTTTATTATCTAGACTCCCTCGTTGGGGTTCTGGTTGGGCATTTTTCTATTCTAGGCTGAGGTATAGCAGAAAACCAACTCAACCAGGAGTCAAAAGACCCACATTTTAGAGTTCTGCCTCTTTGACCTAAGTTAGCTTGTGTGGCCCTTGGGAAATTACTTAGCCTTTTTAGGTCTCCATTCGCTCATATATTAAATAAGAGGGTTGGCATAGATGATGTCTAATCATCTTTATTATTCAGCTTTAAGATTCCAGAGTATAGGGAACAGAGGGTTTGGATTAGCAATCAGAAGACAAGCTTACATTCTGGTTATTTAACTTACTAGCCTAGGCAATGGAGAAAACCTTTTATGTAACCCTATGGAGTAAGGAATATTAGTTGTGTCATTATCTCTATTGGACAGCTGAGGAAACTGAGGCTCAGAGAGGCTAAATATGACCATTTGTTAGAGTTCTTGTCTCTAGGTTTTAAGGCTAACCCCTTCTGTTTCCTGTTCTGGCATTTAATCATAAGAATGTGGCTTGCAATATGTGGATTCAGTTCCCCCATTTTAAAATTGAGATGGGTGAACTAGAAGGTTTCCAAAACTAAGACTTTCAGGGAAATATCACAAATCACCCTTAGGACAAATTGCATAAAGCAAGCTCCCAGATGATGCTATTGCTCAAGGATGAGCATGGGGTGTGTGTGTGTGTGTGTGTGTGTGTTTTATAGGGCAGGATAGAACTAAATTCTCTTCCCTGAGGCAAAGCCCCAGTGACCACAGACTAGTTCTAATTCTGCTTGGGGATCACTCCCATGTCTAACCATCTTTTGTTATTCCACAGGCTCTTTCAGCTCTGACATTTATTGTAATTTAGGTGTTTTGTGTGCTCTAATCTTTTGATTTTCCCAAAGTGTGGTAGGGAACAAAGCACTGAGCTAGGGGTCAGGAGACCTGGACTCAAGTATGGCCTTCCTTGGCTACGTGATTTTTGGGGAAATTGCTCCCTGCTCTCTCTGGAGTTAATGAACTATCAGTCAAAGTAGGTCTTTAGGCAAAATTAGCAATAACTGTAACAATTTTCATTTCTGTTAAATTAAAAGATTGGACTGGGTGATCTTGATGGTCCCTTCCAGCAATATAGCTTTCTCTGATCAGCATGGTTTCTCTGAGTACAGGGGCATTCCTTATAATCCTTTTATAATTTCAATGTAACTAGTATGGAGCTGGGTAAAGAGTAGATGCTGAATGAATATTGGGGAATTGATTGATTTCCCAGATGGTTTTGATGTCAGCTAAAACTGGATTATTCTTTGTGCCACTGGCCAGATGAAATACCACCATGAGCCCCATCTCATCAACTCCAGGGTTCTCTCTCTTTTCTTCTCTCCCCCTCCTTTTCTTCTGTCATCTCTGTCTCTTTCTCTCTTCCCCCCCTCCCCCTTCCTCCTTCCCTCTCCCTGCCAATCGCAGGCCACCATATTGCTTCATTGCTCTCACCTTTGGTCCAGGAGATCCAGGCAAGCCCTGTAGAAGACAAGAACAGTATGAGACAATCTTTCTTCCTTAAGTGGTTTGCAACAGTAAAGTTTATTTTGGGGAGGAGAGAAAGGAAGACTGGCAATCCCCCAGAGGCACCTTGAACATGGTGTACACAAGGTAATGTTGGCAAGAGGAAAGAATACTGAATCACTCAGGAGACTGAAGTTCTGGATTTCAGTCTTGGTTCTATCATTTCTTAGCTGTGCAACCATGGACAAATCTGTTCTCTGGGAGGTGGCTTCCTCTTTTTTGAGATGTGAGGCTGAAGCAAAGAATTTATACAGTCTCTTCTGGCTCTACCATTCTTTGGTTTGAAAATTACTCAAAAGAAATTGGTTGGTATAAAACTAAGGCAAAGTGAAATACAGAGACGAACAGTATATATGAAGATCACAAAGCAATGGAAATAAAAGCAAATCACCAAAAAGAAATCTAGGTCTTGCTTTGGTTAACTGCAAACCCCAGAATGGCCTTGTAGAGCAGTTGATGAAGCATACTTCTCTCCTTTCAACAGAGAGATGGGGGACACTTGGGCGTACTGCATACATTATTAGATGAACTTAGAACTTAGCTAAGTGCTTACTTAATATAAGGGTTGGTACCTAGTAGATGCTCAACAAATATTTATTGCTTGGTTGACTGAGGTCATTATTTCAGATGATTTTTCAGGACATGTTTTTCAAGTTATAAGGGAGGGCTCAATTTGAAGTGAAGAGGTTTATCTAGAAAGTAGAATATAAAAACCAAAGGAATCAATAAAACTTATTTTTTAAAAACAACTGGCTGGTACAGGGCTAGGGGCACACTCATAGAGAGCCAATTCTCCATTCTGCATATCATAGATCTAGGGTCTACAAGGGACCCTAGGGGTCATCTAGTTTAAACTTCCTATCTTCCAAATGAGGTAAATGAGCCCAAGAAGTGAGAACAAGGTGAGAACCAAATGGGAAGAAGTCAAAGATGAATTTCATCCACAGCCTTCCATATGGGCCCCCCAGGAGATCTAAGATCACCTTTCCCTAGAAGATTGAAAAGGGTGAAGAGACTCCTGATGTTTATAAGCTGAATATATCAAGAGGAGGTATTCCAAGAGACTTAAGGGCCCTGAGAGATCATTTGGCCCAACCTCCTCCTTTTATAGGTAAAGAAATGAGGCCCTGAGAGGAAAGGAGACTTATTAAAGTCCCAAGGGAACTACCTGGGGACAGGGAATGTTTTTTTTTTTTTGTGAAAATGGGCAAGATCATCTTTGGAAATGGAACAATTTGGTTTGGTTTGGTTCAAGTCCACACCTCTCCTCCCCACATCCTCCCTCCCCTCAATCTTGCCTATTTCCAAGTTCAGATCCTTTCCTAAAATCCAACTTCTTCCAGCAGTTCAGGTTTCCTGAAACTATTTCTGAATGTACTCAAGTCCCAAGGGCCGTGCTTTTGGCAGCTGTTCCCACCATCTCCTGGAAGGGATGGCTGTATTTTCTCTCGGGTGAAGGACACTTCCAAGGAACAAGTAGGGAACTTGGGAGAGGATAACAATGTGACTCTGCTTGGAGCCATAGTGGGTAGGGATGGAAGACTGGAACCAAAGGAAAGATGACTCCCTTGGCCTTGGCTCTAGATTCACATGTGGATTATGATCAGTTCTGTCTCTGATGCTATATCATATCAATAGGCTGGGTCCTGGGGTTTGAACTAGATTAGATTACTGGATCTAGTCTGAATTTTAGAGCTCTTTTATGTAACCCTATAGAGGAAGGGATTTTAGTTTTGTCATTATCCCTATTGGACAGCTGAGGAAACTGAGACTCAGAGAGGCTAAATATGACCATTGCCCATGTTAGAGTCCTTGTCTCTAGGTTCCAAGGCTAACACCTTCGGTTTCCCGTTCTGGCATTTAACCATAAGAATGTGACTTGCAACACGTGGGCTTTGAAAACCCCATGACCCTACTAACATTCCTAATGATCTGTAGTTGGAAAGCAGCTCCATCTGGAGGCGGGGGATGTCCTAGATGACTTCTACATTGGATCCCCTCTAGTGTCCTATTGCTCTTCTCTGGCTCATTTAAGGGGCTCTCTCCACATGCTCCGGTGACCTCTGACAACTGATCCGAGATTCGATTGGCAGAGAGGCCTCAAAGAACTGCATAGAAACCTACCTTTCCATCTTTGCCTGGCTTTCCTGGCTCTCCTGCTTTGCCCTGTGATCCAAGAGAGAGATAGAAAGAATATTAGAGACTCACTGGGTTGTGGTTGCCCACTTCTAACTAAACCCAAAAGACCAGAGATCATTTTCAAGGTAGCCCCTTGGCCCTGGAGACTGGGACCAACTGAAGAATGTGAAATGGGATTCCTGGTTTCTGGTCAGTCCTAGCCTTAATGTTACCGTCACCCTTGGAAGACCCCTAATCAAACCCATGAATGGGTGGAATGATGCTGGCATTTCTTCAGGCTAATAATTTGAAAGGTGAAAGGGCAGATGATTTCTTTAGGTTCCCCCAATCTCACTGGTCCTCATTTAGGTTTCTTTCTGCCAGGCAGGAGGAATAGGGACTGGCAGTGGGGGCCTGGTGACTACGTGAGAAGTTACAGAGAAGGATGATGAGATGAGAATGATGAGAAAAGGATCATACTTACAGGTGGCCCCATAGGCCCTGGCTCTCCTGGATTACCGAGAGGTCCAATTGGCCCAGCAGGTCCAGGGGGACCAGGTGGCCCAGGGGGGCCTTGGATGCCTGCTTGTCCCTGTTCACCCTGAGGTTCATGAAAACAAGGAGTTAGAAGATGAGGACTCCCCCTCCCCATTGTGTCGTGCACCCCAGGGAAGCCTCAGCCCTCCAGTGGGGACGATGAAGGTGATGGTGATGATTGTGAGGAAGGAGGTGAGGATAGTGATATTGGTGGTCACATGCAGGAAGAAGTATGGTAGTCAGAGGAAGAGAGCCAGGAACACCAGGTCCCCAAATGGGACATGGGCAGGGGCACTCCCAGACTGGCCTTTTCCCAACTGGTTCTAGTGAGCGAAGTTTGATTGCCCAGGGAGGTCCAGACAAAGTTGTTAATGTCACATCAGACAATGTCATTTTCTGAATTAAATTTGTGGGCAAATACCTTGACTTCATTTTTTTAATCTTATGACAATTATCTTTTTCCTGAAGTAAACAATAAGTTTCAGTGGCCTAAATTGGCCTTCCGTCTTCTCCTGTAGGGCAAGACTCTAGGATTGATGATTGGAAGTTATACTGAAGCTGATTTTTGGAGTAATAGAAGGGAAAAATTCCTAACAAATTCTAACTGGCCTCAAATGGAACAGATTGTGTTGGAAAGTTTTGAGTTCCTCATCACCAGAGGTCCTTGAGCAAAAACTGAATGTTATCAAGGGGATTCAGTGCTTTGGTCCAGGGCTGGACTTGATGGTCTAGAGATCCATCTGAGGTCCCTCCTAAATGAAATCTAGATGACTGAGGTCCCTTTCAACTTGTAGACACAATATTCATAGATTTACCTTCAAGGTGATCCTGGTCAGGGGTGTGTGTGTGTGTGTGTGTGTGTGTGTGTGTGTGTGACTAGCACCTTTCCTCTAGCATTCTCCCAATTGGTCATTCCTCCTCCTTCACTTATTTGATAGTCTAAGATGGTGGATTGAGGAGTAGCATATTAAAGGACCAAGAGTGGATGGGTCTGGAATTGGGAAAGTTGAGGTCAAGTTCACCTTTAGCCTATTACCTGTGTGACCCTGGGTGATGCATCGAATCTCTCTAGGTCTCTGAGAATCTCACATGGAATCTCAGAGTGAGAAGTGACTTCAGAAGGCAATTAGTCCCACTGATCATATCTTAGGAAATCTCTCCATCACAATTCTCAATGGGAGGCCATCCAGCTTCCACTAAAAACCCTTGCAATGGGTCACACATTTTGAAGGGGCCTTAAAACCTTTTCCAGGAGGAAGACCAGAATACTTTGCAAAGCTCTACCTAAGGATCTGTTGCAGTTCCAATTATTCTGATTTTACTGAGGAGGAAACTGAGGTGCAGAGAAATTAAGGCACTTAGTTGCCTGTGGTTCCACATCTCCTAATAATAAAGAGTACTTTTTAAGATTTAAAAAGTATGTAACAAAATTTTCTCATTTGATCCTCACAACAAACCAGAGAGGAAGGGCTGCTATCACACCCATTTTACAGATAAGAGAGCTGAGGCTGAATGACTCATTCAGAGTCCCACAGAGAGGAAGTATCTATCTGAGGTCAGATTCGAACTCGGTTCTTCCTGATTCCAGGCCCAGTGCTCTTTACATGGACCATCTAGTCACCTATACTATCTGGGAAGGTGCCTGACTTGGGTCTCCTGGCTCTAAATTACATGTTCTTGCTCTGATTCCTCCATAACCTTTTTTTTTTTTTTTTGAGGTTTCTGCAAGGCAAACGGGGTTAAGTGGCTTGCCCAGGTCCACACAGCTAGGTAATTATTAAGTGTCTGAGACCAGATTTGAACCCAGGTACTCCTGACTCCAAGGCCAGTGCTTTATCCACTACGCCACCTAGCTGCCCCCCTCCACAACCTTCTTAAGACAGCCCGTTCTGGTTTAGAGCAGTTCTACTGGTCAGGAAGTTTGCCCTCATCTCAAGAAGATGCTATCTCAGTGAAGCCCCATCAATTCATCACTGCTCCCTGTTTGGCCCCATGGGGCTAAGTGGAAAAAATTGTCATTCCGCCTGAATATGGCCATGCCATCCTCCCCCTCCTCCAAGTTTTCCCTCTTTAGGCTAAATATCCCAACTGATCCAAGAGGATCCTGAAAGCCCCTTTGGAGCTGGAGATTTTATGATGCTATGATTCGCTGGCAAGATCATCCTATGTGCTTCCCAAGGAAGACAAGCGCAGTGTGTGTGGCTATGTGTGTGTGTGTGTGTGTGTGTGTGTGTGTGCGTGTGTGTGTTACTGGGGAGCCTGGGCAGGGGGGAATTCGAGCCCTTTCAAGCTTGGAACTTGGAGTGTACCCTTATATGGAGCATTGAAAGCCACTCTCCGGCAGACATGTAGCTAGCTCACATACTTTCTCCATGACCTCCGAAGAAATGATCCAAGCTTAGTTCTTGGAAGAAGAAGCCAAATGAAATACCAGCTCTGTCTGGTTTAGGGCCAAGAGCTGGGGGCTGATGATAAGGGACCCTAGGTTCTGGAACCAGTTCTAGCTTTACCCAAATACTTGTCTTGGGTAAAGTAAGTGAAGTCCTGAATTTAGAATCTGAGGTCTAGGGTCCTTCAACTAATGACCTCAGATCTTTGGGTCTTGATTTGCTCATCTATAAAATGGGGACAAATGTATCTGTACTCTCTCCCTCTAAGAACTTTAGATTGCTCATCTGTAAAATAGGTATGTGAATAACATGCTCAGAATTGCCGTGATGATCAAGGGGATAATGTATGTAAGGGGCTTTGCAACCTTAAAGTGATATAAAAATGGCAGTGGCTACCATCATCTTTACTATAGGAATGTAGAAGGAAAAACTTTGTAAACACCATTCAAAAGCAAGTCTCTATTAATATTTGGACTAGATTCATTATTTCATTAGCATAGGGAATTATATGCATTGTAAAGGATCCTTCTTTTATCAGTGGGGCTCAGCCACCGTTTTGTATACTAGACTTGGCGAATTGACTGGTCTGCTTACCCAAGGACATCCACCCAATGTGGGACTCAAACCCAGGTTGTCCTGACTCTGTAGCGACTGTGTTTTGTTTCCTTTCCTATATCTTTCCTTTAATAAGGAATCATATGACATACTGGGCTGCCTTTTGAGCCCTCATCATACTGATAAGAACAGTTCTATCCGAAGATCCAGAAGATGAGAGTTCAAGTGCCTTCCTTGCCCAAAGTTACAAAGCTAGTGTGAGAGAGGGCTTGGGAAAAACAATGGAAGTTCATAACCCTATGCTTTAGCAAGGACCTTGATAAATCTAGTATAGGAGAAGGTGTAATGGGCTTTGGAATCAGAGGCCTGGATTTAAATGTCACCTGTTTCCTATGAGACCATGGACAAGTCATTTTTCCCCTTGGGAGAACCTTAGATGGACTTCAACGTTTTGAGGAATTTTACAAGGTAGGTGGGGCAAAGATTAGTATTTTCCCCATCTTACAGATCAGAAAAGGAAGGCTCTGAGGAGGGAGTGACCTGCCCAAGGTCCAGCGAGGAGGGAGTGGGGGAGCCAGCCCTCAGGCCTTAGGCCTCTCAGCATCTCCCCTCCCTCGTTGGCTCTGGGACAGTTCAGCTTTGGAAGGCCATGAGGTAAGGTCCACAGCCCCAGCCTATGAAAGAAAGCAGCCGGGAGATTTCCTGACACACCAAGGCACCCGGGTTGATGGGCCTGGCCAAGTGCGGTGCTGCTCTGAAGCCAGTCTGGGAGTCCAGATCCCTCTTCACCATCTAATGATGCCTGGATTAAGAGCCCTGACTGCCCAAAGGCTGTCTAGGATTTGGCCGGCCCATCCCCGGGTCAGGTAACACATGCATCAGATGTCCCTCAGTATTTTTAGTCATTGATCAGAGCTCTGGTTTTGGTTTTGCCCGGCACTGCGGCGATTCATGTTTATTTAGGTTAGCAGGCTCCCAGCCCTCTGAATAGTGGGCTACTGGTTTTCCTGCCTGTCCCTTGCTCTAAGCATCCTCACATTGGGACTGATGCTTTCCAACTCTGAGGGTCACAGGCTTAAAGCTGGCAGGGACCTTAGAGGTCATCGGGCCCATCCCTCATTTTCAGAGGCCTGGAGGCCCAGAGGAAGGCCTTGCCTAAGATGACAGATAGTAAGCATTTGAGCCAAGACCCAACTGAGACTCCCTCCCTGGACCCAAATCCACAAATGCTCCATCCATGGTCCTACAAAGTGACCTGTGATTTTGAGGACTAATAACCACAAAGGGAAGAAGACAAACAATGATGAAAGAACTTGGGAACTCAGGTCAACACAGTGAAACCCAATAGCTCCAGAGGCTTCCTGATGAACAGGCTATCCACCTCCAACTAGAGAGCTGATGGCTACAGAGAACACTTTGAGGCAGAGGTGTTTGAGGTGGGGTTTTTGGGGGTTTTCTTGGACGTGACTAATGTGGGAATTTGTTTTGCTTGTCTATACATATTTTTAGCAGACTTTGTATTTTTTGCTTTCTCAATGGGGGAATTGAATTAAAGATGAAAAGTAAAAGTCATTTCAATTTTTTTTTTTAAAAAGAAAAGAACATTGGAATCAGGAAAAGCCTTGGAATCAGGAAAAGCCTTGGAATCAGGACAACTGGTTATACTCCTTATTAACTTTGACTGTGGTTCTGAACCTCAGTTTCCTCATCTGCAAAAGGAGGAATAATACCTACTCAAATAATTATTATAAGGAAAGTGCTCTGTGAACCTTATAGTACCATAGAATTTCAAACATTCCATACCCTAAATGGGGGTGAAGGCTTCTGGCAGCCTGGGAGATCATTTTCCTTGTTTAAGATTTTTGGTTTTTTTAAACATTGAAAGTACCCAGCTGCTCTGCCTTTCAACAGAGAGTCAGAGGGATAGGACCATGTCATGACCAGACTCCATTTGATCACAGGATTCAGAGCTGAAAAAGCTCCCCCCCCAACCCAGAGGGTCTTAACCTGGGCTCCATAGACTCCCAAGAGGTCCATGGAGAGATTTCAAGGGGACTATGAACTTGTATGGAAAAACATGACATCTTGATTTTCATTAATCTCCAACTGAAATTTAGCATTTCCTTCAATTATTTTAAAAGGTTAAGATGAGACAGGCCAGAGTGCCAAAGGGGTCTCTGACCCCAAAAGGGTTCAGAATCACTGGCCTAATGTCTGATGGAAGAATTGACCCTCTGCCAGTTTGGAGTTCTTGTTATCTGTCCCCCTGCCCTTGTTGGGCTCTGGGGTTTGACTGGCCTCCCCCTCCTGGAAGCCTTCCGTGAGAAGTCATGGAGAGCATCAAGAGAAGGGGGTCTACCTGAAAGGTGCGTCTTTTTATGACTGGGGGCGGTGCTAGCCGCACCGAATTGAGAAGAGGCAGCAGCTGAGGAGGCCAGAGGCCAGAGGCCAAAGTCACAAGGAACCAGGAAGATGCCAAAAGTCCCAGAAGGGCAGGTCAGGAGAAGGCAGAAAAAGAGAGAGAAAAGAGGAAAGAAAGATTAATGAGGATGAACCATGGGGGAGACCCAGGAGAAGAGGCAATGGGCAAAGGGGAGTTTTTGCCAGTGGAGACCAAAGGGCAAACCTCAGAGCTCTGAGAACCATCTGCCTGGGCATCTCAACAAAAGAGGGGAAAGGAGCAGCCAATGGAAGATACTTCAGCGCCATGACCCTTTCTTGGAAGGCCCTGGGTCTTTCTATACCTTTGGGGCCGGGAATTGAATGAGTTGGATTTGCCCTCATAGGGTTTGTGATCTGGCAGACTCCAACTTAAAACTTTTTTGGGTAGCTTCCCGTCTTCTGAAGTCATCTCTGTTCAGGTGGAAGCAACAAGTTGGCATCTTGAAGTGGCCCATTCCTGAACCATCCTGCTGACCCTATCCCTTTGGCAGTCCATTTTGAGTCAAATAGAGATTGATCAGTTGAGTCTCTAAGCATTTGCCCCATTAATCTCTAGGGGTATTGGAGAATGCCAGGGGAAAGAGGGGCTCATTTCTAGGTCCCTTTTTACCACCAGATGCTGCTCATTCCTACCCCAGGACCAATCTTCCAGGGGGGTGTCCCTAGCCTGAGAGGTTAGCTTTGAGCGAGAGGTTTGCCCTTGATCTCCCCGCCTCTGTCCTCAGTCATCCCTGCCCATTTGACGTGGCCCTGTTGGAGCCAAGGAGCCTGCCTTGCCGAGGGGCAAACACAGTGGCCCAATATTGTGCTGCCAGTGGCCTGTCCTTCCTTTGGGCTTTACATAGATCACACCAGGCTGAGGTTAACCCGCCTATGGAGGCTCTGACTCATGGACCACAAGCTAACCTTGGGGAAGGAAATAGATGCTTTAAGTCCCTATGGTGCTAGGTGACCTTTAGGGTCTTCTTTTAATAAAATGGGAAAAACCTGACAGACATCAATCAAAGCTGAGGTTAGGAGTGGGTGGTCAGGCCTGGGCCTGGTCACGATGGCAGCGTCTGGGTCACGTGAAAGGTGTGGTACCACGGTCAGAGGGGTCCTGACTCTAGCGCTGGGGGCAGGGGGATGTCTTCATAATATAGGCCAAAGATTTCTCTGGAATCCTCAGTTGTTTGAATATGTTGAATCTGGATTAAATAAAAGGGCTATGATAATAATGTAAGATGTTCTGTAAAAATGATAAAAATAAAATAGGAGAGGGCCTTGAAATGTGATTTCATGTAGAGGCAACTCTTTCTATATAGAACAACATCTTACCTCAGCTTCAAGACTTGCCTAGAGCCATGCTTAGCACTGTGGATATTGAATGATTAGAGCCCTAAGGTTAAGTGATTTGTCCAGAGTCACACAGACACTATGTTTCAGAGCGGGGATTAGAACTCACAGCCTCCAGGCTGTAGGACCAGCTTTCCATCCACTATACCAGATACTGAGGAGAATAAAATACTTATCAGATATAAGATAAGAAGAATGGGATTAACATCAATAAAAATTATGATGATAGTAGGAAAAATGCTCTAGGGGTATCTATGGACATACTTGGAAAGGAAAACAAAAGGAGGGGGGAAAGGTGGGGTTTGGGCATTGCCCTGGTTGGGGGCAAGGGCATACTATTGGTTCACTGTTGCCCTCGGAAAGAATCCCCTTCCAGCACCATGGCCCCAGACAGTCCCTTCCCATTGCCACAGGATGTACAATATTGGGGGCTTTGCCCGGGAATGCTCCTCGGCAGAGCAGGCTCCCCACAGACCATCCTCAGAGCCCACAAACCTTCAGGGTAATTATCTGGTTGGAACGCAGGGCTGCCAGGGTGGTGCTTAGGTTTTCCTGGGGGGCCGGGAGGGAGAGCGGAGACAGAGTAGATAGTGAGTTGTCCAAGCCCGGCAAACCCAGCACTAGAACAGTCCCTCCCCTCTCACAGCCCTGGAGGGTCCCAACCCGTCTCATTCACATCCTCCTTTTCTCTCACTGTCCCATGAAGTTCCTGAAAGAACCCTGGGGGGGGGGGCTCCTAAACTTTGCCCCCTTTGACCCTTATCTACTCACAGTGTCATGGTGGGGAATGAGGTCACCCACTGAACAGCCAGGAAAGTGTGTGTGTGTGTGTGTATTATGTATATTGTGTGTGTATATGCCTGGGTATGTATGTATGTATGTATGTATGTGTGTTGGGAAGAGGGAGAGAATTGGGTTAGACTAGTTGCTGTAGCCACAGTGAAGACAGAACAACTTTCTAGTGGGTGGAGGCTTCCCGTCCCCACAATATCTCTGGCAGCAACAGGAGGAGGGTGGGCTCCTCTTCCATGGGACCCCAAACAGGCTGTTCCATGAGGCTGATCACTGCTTACAGAACTGCCCTTCTTTGAGACTGGGATACAAGTACTTGGTTCTTTTCTTCTCTCCACCCTCTTCCTTCCTTCTTTCTCTTCCTTTCTTCCTTTCTTTATCCCTTTCCTTTTTTTTCCTTTACCCTCCCTCCCTTCTTTCCTTCCTTCCTTCCTTCCTTCCTTTCCTTTTTTCATTTTTTCTTCTCTCTCATTCTCTGTCTCTCTGTCTCTGTCTGTCTGTCTGTGTCTCTCTCTCCTTCTCTCCTTTCTCTTTCTGTCAGTCTCTTTCCTCCCCCTCCCTCCTCCTTTCCCTCATAACAATCCTCTGAGTCCATTGTTCCAAATAGCCTTCTATTATTGTATCAGGCCCGGAACAGGAGCCCCCTCCAGCCCTCCTGCCCCACCCAGCTCCCTTTCCCAATCCATATGCCCCTGGCAGGTTGTCTTCATTCCAGAGCTCCAACTAGTCCTGGGGTCCAAGTTGATTAGTTTGGCAAAAGCCAAGTGAAAGCCTATGAAACCCTCTTTGGTATGGTCTAGCATGACTTCAGTGATGTGGGTGCTCATGCTGGTATCTCCCCATTGGATGGTCTGAGCAAGGAGGAGCAACAAGGGGCAGCTGGGTGAACTACACCCTCCTTAAGGCCCACAGAGAGCTCACTCTGTCTGTACTTGTCAGGGCAATAGGGGAGGGGTGGGACTGTTAGCCTTGGGAGTCTGTCTGGCTACCCATCAGTATGTGTAAATATATCTCTCCCAATGTCCACAGTGTGTATTCAGGAATGAACTAGTTCTTTCTCTTCCTCCTTTTCCCCTTCCCTTTATCCTCATAGAGAGTAGCCAGAAGAGAGGTGAGGTGAATTCCCCCTCCCCCAAATGAAAAGTGATCATTTTTCTGCATCTAGATGTCACTTGGCTTCTGATTGTTGAATCTCAACCAAAGCATCCTTGCCCTTTGGTTCTCCAAAGTATAGCCTGCTCCTCAGTCATAAATATATGACCTCAAAGGGTCTTGCTATGAATGTAGAGGCCTCTGGGACAGGGACATGGAGGGACGGGGCTACAAGGCTGGTACTGTCCCCGCCTCAAGCCTGCCATCTTTTGCTCTGCTTAGGAGTTGGGTTTCAGTCCAAGAGCTGGGGTGAAGTGAGGACCTCTCCCCTGGTCTTTTGGACAACCAACCTTCAATTATCTGCAGCAATAGCGGCAAGAGGAGGTGTGGCTCCCCCCCCAAAGAGCTGCTTATATATGGCTTTGGAATCCATTTAGGCACTTGCCATGAAACATGTGGTCAACCCTGGAAGCAGGCCCAATCCTTGGGCACAGAGGCCCAAACAAGTCATCCCACCATCCACACACAGTTATGCATGCCTCCAGTACTTCCTGCCTCTGGGCATGGCCCCCATCCAACGCCTGGCCCCATCAAGAGTCTGAGACTCCTGGGCAGGTGAGACAAGGTGAGCCCAGAGACCCCATAAGCAGAGAATCGAGATCTACTTTGATTTACTTTGAGCCACTCTCTGATTCCCCCAAACCATCTTAAGAAGCTATTGTTTGGTAGGGAAAAAAAGGAAGAACATCCATCTTCACGTTACCAAAAGGACAAGACATGCAGGTTCGAGAAGCCCATTGGGGGAAGTAGGCAGTTCGTAGAAAGAGAAAAGAGATATTTGCTTACCCGGTGTGGATAGTCACCACATTGACCCTGGGAAAAGAAGGGGAAACAAGAGATGATTGTCAAAATGTCGTCTTACAGTCATAGCTTGGTGATTTCCATTGAGGGTTCTCCAATCTGCCAGTCAACATGTTGCTAGTATGGATCCTTAGAAGCCTCTTTTTATCTCCATTACTCTGTATACAGTAAGCACTTAATAAATGTGACTAGCAGTATTATCCGGGATGAGTTATTTTATAATGTTGAGTTTTTGTCCTTTGTAAAATGCATTCACTGCTTGTCTTGTGGGGGGTCAGCAAGGGGAATGTGCTTTGCAGCTCTCTAGGTATGATGGATACAGGTAGGATCACCTTCTGATGGGATGGCTTTTGGCTCTTTTTCTTCTGAGACTGTGAATGGAAGATAATGTCACATCCCAGGAAGGTCAAAAACAGGAATGACCCTGAGGAGCAGAAGCTTTGGGGGAGCTCCGAAGCTGCCAGGCCCATTTGTAGCTAATTCCAAATCTGGTCTAGCTAATAATAGTAATAAATGATAATGGACCAACTGTGCCAGAGGAGACATCTAGGGCCACAGTAGATGAAGCTTGGGGCCTGGAGTTGGGAAGACCCATCCTCCTGAGTTCAAATCTGACCTCAGACACTGACTAGTTGTGTGACCTTGGGCAAGTCCATTAACTTTATTTGTCTCAGTTTTCTCATCTGCAAGGTGACCTGGAGAAGGAAATGACAAAATACTCCAGTGTCTCTGCCAGGAAAACCCCCAATGGGGTCTTGAAGGGTTGAACATTTCTGAAAATGGAGTGAGCACTGTAACCTTCAAAGTAGATGGTGGGCTCATCATAGGAAAGCCTGGCACTATTGCCACAGAGGACCTAGTCTGATTTGCTCAAAGAATATTAGAATCTCAGAGTAGGGAGGGTCCTCTGGCCATTTGATTGATTGAGGCTATATCTGGCAGGAATCCTTTGGCCCTTGTAACTCCTTTCATTTTTGGACAGTTTTCAATGGTAGGCAGTGATTCCTGAGCACAGTGATTTAGTAACATGAGCCCTGGCCTTGGAGGTGGGATCTGTCCTTAGCCACTTCCCAGGTGTCCGATTCTCCGACAGCCAGGTAATTTTCTATTCTGCAGTTTTCTCATCTTTAAAATGATGGTGTTGGAGTCTGTGGCCCCTAAGATTCTTTCCAGCTCTATGAGTCCAACTAAATCTGTTATTTTGTTTGGATTTCCACTCTTTGGGATCAGAGAGGACAAATCTAATCCCTCTTCCTCTCCCAATCTACCTCCAGGCTAAACATGTCACCTAATCTTGGGTTAGAGGTAGAAGGGACATTGGAGATTATACAATCTGCTTCCTGTTTTATACAGAAAATGAGCCCCAGAGAGGGGAAATTACTTGTCCAGGTTCCAACAGATAGTAAATAGCAAACCTAGAGTTTGAACCCATGTCTCTTGACTCTTAAACATTGGCTGGGAAAGTGTAACTTGTCTTTTAAATATACTGGGATTGTTTAGTCTGGAAGGGAGAACCCTGACAGGAGATGCAATTTCTGTCTTCAAGTATGTGAATGACTGTCATGTGGAAGAAGGATTAGCCTCATTCTGCTAGGCCCCTTGGGACAGAACTGGGAACAATGATTGGAAGTTGCCAAGAGACACATTTCCGTTCAATGCAAGGAAAACCTTTCTAAGGACTGGTGCTGTTCTATTTGAAACGGTTGCTGTGGGAGGTGGTGGAATAGAGGAACCCTAAGACCAGAGATCTTTGAGCAGAGGTCAGGAGAACCACTTCTTGGGGATATGCAAGAAGGGATTCCCAAATGGGTACAGGTTGGATCAATTGACTACTGAGGTCTCTCACAATTCTCTGGTTCTGTGACTCTAGATTCAAGGCTTTCCCCACAATGCTCATGCCAAAATTTTGTAGTTTCAGTCTTTTCTGATTCTTTGTGACTCTTTTTTTTTTTTGGAGTTTCTTGGCAGAGACACTGGAGTGGTCATTTTCTTCTACAGAGGAAACTGAGGGAAACAGGGTTAGGTGACTTGCCCAGGTAGCCAGTATCTGAGGCTGGATTTGAACTCAGCTAGATGAGTCTTCCTGATTCCAGGTGCCATCTAGATGCCCTTCCCTACTAGGCTATACCATGCCATATCATTGCCAAAAAATCAGTGCTAGGAAATCATTATTTCTCTTGATCTCTTGGAGGCTTCATATATCATTAAAAATAAATCCTACAAATCCACAGTGAGACGTACCTTTTCTCCTTTTTGTCCTGGGGGTCCCTACAAAGATAAATTTAAAAAAAGGTAAGGAACTGAGGTCTGGGATAAAGAAAGTTCTCTCCTCACCTCCCTGACTTCCATCAATACTTGGCTTCAATCACTCTTTCTTCAGGTCTTTCCTGGTTCTTGCCCTCCCCCCTGAGATTAGCCTTTATCTACTCTGTCCAGATAGGTACGAACCTACTAATTAACATGGATGTCTCCCCACTAGACGTGAGCTCCTTGAAGACAGGAACTGGAGTTTTGCCTTTCTTTTTAGCTTCAGAATTTCGCACATTGTTGTTACTTAATAATCGTTGGTATTTAATAATTGCTGGTTATATCAAAGTGAGTTGGGGAAAGTGCTGTTTCTGCTAGGAACGGATAAGGGCACCCCATCTGAGGACTTACCGGTTGTCCCTTGGGACCTGATAGACCCTGTGAAGAGAAGGAAACACAACGACTTAGCTGAGACAAAGTCAAGAATTCAAAAGGAAACCAACAGCATCCCAAAGTTCTCATTGGCACAGACATTGCTGAACCTAGGTAGCTGGTGACTGGACCTGAAGTCGGAACAACACGAGTTCTAATCTTGCTCAGACATTTTACCCAAGCGATCCTGGGCTACAGCTTTCAGTCTTGGTTTCCTCATTTGTAAAAATGGGATTGTTAATGGCACCTATTTCAGAGTTGTTGTGAGAATCACATGAGATCACATGTGTTAAAGGACAATATTAATGCTATTTTGTATTTTGCTATTATAATTATATTCTATCATGTTGTTCTTAATATAGTGATCATAATGTTAAAAAGGATTACATTAATTTTACAATGTTATATAAGCATAATATATAATGTTGTATTTAATATAATATTATTAGACCAGTTATTATATTAAATACAATTTAGAATTATAGCATTATATTACATTATAATTAATATAATAATTATAATTAAGTTAGAGATAATTCTCTCACTTAGGAGTGGGAAGAGGGGGAAAAGATGGAAATAAATAGAGAAAGGCTTAAATTATTTCTTTGCCTTTGGTAAACAGATGGAGTGCCCCCTCCCTCTCTTAATTAAGAGCATCCAGGTAGAGTGGAGGAAAGACTTTGTTCCACTTTTCTCCTGATCCCAGCCTTCCAAGGAAGGCAGTGTGGTGCCACCATGGTATAGTAACTAGGTTGAACAATGTCATTCAGTTGATGAGCATTTATCAAAAGCCTATTACGTGGTAGGTCATTTGCCAGGATACAAGAACACAATGAAATAATTCATGTCTTCAAGGAGAAGTGGATTTGAATTCAGCCTCAGACACTTATTAGCTATATGATTCTGGGCAAATCTACTAACTTCTCTGTGCCTTGGTTTCCTCATCTGTAAAATGAAAGTGGGATGTGATGGCCTCCAAAATCCCTTCCAACTCTAAGTCTATGAGAATACATTCCACTGATAGAAGAAGCTCTTTAGAACAAGAGAAGACCGAGAAGACTTGGAACAGTCCCCCAAGGAGGAATCCTGATAGCTCTTTCCTAAGCATGATCATAGTTAATATTTATATAATGCTTTACAAAACTCTCTCTCTCCACAGATGTGTGTGTGTGTGTGTGTGTGTGTGTGTGTGTGTGTGTGTGTGCATATATCTGAATCTCCCAGCTACCTTCCAAGGATGGGCATCACAGACATACCCCCATTTTACAGGTGAGGACATAGAGATCTAGAGAGATTAATTGACTTGTCTGTGACCACATTCCCCTACTTATTAACTGACTAATGGGGAAGTCATTTATCTTCTGTGAGACTCAGTTTCCTCATCTGTAAATGAGGATGATAATAATATAATAATATTAATAATAATAATATAATAATAATATAATATTAATAACCTTACAGATTGTTGTAGGGACCAAATAAAATAATGTCTTTGCATTCTTTAAGGTTCACACAAAATAGTTTGTTCATGAGGCCTCCCTGTGAGGGGAGAACCAAGATGACTGTGTCCATCTTTTCAGAATAGGGGAAGGCCAGAGAGAGGAAGGGACTATATTGGAGTCAGAATTCAAACTGACATCATGTGACTTCCAAACCCACAGTCTTTCTCCCACGTCATATTCTCTCTCATGGGTAGCCCAAGAGAAATGATGGGACTTGGTAGGAAAAGGGAAGCATGGAAGGGCCCAAGCATCATCAGAAGCATGGGATAGTGCTGGGCTCTGGACTGAGGGAGCATCTCACTCAGGAGCTGAGAGTGAAACCTGGCAGGACTCTGCTGGGCTGCATGGGATGGAACAATCACTTGGATACTTAAGAGTTTGTTCCACTTTCAAGAGAAAGAGGGGAAGTTGACTTTCCCTAGTGGTGGTCCAACCTAGATAAGAAGACAGGAACTCAGGGGTTGAGGCTAGGACTGGTCATTCTGCTGGAACAGGTGACCTAAGATTGGGGTGGTGGTGGCAGGGAGATATTCTCTACTCCAATCTCTTCCTGAAGACAGGAAGGCAGAGTTTGTTATGTTCCCCAAACTGCCCCATTCTCCCCAGCTGCCTCTGGGAGGCATCATGAGAAAGAAGGAGTCCTTCAGCAGAGAAAGACAAACCTAAATAATGATGGTAATAAAGAAAAAAGAAAAAGAATGTGGAAAAGAGATGAAAAATAGAAAAGTAAGTGAAAGAGTCTCTGAAAGACACCAGAGGTTGCAAGGTGTCAGACAGATGATAAACAGGGCAAGGGAATTACTTTAGATAGTGAAGGTGAATGAATAGTTCCTAACTGTTAAGCCAAGTCAAACAAAGGCCGGTGGTGTTGAGGTCTGATAGACAGTGATGAGGAAAGAGGGGATATGAAAAACACACTTTGGCTGGTCAGGGTGGGGGAGTGGGAGAAGGGCTCCTCTATCCCTTCTTTCCTTTCGGTTGACTTTCATAGGCCCTGAGGTAAACCCCGACAGTGGAAGGCCTGCATTGAAGATGGATGGTTCATGGAAGAAAGACTTGGTCCTAAGGAGGAACTTTCCATCCTCATAAAGACAAAGGCTGAGCTAACCACAGCCCAATAGAGTAAATCATCCAAGCATTACCTCCATTTTATAGAAGAGAAAACTGAGGTCCAGAGAGGGAGAGAAACTTGTGCAAGCTCATGTAGCTAGTGCAGCCAGCATTACAAAACAACGGTGGCCCAAGACTAGAGAGAGAGGGAGGGGGAAGAACAAGAGATGCTAATGGCAAGGAAATGGGAGCAAACCACTTCATCTTTATAGACCTCAGTTTCCTCATCTGAAAAATGAAGAGGGTGGAGCCAATATGAGCTCCATATTGATGATCCCATGGTCCCGTGATCCTCCCTGGGATTCAAAGGTAAATGTGGAAGCTCGGAAGCCTGCTCAGCTTGTGATCTTGACCATGTTATGGTCTCTCTCCAGGCTTCAATGACCTTAATGTTAGGCAGTTGGTTCACCTCCCTTCCAGCTCCTAAATTTTCTATGACTCTATGAATGGGATGTTAATCCCAACTTTCCATGTCAGGAAAAGCTAGAGTTGGAATCCTGGCTTGTCCATGTATCTCTGTAATTTCCTCTCTGGGCCTCAATTTCCCCATCTGTCAAATGAGAGGTTTGGATCAGAAGACCTCTAAGGTACCTGCCGGAGGTGATTCTAGATCTTTGACTCACCTGTGGAACATCACCTTGATTTAAGTCTTTCTAATGAAATTCTCTGGAAATACTGTGTATTATATGTATGTGATATTTTCCCCTACTGGACTGTGGACTCCACAAAGGCAGGGATTTCTCATCTGAGGTCCAGATTAACCCTCCAGATCAGGAGAGAGCACAGAGGTTGTGTTTTATCTAAGCTGTCCTCTCTTCCCCAGAGCCTGTCTAGGCAGCGTGTTCTACAAACAGCAGGGAACCCTGACTAGAACTTCCCCATCTGGTTTTCTGTCCAGGGCGGAAGGCCTGCTGCCTTGTCTGGGAAGATCTGGCTGTCCATCCTCCAACAGCTCTCTGGCCTTTGGAACCAAGAGCCAGGAGGCAGCCGCCAAGGGGCCAGCCAGAAGGCTGGCTTCTCCTTTGGGTGGCTGAAGCGACACCAGGCCCCTTGCAATAGGGACAATGCCCAGGCCCAGAGGTGGAAGCTGAAGCATGGTTCCCTCCTGCACCCAGCCTCGGTCCATCTGCTGGGAATTGTCCTCTCAGCCCCTGCTCCTGTTTCACAAGACAGCTTGCCAGACTTTGGCCTAGGGGAACATTTCCCGACCCAGCAGGGCTGGTGAGCCAAGCATGTACCAGATTCCTGAAGAACAAACACACACACACACACACTCACACACACACACACACACACACACTCATAGATGTACACAGACACAGACAGACACAGACACAGACACACAGGCACACAAGCATACACAGACTCACACAGACATACACAAACACAGACTGACACACACAAGCACACACACACACATAGATACACACACAGACACAAACACAGACACACACAGACCTACAAAGACACATACACACAGAGACATACAGACATACAGACACATACACACACAGAGACACACACAGGCACACACAGATACATACACAAATTCACACATACATACACATAGACATACATAGACATACACAGATACACAAATACATAGATACACACAGAGACACACAGACCTACAATGACATATACACACAGAAACATACAGACACACAGACACACACAAGCACACAGAGACACATGCACATACAGAGACACACACAGACATACAGAGGGAACATGAACCAGAGTGTTTTCAGGTGTGGGACTTTTCATTCCTTAGATTGACCCTGTGAGGCAGGGACTACAAATGTCTCCATGGTACAGATGAGGAACTGGAGGCTCAGAGAGGTCTGGTACATGATAGGCAGTGGGGTTGGGGTAAAAGACACAGAGGTCTTGGTCAAAGGACTCAGGGACAAATGCTAGCTCTTGTACTTGCTACCTCAGTGACCTTGGACAATTCCCTCATCTTCTGCCAAGTCTCAGTTTCCCTATCTGTTCAATAAGAGCAGGTGTCTGAGAACCCTTCTGGCATCAAGTCCTGTCACTTGCCCAGGATCTCTCCCAGCTTCTGGCCAGCAGAGCCAGGATCCAAACCCACATCTCCTGACCTGAGGCCCAATGTGCTCCCCTCTGCTCCAGAGGGTGAATCCTAAGGAGGAGAGCCCACCGGCTGCCAGGGCGGCTCCTCCCCTGCTGGCCCTCCCCCAGACTCAGGCACTAGCAGTCTGACTTTCCTGCTTAGGATCTTTCAAATGGGAGAAGTCATTGTTTTTCCACTGTCTCAGCTATGACCCAGAAAGAATACCTCACCCCTCCATTCTTTGCTGTAAGGTCTTACCATCTCCCCCTTCGGTCCAGGGTAGCCCTGAAAGAGAAGACAGTGAGGGCAAGACAGGATGATTTCCAACCCAGAAGCCTGCCCCACCTCTCTACCTTCTTCCCTCCCCTCCCTCCCTTCTCCCCTTCTTCCCTTCTTCCTCCCTTCTTACTTCCTTCCTCCCTTCCTTCCTTCTTCCTCCCTTCTTCCTCCTTCCTTCCTTCCTTCCTCTCTCCCTCCTTCCTTCCTTCCTCCCTTCCTTCCTTCCTTCCTTCCTTCCTTCCTTCCTTCCTTCCTCCCTCCCTCCCTCCCTCCCTTCCTTCCTCCCTTCCTCCCTCCCTCCCTTCCTCCCTTCCTTCCTTCCTTCCTTCCTTCCTTCCTTCCTTCCTTCCTATCTGCTCCAGGAAAGGGAGTTTCCTCACAGGGAGTTCTCCTAAACCAGTGAAATCCCAGGTGCGATCACTGTCCCTTTTTCCATATCTGCACATGTTGTTTCCCCTACAAGACTATAAACTCTTTGAGGGCAGTTTCTATTCTCCTTTCATCTCTATCTCTGGTGTCCAACATAGTTTCCTGTATACAGTGGGTACTTAATAAATTCTTGTCTTTACACTGTAAGAGTCAGAATTGAGATCTGAAATCAAGTCTTCTAATGTCAAGTTGGGCATGTCTTCTGCTTTACCAGGCTGGATCCAGAGATTGAATTTTAAATCTTAGCTATGGACAGGTTCCTTTCCTGACTTGGTGGGTCTCATTTTCCTTATCTATAAAATAGGGTCAATGATACCGGCACCACCCATATTACAGAGTTTTGTGGGGAGAATGCTTTAGGAAACCTTAAAATACTTCAGGAATGTTCATTATTCTTAATGAAGGATGAGGATGATGGGATGATGAGAGTGGAGGGGGAAGATCATGGCTTGAATGGATGTGTGACTCCCCCATCTTGTTGGCCCTCAGGTGTGTGATTCCTTCTTTCTTCCCCCACCTGCTGCCTTCCTGTGTCCATGCCTGACCCCAGCCCTGCTGCGTCTCCCTCTCTTTCCCCCTTTCCCTTCACTCGTCCCTTTGGCAAGTCTCTGTCTTCAGGCCTCTTGCCCTCAGATGTGCACTTGTGAAACATCTCTGCAGAGATGACCTTGGCTGCTGGGATCAGCTCCCAAATGTCTTCCAAGCTTCTTCCCTTCTCCTTTTCTAGGATAGAGTTACTTTTCTAGGTCCTTGAAGGGAACCATACTTTTTGTTTCTTTAGTTTATTCTAGAGATCCTCCAGGGAAGTCAAGAATCTCTGGATTGGACCAAGAGACTTAAGTGTGAGAGATCTGGTACCAGAGAGAAGGGTGAAGAGGATAAGGAAAACGTAGCCACCCACCTGTTTGCCATCTAAGCCAATGGGACCCTGAAACAGAGAAAGACAAAAGGATCAATATGTTTATGATAGACTATATATCTCGAAACCTCATTATCTTCTCTTTCCCAGAGAACCTTGCCTCATCCACTCAGTCCTTGAAAAGAGGGACAAGAAATAAGAGAGATACATCTTGGGAAAGATTCCATGATTCAAAAATGGCCCAATGAAGTGAACCCTGAATTTGGAGTGAGTAAATGCAGGCATGTCACCTGACTTCCTTTTTACCTCAGTTTCCTCAGTTGTAAAATGAAGAGGTTTAATTCAATGACTTCTGTGGTCCAGGTCTAAATTCAGAAGCCCCTGAAAAACTCCCAGGATCTTTCTTCCCCCTCTTGAGACTCAATGTGGAAGCTGGTCCTTCAGCTGTGGATTCCTTTGCAAGGCTATGGGCCTATAGGCATCCTCATCCCTAGAGCCCTCATCATGTAGGCAGGACTGGAGGTTAGCGTTTGTATTGGCCCTGGTTTGGGGTCCACTTTTATCTGCCAGAGTATAAACCAGTCAGAATCAGAGCATCATTTGGACCACAAAGCTCAGGGTAGAAAGCCTCAGTGATTATCCAGGGCCCCCTCCTGCTCACTTTACATAGGAGGAAATTGGGCAACTAAGAAACTTGTTGGAGGGTCTTGGGATCATGGAGATAGAGCTGGAAGAGATTTTGGAGGCCATGTGGTCTACACCTCTCATTTTACAGGTGAGGAAATGGAGGTAGACAGAGATTAAGTGACTTGTCCAGGGTCATACAGCTAGCACGCAACAGAGGAAGGATTCAAATTCACCTACAAAACTCCAAAACCTTTTCTCCAGGCATGCTGCTTCCCTAAGGGTAATGGAAGACAATACTTCTGAGATCTTGCTCATACCTTAGGTCTTGCATCTGGTTAGAGTCCTGCAGTCAAGAACTGAGTTCAAATAAAACTTTAGATATTTAATAATTGTGTAACCCTGGGAATGTCTGCCTCAGTTTTATTACCTATAAAATGGGAATAACAGTAGCACCTATCACTCAGAACTGTGGTGAGAATCAAATGGGATAATAAATAAACAAGAACTATTACTATTTCTGTTCTCTGCATCCAAGCTGGGTCAAAGGCCCTTCCCTCCAGGGTAAACCTTTCTACAGTGTGGCACCATAGTGTATAGAGTGCTGAGTCGAAAGTAAGGAAGACTCACCTTCCTGAGTTCAAATCCAGACTCAGACAAGTCACTTACTAGTTGTGTGACCCTGGCAAGTCATTTAACTCATCTTAAAAATGACCACTCTAGTGATCGTGCCAAGAAAACCCCAAATAGAGTCATGAATTGGACACGACGGAAACAACAATGAAAATTACGGTGTCCACCTGGCCTTGGCCAACTTCTTCAGCAGAACCAGAGAGCTTGCTTGCTTTGCCCATTCTCTCTCTCTCTCTCTCTCTCTCTCTCTCTCTCTCTCTCTCTCTCTCTCTCTCTCTCCCACTAGGAGAGGTCCTAGCTCTGAGCTACAAACTTCCATGAAAGAACCACTTCAGATGGGAATGCCAATAAAAACTGATAACTCAGTGCAATGAGGCTGGGCTGATGGACATTTATATAAACCATCCCACTCACCGGAAAACCAGGAAAGCCTCTTGTGCCTGGCTGACCCTGGAAAGGAGACAAAAAAAGAATAATCAAAAAGTGAGCAAGATTGGCAGATGATGATTCAGATACCAAATGGCTCCATGCCCCCTTTTCTTCTTCCAGAAATAACTTTGGGTGCTAGAGTTGGAATAGACCCTGGGATCATCCAGTTGAATTCTCTCATTATATAGTTGAGGAAATTGGGACCCAGAAAAGGAAAGAGACTTGCCCAGCATCACACAGCAGTAAGTATCTGAGGCTGGATTTGAACTCAGGTTCATTGACTCCCCTATATCTTGCTGTTTTCTGGACTACACATTCTCTTTGAATGATAGAAAGGAAAAGGAGAGTTATGGAACCTGGAGCATAGGTACAGAGAGAGAAAAGCTGGAGGAATTCATCTGAAATTTATTCATTCAGCAAACTGAATGAATAACCTGACTGATAAAAAGTTCAGATAAGACACAATCCTATCCAATGGCATGCATAGCATTTTTCCTTAGGGTTTTTATTAAATGCAAATATTTATCATAAATTCTATTATTTTTATTCATTGGAATAAATGAAAATTTAACTATATTTAATTTTAAATTAGCATCTTAATTTTATTTTTAAAATATAATTTTTTAAAATGAGATGGAAAATATGAGGCAGAAAAAAATTTATATTGAAACATTATTATGTGTCAGGGACTACCCAGCATGCCCTGCACATGAACCTATGGTCTTGCCCTCAGTTGACAAGTGTCTACATTTTAAATTTTGGTGGGGTAGGAGATGGTGATGGATTCCAGGGGATTTCCTAGCACTCAGGTTGGCCTTATGAAAAGTAAAGTAGTAAGAAGAAAAGAGGACTCAATTGGGAACCAAGTTTGAATCTTGGCTAGATCTGTGACCAACCATTGGTAGGTCATTTCCTCATTCTCAGTTTCCTTCTCTGTAAAAGGGGAAAGTTGATGTAAAATGATATAAAATGAACCAGTCTTATAGTGTTGCCTAAAACAGAGAGGGGGAAAATAACTGGTTCAAGGTCACACAGTCAGGATGTATCTACAGAGGCAGAACTTGAACCCAGATCTTCCTTGCCTTGAGGCCTGTTCCACCCATAGGTGTTCCTAACACTCTGAAAAAATACTAAGAATTGGATTAGGGATTATAAATCCATTGACCAAGGAAAGTGGATTAAGAGCAGGGAGCCTCATCACCTGAAACTTGAATATTAAGGAATGCATATCTTTTCAATCCCGGAATGTCATAAAAATACTAAAGTGGGGAGAGGGTGGCATCCTGCACTGACCAAGGAAGCTGCCATGCTGACCATATTAGGTCCTTTGAAGCAGTCATATTTTTATGGTTCAATGCCCTGTAATTTCATTGACATGTGCTGTTCATAGATGAATGGATGGAGGGCTAGCACAGTCCCACCATAATTGGATATATAGTCTCTGAGATTTGTAGCTGAGAAAAAAAGCCACACATTGGTAGCTAACCAACTGATGAGCTCCTCCACCTTCTCCAGGTTAAGTCTTTAGATAACACATACTGTCTGCCATCTTTCCAGCTTGGTAGGACACACAAGATTCTCATACCTTTGAGAGTTTGGAGTTGTTACCATACCACAAGGAAGCATTTGGAGAACTTCAGTAGGAGAAAAAATGAATGATTTCAGAAAAAACCCACATGTATTTATATTTGCAAGACTCCACCTGCTAAAAATCTCAACCACAAATGTTGGGAAATGGGACAGCTGAGTATCTTGAGAATTATCATTCTTCCCACTCCTTATCTTCCACCTTAGCCTAGGAGAATAAGAAGGAAACACTACATGGGATTTGGGGACTGGGGACCAGATCTTGAGACTCTCTTCTCTTAAGACCAGAGAAGGAGAGTGATGTTAATTCCTGGGATGCCCAGCTGTCCCAGTTTACAACATTTGTTCATGAAAGCAGGTGGGGTGTTATTTTTTTTATATCATCTTCGATTTCCAAAAGTATTTCTCTCTTTGCTCCTACCCAAAGAACCATCCCTTGTAACAAAGGATAAAAAAGAAAGTTGGGGAAAAAACCAGTTTAATTAAACACACCCACTGAATCTACCCTCTGCAATTTCCCACACTCTTTCCTTCATTTCTTCAGTGAAGGGAGGGAGGGGAATTGTCTCAGCTCTTCTTTGGGACCAAGCTTGTTGTTTATAATTAATGTTTAATTTGTTTTTTGGTTTGTTTGTTTCATTTATTCATTTGTAATCATTGAGCATATTGCTTTCTTGGTTCTGCTTAGGATTATAGATCTAAAGCTGGAAGAAACTTTGGAGACCATTGGGTCCAATCCATACAGATGAGGAAAGTGAGGCCCAATAAGATTAAGTGACTGGCTCAAGGTCACTCAAGTGTCAATGATTTAATTAGAAGCTAGGCATCAACTCCAGAAACAGTAACCTTTCCATGCTGTCCCCCTTACTCTGCATCAGATTACGTCTTCCATTTCCTCTCTGTACTAGTCATATTCCTTACTTATGGTGTAGCTAAATTCAATTACATTAACTTGTTTAGACAATCCTCATTTCATGGCAAGTTACTTTGTTTTGGTTCTTTGCCAATACATAAAGTATTGCTACAGATCTTCTGATGTATAGGAGATCCTTTGCATCCTGAGATCCTTGACTTATATAACCTGTCTATCATTAATTGATGATGGAATTCCCTAATGTAACTCCATGGTGCTGTGGCTTTGACATGTGAACAATCAAGCTTATCTCAAAACCTTTGGCACCAGACACTCATGGCACCCCTTTCAGCCTGGGGTTGGGAGTAGAGACAACTCTCTGGATCCAAAGGGAGAGCAATTCTAAGGTCATTTTAAAATAAGTTTACTACCCTCCCAACTTCTTTTTACCAATGTCAATTTGAGTGATGACATTGGGTTGATCTTGGGGGGGGGGAACACCATGGATGTTGACTTGCTGACTTGCAATCTTACCATGTAAATAAAATAAGGAAACAAACTCAGTGAGACATAGTCTATAGTCCATAGCAAAGTCACTAGCCTTCCCTCCTCAAAGGTCTTTTGCATTGACTTTGTAGCCTAATTATTTACCATGAAGCTCACAGGTTGCTGGGACCTTGGCAGTGCTTCTTCCTTCAGCAGAGGAGATCAGAATCCATCCTCTAGTTGAATCTGGTTCTTTCATTTTTATAAGTATTGACTCAATGTGATGGAGTCCTTAGTTTTTTTTAATATCACATCCATCCTGGTGCTGTCCATCTGTTACCCTTCACTCTCACTGCCCAACAGCCCCACCTCCTTCTTCAGGCCTTAATGAAGCCTTTTATGTTCTTTCTCATGTGCAAGTCATCAGTGGGAAGAAACTATTTACCAGTCAGTAGTAATTTCAAACTTCTTAGACAGATGGCACTCTGAAAGAAGAGTGGTGTTCACAAGATGGGTTGTTGCAAGAAGCTTGGGGTCACTGAAAGTGCTTTGTGGTTTCCCAAATGGGGTTCAGCATCATCTCAAGTATCCATGAATCATTAGAGCTGAAAGAGACCTTAGATAATTCAATCTACCTCTCCCAAATGAGGGAAGTAAGAGACTCGCCCCTGGTCACATAGGAAGTAAGCCAAGGTTGAAACCTGGGTTTCTTGACTCCAGGAGTCTTTCTATTTGATTCTGGACCCAGCTATTTGTCAACCTAGAGTCCTTGTCTCTGGTCTAGGAATTTCTGTCCTAACTCAGAAAGATACCCATCTAGTAATCTGATTTCTTAGAAAATGTCTGATAATTCCTTAGAGCAGCAGGTCCTAGGTAAGATCCTAGACCCAAGGATGGAAGTAGACCTGAATCCTTTCAGATTAAGAAAGAGACCAGTGACTCTCCCCTTTAACTCTAAGCTTCACCTGACTTTACGGTCCTTTCCTGATCAAAATCCTATAATCCTATGGATTCTTCTACATACGGGGAGATACTTGGCTAAATGACCTCTTTCAATAAGTCAATATTTAGCAACTACCCAGTCAATCCACTCCACCCAGCGCACTGTCCAGAGCTGAAGCAGAGGCCAGAGAGGAACTGTAGGACCTTCTCATGGCAGGCTTCCCAAAGGTTGGGGAAGGAAGGGAAATCCATTCATAAATCAAAGGGCCCTCCCTCATCTATTCAGGTTTCTCCTGGGGACAAGTGGGGCTAAGAATAGCTCTTGAGGAGAAAACCTGGAAACAGTTCAGTTTGGCCCTTAGAAACATTTGTGTAAACTTTTAGCTGCTCTCCGTTCTGCCTGGCCAGAGATTAATCTCAACACTGGAAAGGGCTTGACAAAAGGTCAGGAGCAGGAGATTCCAAGAAACATGCCCAATCTCCTTTCCTGGATGCTATTTCTGCTATATAGCTATTTACCATTTGTAAAAAGATGGTGGTTGCTCTGTCAGCAGGGAACACCTCTCAAGACTAGAGAGTCTAGCCAGCTAAAAAGTTTAAGGAGGTCTTTTTGCTGCCCCTCTGCTCTCAGGGAAATGAGAAAATCATTTGGCAGAAGGGTTATCTGTCCCCTGGGACCTCCCCATTTGCCTTGTCTCTCTTCTTTCCTCTTCTTGGGTCTGGGACCATTTATCAGAGAGGAAGGGTGGAACTCTAATCAGGACCAATGTCCCAAGGAAAATGTTAAGACGCTGGTCTGGTCCCTGACTCTCCTCTTACCCTGTCAGCAGATCTTACCCCTATGGACCTTTGGAAGAGAGGTATCATCATTCAAATTGAAATTTGGCATATCTAGAGATTAGATGGACATTGACTTTTAATGTTTAGCCTTGAGAGCAGGAAGGAAAGGTACTCTGGGGCCAACTAGGCCTACTCCCTCCTTTGACAAATGAGGAAACTAAGGCCTAGAGAGTGGAAGTGTCTTGTCCCAGGTCACAGTCAGTCAACAAACATTTATTAAATGCCTAGCACTATGCTAAGGTTAGGCATTACAAAGAAAGGCATCCACAGTCCCTGTCTTCAAGGAACTCAAATTCTAATGGGGAATCCCAGAGAGAAGACATGAGCATTAATGGGAACCAGGAAAGGGAATGAGCATATGTCCTTTACCCTGAATCCATGGCTCTATTCTGGTTATCCAGTCTAGGACTCTTTATCCTTAGGGGAGATCCATTCTAAAGAGTTTACTGGAATCTCCTTCCTCCCTTGAGTCTTGGGTGCCAGAGAAGTCAATGAGTTCCCACCTGGAAGAGCTCCATTGAATGGAGGTATTTGGAACATCAAAACAAGCTACAAAGTTGTCAGTCAAGTCCAACCAGGGCCCTCATCCTAAAATGACCTTGACCTCAATTATCTTGACCAGATAGCAAGGTAAATCTAATAATTCTGGAGAGGAAGAACATATATAGATATATATATATATATATATATATATATATATATATATATATATATATAGTACTTTTAGAGTCAGAGGTCCTAGGTTTGAATCCAAGCTCTGCCATGATTTGCCTGTATGATCTTGGATGAACTACCTCCCCTTTCTAGGGCTCAGTTTCCTCAATTGTCAAATGAAATTGGACTAGATGACCTCAAAACCCCCTTCAAGTTCTAAATTCATGAGCCTATGTAAGCCTGCTCAGAAAGCCTATGTAAGCCCCAGCTCAAGGGGTCGATTGATTTGCCTGAGGTCATAGGTTAGTAATAGAAGCTCTGGGGATGAATTCTGATACACTCTGGTTTGATTGAGCTTGACTTCTAATTTATTATATACTTCATTAAAATGTTCATTCGGTACTAGTAGGAATGGTTTCATTTATTGTGCTTATGTATTCATTGCCTAACATAGAGTCATATAAGTAGGAATTTAATAAATGCTTTTTGATTAATTCTCCAATTGTGGGTACCTTTTTTCCACAGAAGGGTCCCTTACTTGGACACTAATCATTGATCATTTTTTGACAAGGCAGAGAGGATAAATGACTTGCCCAAGATCACATAGCTAAGTAAATATTAAGTGTCTGGGGCTTGATTTGAACTCAGGTCCTCCTGATTCCAGGGCTGATGCTCTATTCACTGCACCATCTAATTGCTCCAATCATTGGTTTAATCATGGGTCTTCAAATGGTCCCATCCCCTCTAATTGTGGTAGTCTCAGAATCTGAGAGTTGGAAGGGAACCAATGGCCATCTGGTCCACCAGGGATGGTCTTGCTCACACTCTTTCCCCTTTTGAATCCTATCTATCCAACAGGAGAATGGGAATATGTCATTTATGCAAAAATATAAATCTGAGCAGGTGCTGAGTAAGGTGACCAGGAAAGGAATGGAAATATCCTACTCAAGCAAGGATTGATTGAAGCAAATGGGGATTGTTGAGCCTGGAGAAAAATTTTAGCTGGAACACACCACTTGCTTTCAAGTATTCAAAAGACTGTCCTATGGAAGAGAAATTCATCTTGCTCTTCTTGGCCCCAGAGAATAGATCTGGTAAGTTCTATTCATTCTGCTCCTTGGTAGAAATTGCAGAAAGCCAATTTTCAGCTCAATCAAAGGAAGCACTTTCTAATGACCAATAATATTCCAGGTGGAGTGAGCAATCTTGGAAGGTGAGTTTCTCCATTACTGGAACTTTTCAAGTGAAGAGTTGATGTTCATTTGTCAGGGCTATCATAGGGAAATTCTTTTCTTGGAGGGATTGGACTAAAATGCTTTCTAAAGACTTGCCATTGTGACCTCATCCTCAATTGCCAAAAGTTTAATAAAGTATCCAGTTGGGTCATTCTCTCATTGGAGGATGTATGTGGCAAGCATAGCTTCTGGTTGGATAGGTCATAGGATTTCAAGCTGGCCTGTCACCTTGGCTCCCATCAAGTCCACCCTCCTCATAGCAGAGACAGGATTCAAAATCCTCCTTGTCCATCACACCACCATCCCTTGTAAGAGGCGTGGAAACCTTGATACCCCTTCTTTGTTGTCTTAGGGATAATGGAATGTCTGAGGAATGGATGGATTTCCTTTGTCAGGATAGCTTTTCTTTAACCTGGGAGGCTTCCAGAGGTGCTACTGAAGGGCTCAACTAGAGGTGCCAGAAACATTCACTTCAGTGGTTTAACATAAATCCATTAACTATCCCTCCTCCCATACTCACACACAAATCCCACCCTTCTGCTGCTGCTAGAATGTAAGTCATTGTCTTCTCAAGGACCTAGGCCTGTTTCTCCTTTGGGTCCAAGTCATTCATCAATCTCTCCAAAGTCTGGGACAGGTGGCCTCAGGAACTCTTAAAGCTGTTTCTTATTAGCAGCACTTAATTCAGGGCTTCTCACCGCTAAGTGGAAAACCACCTGTTCCCCCTCCAGACCCAGGCTTTGGGGTCCTGCCCCACTTGACCTTGACCTTCTAACAGCAAACAAAGATGCCCTTTGTCTTCTTACACACACACACACACACACACACACACACACACACACACACACATACACACCCTATCCTCATATGCTAGTTATCACCTTTTTATCTCCAGGCCAAGGATGCTGCCCTCTGGGATCCACATTTTAAAATAAAATTATGAAGATGACAAGGGACCTTTTATTCTCTGCTGGTAGAACTGACTTAATGGAGGTGATAATGAAAGGCAGACTTAAAAGAGAGAAAAGAATGCTGAATTTGGAATCAGGAGACCTGAGTTCATTTCCTGACTTGGATGTTTTTAACCTGATCTTTGGGCAAGCTCCTGACTCTCTCCTGGCCTCAGTTTCCTCCTCAGTAAAATGATCATGAGACAGGAGACCACTGTGTAGACTTATAATGCATCTTCTCAGAACAAATGCTGCTTAGGGAGCAGGAGGGGGGAAGATTCTCAAGAGGAAGAATGAGAAATGTATATTATGTGGTATAGGCACAAGCTAATTTTCCTTATGGCCAGGTAAAATCATCAGTATGGTACATAGATTAGAATCCTACCTCTGCTGCTAATCATCATCATCATCATCATTATCATCATCATCATCTTTATATACTTTTATTACTCTTTATATAGTTCCATAGCACTTCTTAAAAACTGACTTTTTTGTTAAAACAACTATGCTCAATTTATAGATGAGGAAAGTGAAGTACAGAAAGACTAAATGATTGTCTGGAGACACACAAAAGTGTTTGGAGTAGAAATGAACTCAAATCGTCATGGGTCTAAGTCCAGTACTCTAACCACCATCTGATTTGGAAGCCTCCTGTGTAATTGCAGCGCACATTTATATGACACTAAGGTTTGCAAAGTGTTTTCCAATTGCTCATTTTATCTTCTCAATAATACTGAGAGGTAGGTGCTAAGAGTATCTCTATTTTGCAGATGAAAAAAGTGAGGTAGAGTAGAGGTTCGGTGCCGTGCCCTGGAGAGATGCATAGATGATCTTGTGCTTTCATAGTAGACAGACTAAGAGGTAGTGAGTAGGGGCAGACAAAAGTAAGCCTCTAGGTTGATAGACAATAATGAATATCACAAGCAGTCACCTGGAGCCACTGAATGGCTGAAGATGATTTTCAGCATTGAATGAAGGAAAAGGCAGTGAGAGGTGGTAGAAATAATAATGAATTTTGAGTCAGGATAGCTGGGTTCTGATCCCAACCCTATTGCTTACTTGCTGTGTGACTTTGGGTAAGTCATTGCCTTTCCCTGGTCCCCATATTCTTTTTCCATTTATGAAATAAAAAAAGTTGGCCTAGACATCTTCCTGGTTTGATTCTTTTCTAATGGCCCTTCCAATCAGGTGTGTGCTGGTAAATGTTTAACAATCAGCTCTCCACACAAACAATTTTACATATGCAATGGAATGCTTCTAAGTTTAATTTGCATTCATATTTTCTTTATCGCTTTTTAAAGTCTAGACAGTCAACAAAATAATATGAATCAAGCCTCTTTGTAGTTCTTGCCAGTTTCCGAGGTACAAATGCTCACACTGAAAATTTAATAATCAGCTCATGAGCTAATTTGAATATTCCATGGTCACAGGTTCCTAGAAACAGTAGCATTCTATGATCTATATTCAATGGACCCTTCCAAATTTATGTAAAACTTGTGGTTACCTCTTGGCTTGTAAAAACCATTCTGTACCTCATTCATTCAGCCAATATGCATTTATAAAGTGCCACCTGTGTGCTATACCTTGGGGATTCATAATGAGGCAAAAGACAGCACCTTCCCTCAAAGAGCTTATAATCTAAAGAGGGAGACAACATGTATACAAATAGATACAAAATAAGCATTCCCAGGATCAAGAGGAAATGATTAGAGAGAAAGTGCTAGAATTAATAGGGGTTGGGAAATCCTGCTGCTTTGATACTGTGGCTGAGCTCAGCATGAAGTTTTTGCCCTTGCTTCTGTTCCTAAGGAAACCTTTTTCTGAGGATCAGGATAGAAGCTTTTGACTTGTTACTGAGCAGAGATGAACCCAAACTAGCTCCAGAATAGGGGACAAATGTCTACTTTTGCTTAGATTTAGGCCTCTAGGAGCCAGCTCCAAGGACTGTGGCCCCTGACTGGTTGAATATCTGTGGTGCTTCAGAGTTCCAGGCCGGCCCATGGTGAGGTTGAAGTTGGGCTTGCTATAAGAAGGGCTGTGTCTTCTCTCTCTTTGCCACAAACAGTAGACCCATGGAACGGCTCTGTGACTGAAGGACCCAGCCTGGCAAGGCCTCCCAAACCCTTTCACGAGGCTATAATTTGGTTATATTTAGTCAGGCCCCATTTTTTGGATAGCAACATCAATCTGGCCCCATCTACAAAGCCACATCACATGTTGTGGCTGCCCCGCCCAGAGAGAGCTGGTGGGCAACTGGCCTCTCCCTTCGGCCCCCCATGTCTAATTCAATAGCTCACCCACAGCCCAACCACACTCCAAAAGAGAAGAGGAAACAACTTACCGGGGGACCACGAGGACCAATAATAGACATTCCAGCATCTCCTGGGGCTCCCTGTGAAGGCATGGAAAGAAAAAAGAAACAAAGAGAGGAAAAGAGAAAGATGGAGAGAGACAGAGATAGAGACATGAATAAGGAGCCAGATAGAGACACCAAGAGAGAAAAGCAGAGACACAGATTCAGAGATAGAAAGCAAAGAGATGGAAAGGAAGGGTCATAGAGAGGAGACAAGATTGCAAGAATATTAGAGAAAGAAAGAAGAGAAAAGGAATAAAGGGGAAAAGAGGAGAAATGATAGAGGAAAGGGACAAGAACAGAAAGGAGAAAAGAAAGAGTAAAAAGAAGAGAACTGGAAAGTGAGGAAAGAGGAGAAGGAAAGTGATGAGATGGAAAGACAAAGAGGAATATCAGAAAGGAAAGTTGGAGAAATAGGTGGAGGGTGAGAAAAGAGGAAGAAAAAGTATATAATCAGAAAGGAAGAGAGGAAGAGCAGTAAGGGAAACAATGGGTAAGTGAGACATGAGAGGTAAGAAGATTCATAATCAAGACTAAACCCAGGGAAAGTGACAAGAACCATGAGTTTGGAGCCAGAGCAGAGAAAGGAGTTGGGTCTCGATAATTCAATAAGAGAAAAGAATAATGGAACAGCTAAAATGCCCATAAACTCTGGTGCCTGTCCTAATGATTTTATGACTGTCCTGCCTCACGGGTCTAGAGCTGGGAGGTTATCTAGTTCAATACCTTCATTTTATAGATGAAGAAACTGAAGTTCCCAAAGGTCTAGGGACTTGCCCAAGGTCATATAGGTAATAAATATCAGAGGTGGAATTTGAATCCAGGTTCTCTCAGTGCAAAGCCAGGGCTCTTTCCACTGTGCTGGGGTGTCTCCTGACATGTTACTTTCTCTGGACCTTACGAAGTACAATCTCACCCTAACTCGGCTATGAGGATCCTTCACTCTTCCTATAAAGAAAAGTCAAGCTGATTCTATCTCCAGACCTGACTCAGAGGTAAAGCCTTTAAAATGATAAGTGAAACTTCAAGGATATAGTCCAATATCTTTGGGACTTAGTTTGAGGACATTTCCACTAATGCCTACCCTGGTATTTTACTGTGGTGGGTAGGCTGGTGACCTTGGGTTCAACTAAAACTAAAAAGTTGCACATATGGTTGTGAAGAATGGCTCATTCCACTGCTGGAAGAACAACTTAATTTCCTTCAGAGAGTGTCATTGATGAATAAGCATCTAATTAAGGTCTATCAGACCCTATTGGTAGGATCAACATTTGAAGACCAATCATCATATCTTAAAAAGGTTCTGATGTGTAGAGGGAGACAAATACTCATGCTAGCAAAAACTCAGATCCCTGAGCGTTGAAAGGAGAGGTGGGAAGTGCCACCAAATAAAATAAGAGGAGAAATCCCAAGTGCCTACTTTTTTAGTATTTTGGGGTCAAAAAAACTAGCCCTCCCAGGTGAACAGCATTAAAATATGCTTCCAGGAAAACCTTCAGAACCAGACGTTGAGAGTCACTATGGACTACATTTGGGCAGATTTGGCCAATTTTTTCAGCCTTTTTTGAGTTTTGTCAGTACTTCTCAGAAAGACCCCTCCACCCAGTGGGTCCTAAATCTAGGGCTGGAAGAAACCATAGAGGCCCCTGAGTTGAATTCCCTTGGTTTAGAATGACTTCCCTAAATGGGCTTCATTGCTTCTGTGTCCCCAATTCCTCATAGGTCAGTTCAGATCTGGATAAGTTCTGGAGTGAAGGTGAGATTAGGGTGGTCCTCATCTTTTTGTTCTTTGTCTTGGGGAATCTGGGTCACTCATAATATCACAGGATTTAGAAATGGTAGAGCTCATCCAACTATTGATGGCGAACTGGTAGAGACTTTAAGAGTCATTTTTACAAATGAGGAAACTGAGGCCCACACAGATTACCTGATTTATCCATGCTAGCAAGACTAGGAAGGAGCCAAAGTTAGGGCTTTCTTTGCCATACTTAATAGCCTAGGACTCCCTCCATAGGACTTAAGTATAACGTGAGTTGGAAGCCTATTCTAGGAGATTGTGGACTGCTGTGTGCTTAAGGACAAGGTGATCTAGAATGGCTCCAAATCCATAGCCCGAGGTTAAGCTAGGCAGGAGCCAGTATGAGACTGGGATGGAGGAAGTGAAAGGAGAAGCACCAGGGTAGATGAGATTTAGCTAGGGTTAAAAGTTAGAGGTCATTCTGACTGATGTTTTCTGACCCAAACCTACAAAATATCTAAGTCCTATGCTGCACTGTTCTGCGATCCCCGAGGAGTCTAGAGACAGAGAGTAGCTCAGAACTGGGACACAAGAAGCAGAATGTAGGGAAAGAATCAAGTTTTTAAAAGAGGTCATAGGGCTTTAAGAAGTCTGTCTCCTGAAGTCATCTAGTATGGTCATTTTAGTTTCTTAATGTTCAAATCACTGCCCCTTTCCCTAAGGAAAGTGTATCTCTTAAGAAAGTCAACTGAAGGTTCTGGAATTCTTGGTTTCAATTCCATCAACAAGAGCATCCTCCCCCTCTTCCCCCATCCCCAGGGAAATGAGGGCCTGGATGTCTAAAACAGGGGACACCAGAGGCCTGGCCCTCATTGCTCTGGAGGCAAAGTCTCTGTCAGGTCCAGAGAATCTGCTGAGGTGAGTTTGGCAGTGAAGGCTCTGTGCCTATGTACCCACATGGCCAGTTGTGGTCTATATGGGAGTGGCCAGAAAGGGGTAGGAAGGAGTAGGAGGAGGAAGCTTGTACTATCTTGAGACCCAGTGTGTCCTGACCCAGACTGGAGAACAATATCAGTAGTGGGATGAATGAAATCAAAACAACCAGGCTGGGAGTTTGGAAGGGGGTGGAATGATTTGGCCTCACTTTGGGGGTCAGAGGGCCCAGATGTGATGGTTTGGCTCATAAAATGAACAAAGTTTAAAGTCAACCAAGTGTAGAATGAAGAAGCAGGGAATTTGGAGTCATCGAATCAGACAGAATTAGAAAGAGGTTCCAGGTTCTGACCACTTTGAGCTCACGAATCCCCTCTGTTATCCCTCTCTCTTCTCCCAATCTCCTCCTCCCCCCAGAATATTCAACCCTTGCTGAAGGCTTTGAGTCAACGGTACTGACTTACTCCCCTCCTCAAGCAGTTCATTTTTGTGAACTTTGATTCGGGATACCTTAAACTAAATTTAGGATCCAATCCCTTCTCTACTATGTTCTCCTTAAATAACCTCCCATAAATTATTTCCCTGCTTGGCCTCAGTTTCACTCTCAGTAAAATGAAGGGCCTGAACCTGGTGGCCTCTAAGGTCTCCTGTCTAATTTTTCTCCTTAGTCTTTCCTAAGAGTCCTTGGAGCAGTGGGAGGGCAAAAAAGCCCAGGCAGAGGGGCAAGAGTACAGTCAGGAAAGAATGGACTCACCTTCTCTCCTGGTTGGCCCTTGAGTCCCTGGGATCAGTTACACCAGCCATATGTAAAACAACGTGAAGGGGAGATGGAGGGAGGACAGACAGGGGGAGAGGAAGGAGATGGGGAGAAAAGAGAGAGACAAATAGAGGAATCAATATCGATGGCCCACTGATCCCCCTAGCATGCCCCATCCCCAGCCATGACAAAAAACACGAGGCAGCTGCTGGGGTGGCTGGGTTCTGTGTCTATAAGGGGAGGCAGACAGGCCCTCCTTGGGTCACTTGCATTGCAAGATAAGGAAAGAAGGATGGACTTAAGGTTAGGAAATCTGGGTTCAAATCCTGGCTTGGATACTCAGTTGGGTGCTGCATGACCTAGGCAAGTTGTACCTCTGAGCTTCTTCACCTGTAATATGAGATAATAATGTTTGCATGATCAACCTCAAGGGGTCATGAGAAAGAATTTTACAAGTGTTTTGGAAATGGGAGTCATAATTGTAGTCAATATTATTATCATTATCAGAGGCAGCTTGGTATAGTGACCTTGCCAGGAAGACTTGGGTTCAAATCTTGCCTCTGAGATATATGTGTATGTGTGTAACTATGGAAACTCTCAGTCCTCGAGGCTGCTCTCAGATAATAAGCTGCTCATCTATATTGGAAGAGGAAGTCTCCTCCATTGGGAGAATAGTCCCAGTCCTCAGATCTATCCTGAGTCTATGAGTTACTCTCTTGAAAGAGGAAAAACTGGTAGATTGAGGCAGACCCAAGAGGTAGTTTAGCACTCAGTAAAAAATTCAAGTGTGTGTACATGTGTACATTTGTGTGTGTGTGTGTGTGTGTGTGTGTGTGTGTGTGTGTGTGTGTGTGTGTGTGTTGGGGGAGGACACACCTAGATCAGAAAAGCTGGCCAGAAATGAAGTTTCTTGCCTGGGATGAAGAGCTCTGGTGGGAGGGACAGTCCTCTTGGGACTTGGTTGTTATGGTCAAGGATGCTGAGTGGGGAGCACAGGCATCCCACAAGGTCAGCGCTTTGGCAGCCAGACAAGCCATGGATGGACCAGAGAAACAGAATGGGAGGGCACCGGGGAATGAAGGATGATGGATGGCCACTCAATGACTATCTGAACAGATGGAAGTTAGGGACCAAGCAGGTAAGGACACAGATGGGCAGGCTGCTCAAAGACCTCTCAGTTGACTAAGCACCTAAAAACAATCTTAATTCATCTAGCTAGGGAAGGGTTAATGTTGTCAATACAATACAAGTGACTGTGGGAGAGTAGAGAGCTCTGGCTTCCAACTTTGACTCTCCCACTTCCTGGCTGTGTAACCTGGGTGTCATCCCTTCCCCTCTCTGGTCCTGGATTCTCTCAGCTCCTCAATGAGGCATCTGGATTACTGTTGAGAGCCTCCAAGGTCCCTTTCAGATCTAGCTTACCCCTTAATCCTGAAGAAGACCATCCTTGGGTATTGCAAGCCCACATCCCAGACTGGCAGCCTCATGAAGCGATTTTTGCATTCAGGAAACAGGATGAACTGGACAGGCTGAAAACAGCCTTTAAAAGCCAACAGCCACTGGAGGAGATGAAGAAATGTCCACCTTGTATAACCCTCAGGCCCCACAATGGAGTATAGTGGGTGGAAGCCTCAGGCTCTCCCTAGTAGGCTCATCTAGTGTCAGACTCATCATGCTCACAGTTCCCATTTGCCTAGTGATTTGAAGTTGGCCAAGCCAACACTCAGCATACATCATACCTTCTGATCCTCACAACCCTGTGAAGTAGGTGCTGTTATCACCCCCATTTTACAGATGAGGAAGCTGGGGCTCAGAGAGGACGAGCTGATTAGTTTTAGCATATAGTTGGGACTTTTGAACTTTGGTTTTCCTGACATCTAGTTCAGCATTACCATCTCCCTCCATTACAACATGCTTTGTCTTTGAAGAATCCAGATTAGACTATTCCAGTTCTCAATTTCCTTCTCTCCAAAAGGAGGACCTAACTAGATGGTCTTTGTGGTCCCTTCTGGCTCTTAAGTCCCTAGGACTATATACGGGGGGACCAAGCAATGCAGAGAGTGAGAGGACTCAGTTCCTGCCCCCAACACTGAAGGACCAGAGGGGAAATGCCTTTGCTGCTTTCCTTGGCAAAAAGTAGCACCAGGGGTTTGAGGTAAGAGGAGGGAAGAGGAAGTGGGATGGTTTGCTCATGTTTCCATTAGAGAAATAAGGAAGCAGAATTGTTTATGTAGGAATTCCATGAAGTACATCTGCTGAGGGGTGGGATGGCTTTGGACCCTCCTGAAAATAAAATAAAAGGGGGACGGGGATAACATCTGTGCCTGACTTCAAGCACTGTCTACAGTATAGGTTGGCCAACTGTGATTCTGTGTAATAATGAAAATAATAGTAATAATAATAGTAGTAGTAGTAGTAGTAGTAGTAGTAATAGTAGAAGATTGATTTCTATAGGGTCTTAGCATTCACAAAGTGCTTTCCCATGAAGTAAGAAAAACCTCCCACTAGTTACCAGATATGAGCCCTTGATCAAGTTCCTTCCCCTCTGAGTCTCCGTTTTTCTCAATTGTAAAATGATGTCAAACTCAACAGCCTCAAAGATTCTCTGCAGATCCAAGTCTGTGATCTACAAACCCTGTTTTACAAAGGAGGGAAATTGAGGCTTAGAGGGATCTGGACTAATCTAAGGTTATATACATGTAGCAGGAAATGGAACTGTGACTTCTGAGCTTTTCCTATATCCCGTTCTCCTTTCTGCACTGCTCCCCCTCATGATTAGGGTTAGGGCCTCTGGTAGTGATGGGGAAGGAAGAAAAAGTTCCCATTTTTGTCAGTACATTAAAATTTAGAGTTTGGGGGGGGGTGATGCAGAGATTCATGGAAATCCTGGGAGTCCGTACTATCCTAGAATTATAGAAACTCAACACGAAATGACATCAGGGAACCATTAGTCCAAGCCAGACCTGACATGACTAGAAATATGGAAGCTCCTTGAGGGAAGGAGTTGTTTCATTTTTCATTTTGGAGGAAGGCAGAATGGCTTGGAAAATGATGAACGGGTTTCTGATTTAGGAAGACCAGGGTTCAAATTCTACTATGACAGATACTGCTTACGGAACCAGATAGAGGTATCTTAGCTGTCAATAGCCCAATCACTTCTGTTAAGATTGGCAGATATGACAATTTGCCCCATTTGCTTTGGTTGGTTGAACAAATTTCTTTACCAGGAGTTTCCCCTGCTAATGCAATATTTTACCTGAAAATTTCCAATCCTATTTAAAACTAAATAAAATATATTGTACAGGACAGGTGGCCAAAGTTTTTTTTTTTAATTGAAAACAGATTTCTTTTCTAATAATCCCAATACTTGGTCCTCTGGCCCCTATTTGAAGATGATTTCACTCGCCCCCTCCAGGCTGCTGGGATCATCTTAGTAGCTGGTGATGGGGTCGAGTTGACTAGGTAGGTTTGTTCCAGTAATAGTGTGGGTGTGAGACAAGGGGTTGGGTGGGAATGGATGGACCAGGGAAGCTTATAGGCCAGAGGATAGAGTTGGCCACTGGTGGAGTGTCATTATTGATGGAGATGAAGTGGGTCACCACAGTGGAGAGCTAACAGGACATAGGAAAGCTTCCATGATATATTAGTCCATCCTGGCAGGGATCCATCCAACTCCCACTTTCTGTACACATGCCACCTGTCCCTTATAGGGGCTGAGGGGACAAGATGTAGCTTGTCCATGCTACTTGGCCCTGCTCTAGGCTCTTCCTAGGGGATATTCAGAGCTAAGAGACAGCCTTAAGGACTGTCCTCCACCCAATGGAGAAGAGTTGCCCAATAGGAAGCAATGGAACTGTTGGAATCTCTCTCAGGACTGACAATAGAGAGGCAGCTGTGTTATAGAAGAGAGCCCCTGGCCTTGGCATCAAGAAACCTGACTGTACCCTGGCTGTATGGACTTAAGATTTGGGAGCAAGCCTCTTAGCAACTCAGAAGCTCAGTTTCTTCATCTGAAAAATGGGCATATTAATACTTTTGCTCCTGGAATCCAGGACTACCATGAGGGGTCTGATGGGTTAATACTTTGTATTAATCCATGTGCTAATATCAGTGCAAGTTCCAACCATTACTATTTTCCATTTGGAGTTTTCACCCTAAAATATTACAGATCTCAGCCTTTGTACAGACTTTCTGAGGATTTAAGTCTGAATTTGGGGTCTGGTGTCACTGACTGGTTGGAGTCTATCTTTGCAGAATAGTTGGGTTCCCAAAAGACTGGCTGTCAAGACAATTTCCATAAAGTAAAGCTCCTTTTTCTCTGGTTTGGAATTGACCTTGGGCAAAGGGATAGGGAAGGTGAATGCATATGGTTTTGTGTTTTTGTTTTTGTTTTTGTACTTCCGTTCTTCTTACCCCAGGGTCAATAACAGCTCCAGGCAGGACCCACAGGAGATCTAAATATCAGCCATTGGCCTTGTGAAAGAACTGGGGGGATATTGTTCACATATGGTTCAAGAAAAATTTTATTCATGTGGATCTTATGGGAATGTTTTGAATCTGTCCCTGAACTTTGAATTATGTTATTTCACATTTCTACCTAGTGGAGACTGCCATGTAAAGGGAGACACTCATATGAAAGGTCTTCCTGAAAAGTCCTAAAGGGGAAAAGAGCCTTGCTCCACCCTGCCAATGGGATTTCTGAATTCATCCTTCCCTGGACAGAGGAGGCTCTAGGTTCACTCTCTGCCACACTCTGATGGCCTGGATGACAGGGTCAGGACCCAAGAAGCAAGCATGTGGCAGCACAGGCAGAAAGACACAGATTTCAACTCACCACTCGTCCTGGGATCCCAAGGGCGCCTTTGTCTCCCTGAGGAGCAAGGCAAAGAAATCAGATAGGGTTGGATGGGCAATTTGGGGGAATGGAGTCAATCAAGAGAATTAAATCACACTGGCATGAAATGGGCATGAGAATGCCATGGTTTACATGGCCTGCCATGTCTTGCCTAATAACAAACTGGAATGTGGGCACCTGCCCATGGACCCATATACAAAATAGCCATATATATTGGGAATGCAAACCATGTCATCAGATGAGCAAAGTGTGATGGACCCCACCAGTTTCCCAACTTTGTATTTGAATTTAATTTGTATATATTTAAATATCATACAGTAAGGGCCTGATTAGTTTGACTAATGGATCCCCTAAAGTGGTGGCATGTATTCAACTCAAACTATTTGAAGTTTTCCTTGTATGAAATTTGCTAATTGGTTCCAGCCCAATAGAAATATTCAGTGTGAATTTGATTAATGCCACCACATAAAGGAATTCATATTCACCCTAATCAGGGGATTAATTTAAAGTATAAATAATATAGTTATGATACTTATTGACACTGTACATGTAGAGATAATACTTTACATTTACTTTATTTACATTTTTGTTTTCTTATCTGTGAAAATGTCATTTCCTTCCCTTAGAATTTAAGCTCCTTGGGGGGGGGTCTATTTCTTTTTTTTTATATTTGTATTCCCAACACTTAACTTTAGTACTTGATGCTTAATAAGTGTTTACTGAATGAATAATGGAAAGAAATTAGGAGTCCGGTGACCTGGACTCTAATGTTGATTTTCCCATTAAGGAGTTGTGTGAATTTTGGACAGTCTGTGCCTCAGTTTCTTCTTTTGTAAAAACAAGATTAGAATAACTGATATAAAATCCCTTCCAATTCCAGATAATAATGACAAAGCCACAAAAATAATCATTCTTGTCTCAGTTGAATTTTCTCATTTACAAAGCATTTTCAATAACCTTGTGTAATAAATAATACAGATTTATTCAATGGAGGGACAGGGCTGTTTTGCCTTTATCTTGTATCTCCAGCACCCAGTGCAGTGCCCTGTTTTATGGAGATGTTAGTTGAGGCTCAGAGAGTTCAAATGACTTGTCCACAGTCACAGAGCTGGGATTCACCCAAGTCCAGTCATCTTTCCATCACTCCATTTTGTCAGTTATGTTCCTAAAGGGCTTCATCTAACTGACCTGATAGTTCTAGGGTGATGAGGTCTACGGTACCCTACTTACTATAGGAAAGCAACCATGCTATGTTAGAGTCCCCTTGGCAAAGCTGGGGAATGGAACCCAAGCTTTCTATCTCTAGTTTGGTCTTGTCCCAGGACCCCATGATTAGGGGAAGGTGAGTAAAAGTCTACCCATTGCTCCCATCTCCTATCCTTAGAAGAGACAGAAAAGTCAGAGCCAAGTCACAAGATACATCTGTTCTGGGAAAACAGCTTTGTTTGGTAGCCCGGGGTTACATCTTCCTACTCTGGAAATCTCCTTATAGAGGTTTGCCACTCCTCTCAGTAAAAACTATTTTTTTTTTTTTTGCCATCACATAAATGCAGACCTTACAAATTCTGGGTGGGGAACTGAAATTCACTGCTGGCTAGGAAAAACAGAAATCAATTGAATGCAGAAAATAAGATGGTATCTGACCAAAGTGTATCTGGGAGAGGAATTGTTGGATTCTGTAGCCCAGCTGGAAAATGAGTGGGTCGTGGGACTTACTCTCAGAGTTTGCTTCCCTTATAGAGGCTAGACATGACCCGAAAAGCAGAAGGACCAATGAGGAGGACCACTGGAATCAAGATGTCTATATCAGAATGGTAACAGGGAGTAACTAAGAACAAACTCACCCACTGGGATCTTGTCTATGTTTCTGGTGTCAAGATGCATCATTTACTTAAAATTAAAGTAAAAGTAAAACACTCTACTTTTTTAAAAGCCAAGAATGTCCATGAGGAAGTGATTTTCCTAAAAGCATGTGGATAACTTCATTATTTTATTTTAGTCACTGCATCCCCAGCATCCAACATGAAGCCTGGTCTACAGCAGGCACTTAATAAGAGATTGTGGACTGATGCTAGTCATCAGTTAGTCTAGGATTTTACAAAAGAGGATACTAAGGCCCAGGGAAGAGAAATATCTAAGCCAAAGCACCACTCAGTCTAGAACTATCTTTTCCTGCTCAGTGTTCCAATTCCTGACTGGAGTATACCTACAGAGCATCATTAACAAACTCAGGTTGACTTAATTGGAAGTCTCTTAGCATGGGATCCAGGATCCTTTGGAAATGAGGAATAAGTGCTGGGTTTGTTATTGGGTCATTTCAGTTGTGTCCTACTCATTGGGTTCTTATTTAGGATTTTCTTGAGAAAGATACTGGAGTGGTTTGCCATTTCCTTCTCCTGCTCATTTTGCAGATAAGGTAATTGAGGCAAAGAGGGTGAAGTGTGACTTGACCAGGATCATTTAAACTCAGGCCTTCCCGACTCCAGATCTGGCACTATACACTGTCATCCAGCTGCCTCAAAGGCTATGGGTTCAAATTCTTGCCCTTCCACTTATTACCTATGTGACCTTGGACAAATCAATTAACCTCAGTGGGTCTCAGATTCTCCCATCTACCAAATGAAGACTCTTTAAGCTCTGAATCTGTGATTCTAAGATTATCTGAAATCTAACTACAGTCTTTCTTGGAGTTTCATAAATGAAACTCAAAACAGAAGCATAATCAGAGCCACAATCCAAGAGTTTGCTAACTGTTCTTCCTTCCTGGACTTGCTCAAAGTTGTCTTTTTTTTTTGCTATAAGTTACACACTGTCAAGCATATGGCTTTTGAATGACATTTCATGATGTCTGTGTATTGGTATATAGAGATATTAAATATACACATGTGTGTATTTTAAATTAATGTTATTTGCAGTCTTAGTCATAAAATGCATGAGTTAAGATTAGGTACCGGCTGGTGAGGAGGTTGGAAACTATGCATGGTAGCCTCTGCTCCATGAATTTTACTCTAAATGTCTTTTAAAGGTGGATTTCAGAAGAAAAAAAAAAGGCTGCCCCTGTGGGTTTTACGCATCTAACTTGGCCTCTCCTCCTCTTTGTATTTCATGGAGCTGATCCATCAGTCTCCCAGACTTCCCATCTAGTTGTAATGCTTCTAGCACCAATAATGGCAAGTATATAAAGGTAACTGGTTCAGGTTTTTTTTTTTAATTTCAGCAACTGGAATGACCACTAGCTATTAAAAGACTACAGTGTTAGATTACCTCTTGGAAGGTGAGAACTAGGGCCAAGAGGAAATAACGTCATGCTTGTGCGAAGTGGAATCCTTTTGCCTCAGATCTGGAGAGTCTAAACTCAGAGGTATGAGTAGCAATTTTCTGCCTAGGGCTGGAGGAAGGGTTGGTGGGAGGTGGGATTTCGACCCAGGGTCTTAGACCAGGGTGGAGGCAGCTCCGCAACATATGGTCTTGGAGAGAAACTCACTGGGAGGGTCCCTTTTGGGAAAGAGGAAGAAGAGTGTCTAGGACTAGGGCAAGGTCAATGCCTTGTAAATATTGGCACCCTGAGGCAAAGCCTTGAACATCCTACAGTAGTTACAGCTCTATCGAAATCTAATACGGCTTTAGAGTTAGGGAAGATGGAGTGTAGCATGTTCCTTCCCTCAGCCCTCTGGTAGACTGTGGGGTTTATGCTATTAGATTGGTTCTCCTAATCCTAAAGGTTATGGAGTCTGAGGCTCTGGGTTCAAATCCTTACTCTGACATTTACTGCCTCTGTGACCTTAGGCAAGTTGCAATCTCCTTAAGCCTTAGTCTCTCCCAAGTTCCAGCTCCTATCTGTGATCCATTGCCTTCATTTCCCAGACTCATCTCCTTGCTTGCCCTCATCCATTGAATCTTCCAAGAAAGAGAACATTGACGTCATAAGATGCTTGCCCAACCTTCAATAGCTCCTCATTGCCTACCAAATTAGAGGCAAGCTGTCTCTATATGCTATCTTCCTTTCTTGAGTTGCCCTTGAACTGGACATTTCATGGGAATCTCAAACTCAGTATATCCAAAACAAAGTTCGTTATTTTTCTCCCTCCGTTCCAAACTCCCTATTACTGTCTAGGGCACTGCCAGGCTCCCAGCTCTCCCAGACACTCAGCTGGGCCGACTTCAACTCTTCACTCTCTTGACACATATCCAACCACTTGTCAAATCTTGTCTCTATCTTTTAGGCACCCGATGATGAATTCTTTGACCGTTGTCACATTGCAACCCGTGAATCAAGATAAAATGTAAATGGTTAGTACTCTTCTACTTCTGTGTCCATGGGAGCAAAATGGTGGGAGAGGAGGCAGTGGGTGTAGAATCAATCACATGACTTTTAGGATATCTAAAATACTAACTTGCCTAATGATTTAATGTTCAGATCTTTGATTAAACTGTTGATTAAATATTTGGAAATGGTATTTGGGAAAAAGCAATATTCGAACTCCAATATCCTATGCTAGTAGGCGCCAAAAGAAATGGTCAAGGGAATGAGTACCTCCTCCTCCTCCTCTTGAATTCTGGGCCCAGATCACTGTTTATTTGATTCAATTCACATCCACACACATTTTCCTAGATATCTACTAATTGCTAGAAAATGTCACAGGCCCTGCCCTCAAGGAGCTGCATTCTTTTGGAGAGAATCAACAGGTAGGCAGATAGACATTAATTATACATGTAATTTACATATAAAATATAGTATTACAATATCATATAATATGTAATATATTAGTATATATAATCATGTATTATAATTATATAGTAATTACTTAGTAAACAAAGTTATTACTAGTGGGAGTGGGGAGAGTCCTGTTAATTGGGGGTGGGGGGGTCAGGAAGGGCTTTGTGAAGGGGGCAACACATGAATTGTGCTTTAAAGGAATTTAGGGCCTCTCAAAGCTGACCATCCTCAGACCACTGGCCATAACTGTGCAATGCAGTGGTCAATGACCAAAATGATGGCCTGTAGTAACTGAAACCATCTCTATTGTTTATACTCTTTTGTTTGTATGAAAGGTCGGTAGATGTTCCCAAGGGGTATAGTCTAAAGACTATGTTCAAGGGTGAAGGCTGTATTGACTGAGGTCAACTAAGAGTAACCTTGGACAAGTCATTTAATTTTCCTAAGCCTCAGTTTTCTTGTCTCCAAAAGGGAGAGTTGGACTCTGTCCTCAAGGGTTCCTAACAGCCAAGGTCAAAGATGTTCTATCTCTAGGGCCAGTATTCACTCAGCTTTAGACCCCAGGCTTCAGCCAGGGATTTTGTTAATGAAAGGGAGATACAGGAAAGATCTTCTTATTTGGATTCAAACATCAATGTAGAGGGTAGAGGTTCTTTCCCCTTCACCCTCAGAGACAGGTTGATCAGCCAAATAAAGATGTGAAGTGTGAGTGGAGCGGGGAAAGATTAGCAAAATGATCTAACTGAATAAACAAAGAAAAAGAGATGAGGGAGGAAAGTGAAGGGGAAATGAGGGCCAAGAAAAGAGAAAGGAAAACTAATTACCGGATGTCCAGGTCTTCCTGCAGGACCCTGAAAAATAAGGGCAAAATAAACAAGAGAGAAAAAAGAGCTCATTAAACCTAATTTCAGGGAAGCAGAGCACACAACCCTGCTTCTCCTAAGGACAGAGGGGGGCCATGTGGCACAATGAGAAGCATCCTAAATGAAGACCTCATAGACCTGACTTCAAAAGCTTGTTCAGACACTTGCTGACTGTGCTGTGTTGGACAAATCACTCATCATCTGTGAACTTTGGTTTCCTCATTTGTCATATGGAGAAAACTTAGTTACCTCTTAGAACAGTTGGCTGGCTTAAGTGAGAAGCCCCAGGAGAGTCATGTTGATGCCAATGACTTACTAAGCCATGACACAGTCACAGTCTTGTCCACCCCACTCCTCCATACCTGCCAGCTTGGATAAGGAATTTGAAGGGTGTGAATCTTCCTTCCCTCCCTTCATCCAGACTTGCCTCTCTGTAGAGGACACTGAGAGGGTAACCACTATCTTGGGGCACAGATCTGGAGCAGGAGGGACTATATAAGACATTGGGTTCAACATCCTCATTTTACAAAGGAGGAAACTGAGGCCAAAGTGAGGAAACGACTTATTGATTTCCCATAGCAAGTGTCAGCACCGAATTTTGAAGTTGGGTCTTTGAAGATTCTAATTTTGGTTCTCTTGGGGGCCCCAGCTACAAGCCCTCTTGCCCTGCAATCCTTTCATTTTCATTCTTATACTCCCAGGACCTATTTCATTATATATTATTCTTACATACAGCCCTGACCTTTGGGGGAGGGGGGATATGGATGACATTTCTAAAGAAAGGCAGTAGGGAGAGATCTTTGAGGGGCAGAGCCCAGACCTAGCTACTGTTTCTACCCTCCATGTAGGTCAAGCATCTGCTCTTCTCCAAAACTAAAGAGTAAGCTCTGGATCTGAGGCAATTCCAGCCCACCATGAGGCCAATCTCACAGAGCATGGAGCTAGGGTTATTAGTCTCTACAGGGGAATCACCCTATATGTTAGGGAACTCAAGAACTCTCCTGAAAGAGACCTCACAGAGGTAAGCAGTAGAAAAATAATTCATGTGGGGGCCAAAGTTCTGAATTCGAATCTGTGTAATCTTGGACAAATCCCTTTACTTCTGAGTCTTTGTCTCTATGTAAAATGAGGGAGTTAAACCAGATCATCTGGAAGATCTCTTTGAGTTTTAAATCCAATGATCCCAGTTCATTTTCTCTCTCCTCATGCAGGAATCCTATTCATTCTCCTCTTGGGCATAGCTCCCAACAATCTCTTTGTGAGCTTTCCAGTAAATGTAAGCCCTTTCTGACCTTGTACAATCTGCCCCACTGTGGCAGCATGCTGAGTTTCTTCAGAAAGCATCAGGACCTAACGAGTCATGAAAATCAAGGGCAACAAATTCCCAGGAAGGTGAGAGCTGGGTGAGAGACGGTCCAATCTTTGGTTTTGTCAGGTGAAAAAAGACGGATGGGGAGGGGGCCTCCAAAAAGGTTTGTTTTCAGCAGGTGGTCCTTCAAGGCTTCCTTACTGCCAAGTTTATTTTGGAAGACTGATGATAGGAATTGTATCTGACATCCAAAGCATGCCGTTATAAATCACCCCTTTTCATTTCAAGGGATGAAATGACTCTCCAATCCCAACATGATTTATCCGTCAAGGGGACAGAGCAGATTTCTCAGTATGGGATCAATTTACCACTCAGAATAACAGATGGAATATTAAATAAGGACATTATTAAAATCATGAAAGGCTTTCTCCCAGGTATGTATTTAGAAGCAAACAAATATTGGACTGCCTTCTCTTGAGTGCTGGAGACCTCTGGCTCTTCCTGGTTTCAATAACCTCAGGGGTGGACCAGTTTCAAAGAATGTCATTCTTCCCATCTCAATAAAAATCTGACGCACCCACCATGTGTTTGGTCTTTTAAGTTACTTTACACAGGCCCTCGAATGGTCTTTGGGCCTTTTGTTGGGCTTTCAAAACACTGTCCCTCAAGGAAAGATCGCTACTGTATTGATGGGTATCCGTTTACTCCTTTGAGAGACACTTCTTCACCTCTTCTTATGTTCTTTCTTTTGGCAAGACTTTCCCCTCCCCCCACAAGGGACCTGGTAGAAAGGTCTGTGAATGAAGAGAGGCATTCTGCCTCTAATTTATTGCTCCTTCTGTAGCTTAACTTGCCGACGTTGCTTTCCCTATCCCCACCCCCCTATCGCTTTTCAAAATATGGCCCAAGCCAGTTGGCCCAAATAGAAGCTGCCCACATAAATTCTCTTGGAAAGCAACACTTGCCCAGTGTGATTCACATTTTCACTGAGTGGGCAGGGATGTGCTCCATGGAACTGCATACTGAGAAGAGCTGTCTCCTTTCGTGTTGATTATTATACCCTGCTTCCTACAATTGCCTCCTTTGAGGACAAAGAGAGTGTCTTATTACTGAGACAAACCAATCTTTTGCATTTCAGTTCAGAGCTTGCTTTGTCAAGGAAAGAGATGTCTTAGGCTCTGATGTTTCTGAGCCTGGCAAAAAAACAAAATGTCCATCTTTTTCTCTTTCTGTCACCCAGGTGCAGGTTGCAGAGGAAGTTGAAAGAAAAGCCAGCTCTGAATGGGAGGTTCTGGGTGACTCCCAGGTCTAAGAAAGGGTAGGTTATTTGGAGAGACATGCTTCACTTCTCTTTCTCCCCCATCCCAAGACCCAGTTACCGTCAGAGAAAACATCACATCACATTGTGGTATTTCAGCCATGACCTCAGTACTTACAGGGGGTCCTGAAAGAAAAGGAGAAAAAGTATTGGTCAGTGGGTCTGCCCATGAGGTCATAAAAACAAACCCAGATGAGGTTTAGAAATCACATCTGCCTTTTACATTTAGGGGGGCTGGGATGATTGCTTGACTCAGCATCGGAAGATCTGGGTTTGAATTTTAACTCTGACAATAAGTAACAATCAGGCCATGAACAAGTCACTTTATCGCCTTTACATCAAATCCTCTCTCCTTTCTCTAAACCTCCTACATCATTTCCTTGCTCCATCTAGAGATCGTATCTGTGAATTTTCTCTTTTCTCCATCAGTTAGTCAATGACATTTATCAAGTAGCTCCACCATTTGCAATCTGGGTGACCTTGGGCAAATCACTTCCCCTCTTTCCGAGTCTCGGTATTCTCCAATAAAATGGGCAGGGGGGTGGTGGGAGTGGTGGAGCATATCATATGATCTCAAAAGTTCCCTCCTTCCTTCCTTTCATTTTTCCTATTATCTTTTTCCTATTTTCCTATTATTATGAAATCCATTGATTTCATAATTGTCATAAATTATCATAAATAATTAGATTTGAGCAAATCAAATCAATATGTTGGTATGTCTGGAAATGTAGGTCACATGTTATACCCATAATCAACTGCCTTTCTGAAAAGAGAAAAAAAGCCCATACTGGATCATATAACCTTGGAAGTCATGATTAGACACCTTACCTTGACATTCTATTTAAATTCTCTCCTAATTCCAACATTTTATAATCTAAGGTCCCTCTAAAATCTGCCATTTCTAGATTTTAAGGCCCCCTCCCAATTCAGGTATTTTATAATCCATGGGCATTTACAATTGACATTCTGTGTGCCGTGTTCTAAGGGCATTTCTAGCTCTGATCTTCTATGTTCTAAGAGTATTTACAATTCTGATGATCTAAATTCTAAGGTCTAAGGCACCTCCTAATTTAGTTCTTAGGACCCTCTCAGATCTGCCCTTCTAGGTTCTAGGTTCTAAGGCATCCCCCAGTTTTGACATTCTAGATTCTAAGGACATTTCTGGTTCTGACAGTCTGGTGGCATTTCTAGCTCTGATACCCTGTGTTTCAGTTCTGATATGCCAGACGCTGGGTTCCAAGGCACTTCTATGTTTTGATATCTTATATTTTAAGGTTCCTTTCAGATGGGCCATTCTAGACTCTAAGGATACTTTTATCTATGACATTCTAAGTTCTAGGGGAATTTCTAGATCTGACATCCTAGGTTCTATGGCTGTATTCTAAGGGCATCTCCAGTTCTGACAGTTTATGTTCTGAGTTTTAAGGCACATCACCCTTTCAGCATTTTATGTTCTAAGCTCCTCTCAGATCTGCCATTCTAAGGCATAGGTTCTAAAGGTGTTTCTTGCTTTGAGGTTTTAGGTTCTAAAGGATACTTCCAGCTGAATTAGAGGCTCTCAGGTACCCTCCCAGCTTGGTCTAGGTTCTAGGTTCTAAGATACCTTCCAGCTCAGATATTTTATATTTTAAATTTCTATTCAGTTTTGACATTCTTGGAGTTTAAATGTTATGAAAATGTTTTGGGAAAGATTCAAAGTACCTTGTAACAACAATAAAAGATTATTCTTTCCCCATGAAACGAAACCAAACAGAGAAGAACAGCCTCCATCCCTCATTAGGTCTCTGGTTTGATTGCTATCAGGACTGCCCTAGTTTCTTTAAAGTCTGGGGCCAGCCTGTCGGAGCATCTCCTCCTCACCATACATCTCCTAACTCTCTGCAGCTCCTCAGGCCATGCCCCTTTTGTTGCTTCCCAGCATACATCTTCCTCTCCTCCCTTCCCCTGCCTAGCTCTATTCTGTGGACCCCACCTCATGAATGGTATTGGCCAAGAATGACAAAGTCCTCCATGCTGAAGAGGGAGGAGGGAAGGGGAGGAAAAAGGAAGATGGAGAAATCAAAGCTACATCTTTGCAGAACATGAGTCAGAAGCCCCCAAGGCCTGTTTGAACCCCCAGTTGGATCTGCTCCATCCCTGGGCACCTGGGGCTGCTGGCTCAGCAGGATCTTGGGCCCCTCCTTTTATGCTCAGCTTATAAAGGATCCTCAGGTTTCCCTCGCCCAGCTCACTTTCTCAAAGTCACTCTTCTGTCCCCTTTATCTTCCCTTCCCACGATCCTGGCCTGCATCCACCAAAGAACTGTGGCTTTTATGCTGGTCTCTGTCAACCGATCGCATTATAAAACTGAGAAGCAATCAGAAGTTAAGAGCTACGACTAGTGGGGGAGTTTTCAGCTCTGGGTTCCGAAGCCTGGATGCAACGCTTCTCTTGAGGTGTCTAGCTCTGTCGACCCAGATGCTAGGATCCAGTGACTGCCGGACCTTTCTGGGCCCTGTGACTCGGACACAAGGACCAGGAAGAGAAGACATCGTCGGACCTGCAGCTGTTTGGACGTAGAGATTCTTGCTCAGTTCATGGGCATTCTCTAGTTTAAAGACCTCAGTCAACTTTAGCCTGACATACCTGATTTTCCCGGGATTCACAGAATCATAGCTTTTAGAACTAGAACAAAACTTAGGGATGTTCTAATCCAACCCTCTCATTTTACGAAGGAGGAAACTTGGATAAGCCACTTCTACTCTGTAAGCCTTGGATTCCACCTTTGTAAAATGAGAGGGTTGGATTTGAACATCCCTAAGCTTTGTTCTAGTTCTAAAACATATATATATATATATATATATATATATATATATATATATATATATATATATATAATATTAATAAATAAGAAAACAAGAAGAAAAATAAATATGAAAATAAGAAACACTTGAATTAAGATCTGCTTTCATATTTTGGTTTGTGTTTTAACACCCACAGATATTAAAACAGAACCAAAATATGAAATAATAAAAATTAATTTATAATAATATATTATAATAAATTAATTTTTATTATTTCATGTCATTTTAGGCTAGCTAGCATCCAGATTGCATCCACATGCAGCCAGCAACCACAAACACAAAGGGGTATCTAACTTTGCTCTGCTTTGCCTTTTTCCCCAAGGTCACTTGCTTCTTCCTTCTGTCAGTGCACTCAGTTCCAAGGAGATGATCATTGTAAAGTGCCTCACACAGTGTCTGGCACAGAGTAAGCACAATATAAATATCATCTCATATTAATATTCATAACAATAATCTTAGCATAGCTTTATTATTTTTAATTAATTAAATATTTTTATTTCAGTTAATGATTAAATTGTTTGTTATTAATATAATGTAGTTATTATACCATGATAACATAAATCCATAATAATATAATATACCACAATATGATGCAATATAATAGTTATTAATGATAATATTAGCTGTTATTACAGTCACAGTAGAGGGTCGAGTTTAGGGATACTGCCCCAGAAGCCCAGGTTTTGTTTGATTTTATTAAGTGCCTAGAGAGATGCCCGTTACAGTTACTGGAGACTCATCTCAACTATTGTGATTAAAAAAATGGAGAAAATCGTAACTCAATATGCTTGCCTGGCCATGAGGGGATCAGTAGCAAGGCAACAATGATAAGGCAGAAAACACAAGGAACTGGGGGCCACATCTAGATTCTAGGCCCAGTTTTGCTTCTTACTTACTTACTGTGTGTTCTCTATCAAGTCACTTGGTGAAGGCTAATGAGAGGGGTGGGGAAATCAAATGAGATTGGCTTGGAAAGACCATATTGTTCAGTCTGGAAAGATGGAGATACAGAAGCTAAGGAGGGAGGTCTCCCAGCTCTGTGTTATGCAGCTAGCTGAAGCAAGAACTCAGAAGGCTTGACCCTCAGTTTCTCCATCTGTTAACTGATGAGGCTGGATTGTAGAAAGTAGATGAACTTTAAGGATCTAATGATATCATGTCTAATGAATGTAATCCGCCTCGGGGCAATACTATTGAAGACTTTCTTTTTCTCCAATGGGTCTTTTGCCAAATTAAATATTTATAGGCAGCTAAGCCCGAGCCCATGAACACACCACTAGGATTTGGAGATCAGTCAGCCAGTCGATGAATATTTATTGAGCCCTCTACTTTGTGCCAGAGTGATTGAGTACTAAGTGTTTTCGGATGTCTTTACAGAACTCATGTTTATAATAAAACAACTGTCCTTACTACAAACATCACAATGTGCTCCCAGGTGGAGTGTCAAAATTACAATTGTTTCAGTCATATCTCATTCTCTTTTGGGGTTTTCTTGGCAGAGATATTGGAGCAGTTTGCCACTTCCTTCTCCAGTTCATTTTACAGATGAGGAAAACGAGGCAAACAGCCTGAAATGACTTGCCCAGGATCCCACAACTAGTAAGTGTCTGAGGCTGTGTTTGAACTCGGAAAAGCAAGTAATTCTTCCTGGTACTCTAGTCACTGAACCACTTAATTGCCCATGTTACTTTCTTAAGTCTTCAAAATCTATCAACAATAAACTAAACCCTGATATGAAGCATTTGCTCCCTCTGAAAATTTAACAATCAGCTCTCACACCAGGTAGAACAGCTCTGAATGTAGCATAGCACTGCATGTGGATCTCTGCCCTTTGTGTCTGATCTAAGCTGGAGCGATACCTTATGGTACCTATGGCTTTTCTAAAGTACAGACCAGATCCAAAACTCTTCTTCCATAAACTGCAGTGGCTCCCTAGTATCGCTAGTCTTTTTTTTTTTTTTAGGTTTTTGCAAGGCAAATGGGGTTAAGTGGCTTGCCCAAGGTCACATAGCTAGGTAATTATTAAGTGTCTGAGACCGGCTTTGAACCCAGGTACTCCTGACTCCAAGGCCACTGCTTTATCCACTACGCCACCTAGCCACCCCTATCGCTAGTCTTTTAATCAACATTTAAAACCCTTCACAACCTAGTTTAGAAATGACTCCCCGGCATGCTCAACAATCCACACTGGTGGCCTTGTTGTTCCTCACCCACAACAATCCTTCTTCCATCTGGACCTTGGTGCGGGTTGTCTCCCATGCCTTGGAAGTCTCCCTCCTCTCCCATGCCTGGTAGGCTTTCATCCTCTCCCATGACTCTCCCTCCTCCCCTCTGCATCTTAGGATCCCTGATTTTCTCCAAAGTCTGGCTTAAGAATCACCTTAGCAAGAGGTCTCTCCCTTTCTCCTTACCCAAGTAAGTGCCTTCTAGTCCCAAATCATCTTATATTTACTCTGCATATATTTTGCTCATAGTTAAACAGGTTATGTCATCTCCCTCAATAAAAGGTAAGTTCCTTGAGGACAGGGCTTGTTTTATTTTTATTTGTAAGTTGGGTGCCCAATCCAGGGTCTGAAACTTATTAGGCATAGGATGAGGATGATGATGATGACAGCTAGACAGTACAGTGGATAGAGTTCTGGCTCTGGAGGCAGGAAGACCTGAGATACTTATTAGTTGTGTGACCCTGAGCAAGTCACTTAACCTTGTTTGCCTCAGTTTCCTCATCTGTAAAAAGAGCTGGAAAAGAGAATGACAAACCTTTCCAATGTCGTTGTCCAGAAAACCACAAATGGGGTCATGAAGAGTCAGACACAACTGAAAATGACTGAACGACAACAAATAATAATACTATTATTATCAACAAATAATCACTATTTGTTGATGTTTAAATGAGCTTGTATTGCTCCCCATCTCAAAAGGTGGTGGAAGGATGAGAGGAGGAAGAAAATTTGGAACTGAAGGGAAAATAACATTTATTTGAAAATAAATCAGTGATTAATTAGAAAGCAGCATGGTGTAGTTCAAAGGCCTGGATTCAAATTCTAGTTCTATTCTTTTTTAGCTTTGTGACCTTGGAACCTCAGTTTCACTCTCTTTAAATGGGTGCATATTCCTAGCATATCTTTGAACTTCCTAAATTTCGTCTTACTTTCCTTATCCCTCTGGGCTGCCTTCCTGCTGTCCAATATAAACCCTGCAAGTTTCCATTAAAGCAACGCCCTGGGATACTTTCATCTTGAGAACCCCAAATTTGTCCTCATTCCAGAGGCCCAAGTTTTCTCATCTGAGTCCATCCAGAGCCCCAGCTGTGACAAGACCCATATAAGAACATTCCCCAAACCCAAGAATGGTAGAATTCTGTCATCCTTTAAATCTGAAAAGGAAAGGTTTTGAAGACATAAAGGAAAGTGTTTTCTCTTAGAGCAAAATTGGTGAGTTGATAGAAGTCACTGGCCCCAAGAGGTGGCACAAGCCGAAAATATAAAGTTTTACAAAAAAATTTAGATAATAACACATTATGGATTTGTCCCCCATGAATTGAAGGGAAGCTAGCTACATTTTGAGGCATGTACAGCCTTTGAGGCTGACATCAAAGTGGCTCTACAGGACCCTGAATTAGAAGCAGAGAATCCCTGAGGCTGACTGGCGGAAAGGTCTGTGCCAGTGTGCTATTTATGCTGGTCTTAGACTAGGTAGGCAGAGTCGGCCTGGCCAATAATCTTGGTTTCTCCTCCCCCTCACTCTAAAAGTAAAAAAGGTTCCTCTCCGTACTTGCTGAGAGCACGCACACAATTCTTTCCGTGAGTTATTGCAAAATTCATTTATTCACTCAATATATCTTTATTAAGCACGAGCCATGTCAGAGGCACTGTGCTGAGAGTTGAAAAGTGATATTTGAGCTACTTGACTGCTACTGCATGGGATGTAGTGAGGTCCCATCGATGTTTCTATGTTTTTCTATGTCTCATAGATGTTTCTATGTTTCTATATTTTCTCACAAATTCCCTCTTCTCAAAAAATCTTCTGAAATTCTCTACTACCTCCCAAACAAACTTCAAATCCCTTAGCCTCCACCACCTGAGGTGAAACTCCTTTTACTTTAAAAAAAATACTTTTTGTTGCTATCTTCTCATTTTACATACCTCTCATTTCCAAATACTGTACATCTCTTCCCCTCCACTACCACTCAAACTATTGCCTGTGATAGAGCATGGTGGGGGGGGGGGCAGAGGGAAGAGCCAGTTCCACAATACTAACACAACAGTTCTACCATACACAACACATCAACCAAGGTACCATTGTTCTGCAACCATTATACCCCATCTCTGCCAAGAAGGGAGGTTAGTTCATTTTTTCCCCCTGCTTTTCTTTGGAGTAAGACTTGTTCATCATAATTATACAAGGTTCAATTGGAATTATTTCCATTTCTGTTGTTTTATTATTATATTATTTATAAATCCAATTTCCTGGTTCTGCTCACTTCATTTTGTATCAGTTCATATAAATCTTTTTGTTTCTCTGAATTCTTCATATCCATTATTCCTTATAGCCAAATAATGGTCCATTACAATCATGTACCTCAGTTGGTTTCGCCATATCCTAGTCTATACTATCCTGTCTTTATTTAATGTTATGCTCTTCTGGGCAGCCTTAACTCTGGTCACCCTGGACAGCTCCATCTTCTCCCAACTGCCCACCCCTCTCCCATTGTTTCCCTCCCAGATATATATATATATATATATATATATATATATATATATATATATATACATATATATATATATGTATGTATATATGTATGTATATATATGTATATATGTATGTGTATATATATATACATATATATATATATATATTAGAACACCCATTTTAGAAATGAGGAAAACTGAGAAGTCACATAGCGAGCAAGAGTCTGAGCTAAGTCTCCTGATTCCAAAGTCAGCACCCCTTCCATCATGCTTCACTCTCTCCCTGTGTGGAGTAACTCTGTCCTTTCCATCTTTAAAACCCAACTCAAATGCCTTATTCTTCCATGAAGTTTTCCCAATACTCCCAGAATGTCATGACTTCCCTTCAGACCCCTTATGATAGCCTCATACTTCTCCAATGCATTTATTTCAGTTTCAATTTTAACAAGCACTTACTATGTTCCATAGAACACCAGAGAAACAAGTACAAATGTGAAATGCTGCCTGTCCTCAGAGAGCTTACATTCTTTTGCAAGTAATATTATATTACTTTGAATTGGCATCATATCCCCCATTGGAGCATTAGTTCCATGAAGGCAGAGATTGTGCCTTATCCATTTTTTATTTCACCCAATACTCAGCATGGAGTTCTATTCACAGCAGAAGCCTAATGAATATTTATTGAATAAATGAATTTACTTGTTGAATGTTGAATAATATTGGCATCCTACTGCTTCAAAGAAAAAAATGTCTACCATCAACTTGACCTGTCAGATGTAATATCAACTTTTTTCCTTCTCTGTCATGGACTCCTGGAGCCCCTCAGATCTCATAAAGGATTGCCATGGCCGCAGTGTGAAATCACTCCATTGGGGTGATTGCAGCTGCCTCTCTCTGGCATTCTCTCTCACCTTTCTCACATCTCTTGGCTGTGGGGTGACCTTGTGAAAACAGAAGATTGAACTGACATGATTCCATTAAAGGCACAGGTGCCAGCTGCTGCTCCTGCCTTAGTGCTCATTATACAATGTGTGATGGAGAGAGTTCATTGGAGAGAAATTTGAATCTAGATTTGAATACAGACTTGAATACTGACTAGCAGTGTGACTGTGGTCAAGTCACTTAACCTCTTAGCTTCTGTATATATAAAATGGGAATAATGATGACGATGATGATGATGATGATAGTACCAAGCACACAGGTGTCTTAAAGTTCAAATACCACATATATAAAGCACTTTGCATGTGTCAGATAGCATAATTATCATCATCATCATTATTATCATCATCATCACCACCACCACTACTCTAAAAATGCCTCGTTCATGCTCCCTGCCTTCTCTTCTTTGATTCCTAGGTTATAACCTAGAAGCTGTGTCTCCTTGGTATTCTCTCTCCTCATCTTTCTTAAATCCCTTGATAATTTCTCTAGGGGGAGACCCAGACCTTTCAGTCCCAATACTTTCATCATAATCACCTCCTTTGGGGACAAGGAAGGAAGAAGCTCCTAGAAATTTAAAGAGCTAGGCTTTTTTTTTAATTCTTCACAAAAGCAACTGAGAAAAAGAAAATGTCTCCCGATTAGCAGCAGGCACAGATGAGGAGGAGATGCTTGTTGCTAGGAGACCAGCCATGGAGGCATTCCTCAAGAGAGACATTGGCCATTTCAGCAAAGACTCTCTCATGGGACCTGAGTTACCCTAGGTGATAGCATCCCTCACCATTCTCCTGACTTTGTACCCACCTACCCATAGAGCTTAATCTAAAGCCATGACTCCTTGTAATGTGTATGTTTTTGACATCTGTGCTCAATGTTCTGTGGAATCCAAAAGCATTATTACAATGATATTCATTAGATCCTAGCTTCATTAAGAGAATATGAGCATCATTTAAATAAACCGTGGCTATTTAGCTTTGAAAAGAGAAAATTTGAGGTTGGGGGGACATGATATTTGACTCAAACATCTGGAGAGCTAGTTGTCATGGGGAAGAGAGATGGGACATTTTCTGCTTGCCCCCCCCCCCAGAGGGTGGAACCAGGAACAATGGCTACAAGATGCAGAGTCTTGATGTTCATCATGAGTTTTTCCAAAGCGGAATGAACTAATTTGGGAGGGAGTGAACTCCCTTCGACAGTTGTCTGGTATGTTATAGAGGGCATTCTTTCAAGTCGCCAGTTGGACTAGCCACCTTGGAGATCCCTTCCAGTTTTAAACTTCTCTGATAATGAAATTCTAGAAAGAAACCTTAGGAGGGGCTTCAATTTATAGGTGAAGAAACTTATGGAGACAGAGTTTAAGTGGTTTGTCCAAGGATGATGCTTCTAGCCCTCACATGCTGCTTCAATCAATTAGAACAAAATTGTATATATATATATATATATATGTATGTATGAATTAAAAAATTGCCCACCATGTTACAGACACTATCAAGTGAAATTCTAGCTACTTTCTTTTCCAGTCCTGGAAAAATAACAATGGCAATGATCGCAACAATTGATTCCATTCCTCTTTGGCTTTTTTTCTCCATTGTAGCTGACCCCCACCCCTGAAAGATTCCCCTTCCCCTGCAGTCCCTTCTTCTAATGGCTCAGTTGCTTGTGAAACTTCATTTTAGAGGCAGCTAGGTGGCACAGTGAATAGAGCACTGGCCCTGGATTCAGGAGTACCTGGGTTCAAATCTGACCTCAGACACTTGATAATTACCTAGCCGTGTGGCCTTGGGCAAGCCACTTAATCCCAATGCCTTGAAAAATCTAAAAAAACAAAAACAAAAAACTTCATTTTAAGGAAAGTGTCCAGGCCCACCATTTTGATGCCTCCATTCTTCCCTGGGTTACTATTCATGACTCTGGTGATTCTTTTTTGGACAGGTGAGAAATACTGTTTGGATAGAAGGGATGAACACTAAAACCAAATTGAGGGTAGACGTTGCACCTTACTGAGAATAGGACCCCCAAGAAGCAAAGCCAAAAAACCAGGGCAATCTAAATTCTGACCTTTCACTTCACTCCCTGCCTGGTCCCCATCTAACAAAGACTGCTTTTTCAAAGTGCTCTCCTACCCTTTTCTGCCTTCCTTCTCATCTCTGAAGTAGGTACAGTTGACATCATTAGTCCCATTGAACAGACCAAGAAACTTTTGCTTGCAGACTGGAAGGGATTTTCTCAGGCTAATAAGCTAGTGAGTTAATGAGTTAGTGACCAACTTGAGAATACTGCCCAGATCTCCTGGGTTAGGTCATAGGACTTCAGAGTTAGAAAGGAGTTTGGAAATCTAATAATGACCTCCCAGAGAAGGAAAGAGACCTGACCAAGATCCCAAAGGTAATAGGAAGCCAAGGCAACATCCAGACCTTGATCTTTGATTCGAAAGCCAGTCAGTCAACTAGTGTTTATGAAGTATTTACTGTATTTTGTTTTGCCTGACTCTGCATATTTATTAAAAGGCTTTTGTTATCAGCATCTGTCCACTATCACTGACCATTCTGATGACTTCATGAAAACAGAGCTATCTCCTAAGTACCTTAAGGAGGCAGCTCTTTGTTAACCTACTTGGAACTGACCCAAGGCAGTCAGGACTGCAGAGTCACCAGGCAGACTCTTTAAGCCATAGCCGGAAATCAATTTTGGAATCACAGATGTGGGTTTAAATTCAGTCTCTGACACTTTTTAGCTATACAATGCTATCCCTCTGGATATCAGTTTTCTTTAGAAATGGAGATGAGGAGTGAATGAACTAAAATGGTCTTTAAGATCCCTTCAGATTCTAAGGTTCTAGCCCTAAAATTCTGTTTGAAGGGACCCTCCAACTCTGACATCCTGAATCTACCAAGATTGGCTACTTCCCAAGGCTGGAACTGCCTGGAGATGATGGATGGAGATTGGTGACCCCGGCTGAAACAAAATTGGACCAGGCTTAAACCTTGAACCAAATCTTATCAGGGCTTGGAGAAATGCTTCCTTATTCTCCCATTTCCTCAGGCCTCTAGCACTTCCTGGTTTGAGTCAGAATTAGGCCAAATTAGGAAATCCTAAAAAATGCTTCAGACTGGAAGAGACTGCCCATTCAGCTCCACAGACTCCAGGAAGGGAAAACTGTGTTCATGCATGCAGTCTGGGAAACCTCAAGGGGCCAGAGCAATCCATCCCTATCTCCTTGGTACAGATGGATGGATAGTACGACTCAGAGCAGGGAAATGATTCATGGTTGGTGTGTGTGTGTGTGTGTGTGTGTGTTAGAAAATGAAAGACACAACTTCAGAGGTTACTTTGTCTAAATTCTTTGTTTTTTCCAGGAGAAAACTGAGCTCAGAAAATTTAAGTGATTTGTTTACAGTCACCGAACTAGTAAGGGACTGGTATACAAACAACACTCTACCTCTACGATTTAGTTCAGCAAACAGAAATGTCTACTATTTATAATAATAGTTAACATTTGTACAATATTTAAAGGTTTGCAAAGCACTTTACAAATATTATTCCATTTGATCCTCACAACAATTCTGGGGAGTAAGTATTTATTATTATTATTATTATTATTCTCATTTTACAGATGAAGAAATTGAGGCAGACATAGGTGAAGTCAATGCCTGTGATTATTAAGTCTTCCTGATTCCAGGTCCTTTCTCTATGCACTAGGACTCCACCTAATCATACAGCATCATGCTGGTTTTGGATATATAAAGAAAGTTTTCACACAGGCTATTCTCTCAAGGACTTAGGAATGAAATGAAACAGGGAGCATGGAATAAATTTGAAGGAGAAGCAAAAGATTAGGAGAAGTTTAAGGAAGGAGAGGTCACTTTCACCCTAGGGAATTGGGGAAGAATTCATGGAAGAGCTGGTGTTGGAGCTAGTCTTTGAGAAGGTGGAGATATATGGGGGGGAGTTGGATGGGGCAATAATTGTTTTATTCATGAGAGAGAACTCTAAGAATAAGAATGGAGAATGGAGAAATGGGTCAGTTTGGATGGAACACAGATTAAATGAAGGAAAAGAGCAGAAGATAAACTTGGGGAGGGGAGGTTGTAGATTCACCATAAAGAGTCTTGCCTGGATTTTATCCTATGAGAAAGAGGGAGCTACCACAAGATCATTTTTTAATTTTTATTTATTTAAGGCAACAGGGTTAAGTGACTTGCCCAAGGTCACACAGCTGGGGAATTATTAAGTGTCTGAGGTTGAATTTCAGCTCAAGTCCTCCTGACTCCAGGGCTGGTGCTCTATCCCCTGTACCATCTAGCTGCCCCCACCACGAGATTTTTAGTAAAGGAGTGACATGATTAGGATAGTGTGTTTGAATGATTATCATAATTTGGGATACAGGTGAGGATGAATTGGAGAAGGAAGAGATCTGAGATTAGTAGAACAGCTTAGCTATGCCAATAGTCTAGGTGAGAAGAAATTAGTCTATAATGATGTCATCTTGAATGATTCTGATCTTGGAACTGAGTAGAGTTGGGACTCATTAGTTCTTAGATGGGAAATGACCTGGGACAATGAATGTTTTAAGGTATAAAATCAAGCTAAGGCAGAAAGACCATGTGCTATAAAGATGATTTTTTTAAAGAATGGGTTGGATTATTTTGGCTACTTAGAGGTCCCAACCAATTTTCTAATTCAGTGATGCTTATTCTGAGACAGACACATAATGATAATGGAGCTCTCCCACCACAATCTCTGAACTGTCCATTCTGCATGGTTGCACACATATTTTTGTGGAGCTTTTATCTGAGGTCTTGAGTTCTTGGAACTTGTTAACCTTGACTGAATTCACAACAAATCTCTGAGACCCTCCCAAATGACTTGGAAATAAATTTGCCCAGGGGACTTACATCCTATCTTCCTCCTACTCGCCTTCCCTAATCTTGACTCCTTCCTGAGAAGTAATCCTGTGGGGACTCAAGGGGGCACAAAGAGTTCTTCAGTAAAATTCTCAGTGTTTAAATTATAGCTCAACTCTATCTCATCCAGAAACCATTTCTCTGGTTCAACCCATTCATTGTCTAGCCAAACATGTGGATCTATCACAATTCTCTTACTACATTTACCTGTTTACCTTTCTGTTTATTTTGTTTTTCTGCTTTTTACCCCCAAATAACAGCTTCCTTTTCTGTGATTCTATGGTCAAGGAAGTTCTGGTAAATACTGAACAATAAGTTCTCTAAAATCTGTATTATGTTGGAGATACATTGAAATTTAATCTGCACTGTAATATTTTCTCCATCACTTTCTTAAGTCTAGAAAGCTACCAAAGAATATCCAGATTTGTAGCATTTACTGATTTCTGAGGTGTAAGTGTTCATACTGAAAATTTGACCATCAGTCTGGTTAAGCTGACTCCACCAATGCCTCACTTGTCTTTCCACAAATTACTTCTCCTGGGAAGCAGATCAAGCAAATATTATTCTGGACTCTGAATTTAGCTGTGGAAGTCAACTGAATTTGGCTTCTGATGCCTCCCTATGGAATGGAGGTGAGCCTGGTTTCTGAAAGGATGTGATGCAGTTCTGGCAGGTCCTATCAACTGTGTAAGATCAGACTCAGCAAGGGTCCTCCTTGCCTGTCATTGAGTTAAGTGCAGGGGAAAGTGTGTGTGTGTGTGTGTGTGTGTGTGTGTGTGTGTGTGTGTGTGTGTGTGTGTGTGTGTGTGGTGTTTGGATGAGAGCAATTCTTAGAGTATTTTATGAAGTATGGCAAGGCTGCAATGGGCATTGAGAGAGGGACTCCCACACTAAGAAAATCAATCATTCTTGAAGCACAGGAAGAAGCCTGCGAGTGGGAAACACAACTAATCTGCACCTCTCGATTACAATGCCTGGAGAAGCCAGGCCAATTGGACTAGGGAAGCCAGGGAGGGCCACAAAGCCAAAGGGACAGCAACCTCCTGGTGGCAGCTCTCCTTCACTGCAAGTCAAGTACCTGGAAGGAGATTTTCAAAACTTGGCAGGAGTCAGCCTTGCCTCCTCAAGCCCAGGCAGCCAGGGCCAGCATCCCAATATTTCCGGTGGCTCTCTGAATGATGTCACATCACCCTTCTCCAAGATGTTCCCCAAGGAGAGCTCCACAAACACCCATGACCCAGAGTGAGTCATCAGCTTCAAATGAAGCAACCCAACTCCAAAGGCAGCCGGACAGGTCCTAGGGCTCTGGTGACTGCCCTCTGATACAGGACCTGTGGTCACAGGGAATGAGCAGCTGTCTTGGCTTCATAACTCACATATCTATAAGGATGTGCATAAGGTCTCCAAAGTGCTTTTTGCACAACAACTCTGGTAGAGTGGAAGTCCAAATATAATTAGACTCATTTTTCAGAGGAAAAAATTGAAATCCAGGGAAGTTCAATGATTTGACCAAGGTCACACTGGTGGTGAGTGGCATTGCTGGGATCTGAAACCTGTATCTGGAGTCATGTAACCATCTTCTAGACCCACAGCACATGAAGGCTTACAATAGGTTTTGCTTCCAGTGACCCTGTGGGGTATGATATGTAAATGTTGCTAATTCCCCTTTTACAGAGAAGGAAGCAACATTCTGAAAAGTTAGTTTATTCATTTAGGACTTAGAAATGCTAGGACTTGAACCCAGGACTTTTGATCAATGTTCATTAACAGTCACATGAGGGATTGTGGGGGGGGTACTTCCTCATAGATATAAAACTGGTGGGGAATTTTGAAGCCAAGAGTGTTGGGAGCACAGTAAGACTAGGTTAGGGTTTGATATGGATGGAGGCAGACCCTGGATTCACAAATGACCTTATACAAGTCACGACTTCACCTGGTCTTGGTTTCCTGATTTGTAAAGGCGGGGAGGAAGGGGCATTGATGATCATGAAAATTATATTGATCACAATAACAGCATTAGAAAAGAAATAGAGACCCATGTGGACTGTGGTCTCATTACTCCAGGCTCAGGAAACTCCAAGACTGATGGTTACAGAGAAGGTGCCAACTTGCTTTGGTGAAGGGAGTTTCCTTACCTGGGACTTCCTCACACCAACACATTTGTAGGTCCTGGGAGCCAGGAACAGGGACTATTAAGTAGCAATGGTCTTAGGATCTCCTTGTCCTTCAGCAGAAGGAATTGGGACTGGAATGCTCTCAATGAAAATCCTGCCCTTCTTCTGGCCTAGCACATCTGTCCCAGAAGCATGAGAACCCTCAGCACACGTTTGGAGGAATCACAGATGTCTCCTAAGCCCCAAATACCTTGGAATTTGAAGACACACAAGCAGAATTTCACAGAAGGCACATGGGATAGAAAGTGATCCGTGCTCCTCAAAGCTTCCTGGAGCGTCCGTCCACTCACTGGGTTTGGAGCTCTCCTTGGCCCCTTTACAGCTGACCTTGTCTCAGACCATTTGGGCCAATGCCATGTCTCTCCTAGGAGAGTGTAAGCCCCTGGAAGGAGTGTAGGGGATTGTATCACCAGTCGTCATCCACAGGAAGCAGCTTAAGGGTTTAAGCACCAAGAGGAGCTTAGTAAATAACAAAAGTGGGTCCTGGCCCCCGAAGGATGGGATCGGGGCTACTAGAATTCAGAATAAGTCAGAGCAGGAGAGGAAAGAGAAGAACAAAAGAACAATTTATTTCTCTCTCTCTCTCTCTCTCTCTCTCTCTCTCTCTCTCTCTCTCTCTCTTTTCCTTTCTCTTTTCTTCTCTTTTTAGCACCTTTTTCCCATTTGTCCTCCCTTCCTTATGTCCCCTTTCCCTTCCTTTTTTTCTTCCTTTCCTTCTTTCTTCTTTTCTTCCTTCCCTTCCTTCCTTCCTTTTTCCTATCCCCCTTCTCTCCCTCCTCCTCTTCCTGTTTCTTTTCCTTTCATTTTCTTTCCTTCTTTCTCCTTTTAATTTGGTTCTTTTTGCTCTGCCAAAAAGAATGAACTTTGCACTTGAAAAGAAAGAAAGAAGAGAAATGCTTAATGAGGAGCTGAAACCCAAGATAAGCAATGAGATAGGAAAGGGTCTCTTGGCCCTTGATTGAAGGAGCAGGCCTAGATGATCTATTTTCTGAGAACTTCAGTACTAGGCCAATGGGATTGCCAAGACAGGATCTTTTAAAGTTCATGGATATTAGGAGAGATGCAAATGTAAGATGTAAGAGCTGCTCATCTGACAAAGATCTAGGGGTTTAATCTCCAAGTGAGTCAGCAGTGGAGAACAGCAGGCGAGGAAGCAAAGTCCATCTGAGGTTTCATTAAGAGAAGCACCGTGTCCCAGGACTGGGGAAGAGATGATCCCTCTGTGTTCTACCCTGGTTAAGCCCTCCTCTGGGGGGATTGTATTCAGTTCTCCCATGTTTCAGGAGGGGCATCAATAAATTGTGGAATATCCACAGGTTATAAGATACCGAGAGAGTGCCGATCTGTATGAGCAGAGAGGCTTTCCTCGCCTCCTTTATATGTTATTTGCCAGTTTATATGTTGATGATGATGATGATGATAATGAAGAAAATGAAAATGAAGAGGATTGTGGACATTTGTATAGATCTTTAAAACTTACAAAGCATCTTTGAAATGATCTTATTTGAACCCTGGGAATTGTCTTCATTTTACAGATGAGAAAATGAGAGAATAAGTGATTTGTAAGTGTCAGAGGCAGGTTAGGTCAAGTGTCCTAACCCTGGGACCACTGCTCTTTCCAGTGTACCATATGGGAGGAAACTGAGGCCCAGGGTGGCCACTGGGGAGGAGCAAAAGGACTTCCTTAAGGTCACACATATGGCAAGCAGAAGAGGCAGGCTGCAGTCTGGTAACCACCATTCCTAGTCCACCTCCTTGCCTTGGTTTAATCATTTCATCTTCGCCACAGAGTAAACATACACATGAAGAGTTTTTAGTATTAGCCACAGGGATTCCCAGGATTAGGATAGAGGGGAAATGATGGAGAAGCCGCCATTTCAGGCTCAGATTCCCAAGAAGCATTTTCCCTTCCCAGTAGGGATGCCCCCTCCTCAGAAGAGGCCCTGGTTGATTTCTGGGGTTTTTCTTAATTAAGAGAAGATGTGACTTCTCAGCAGGGAGTGGGGGGGAAGCCCAGCTAGCCGGGGGCAGCTTTATCAGGTCATTTATGCATGATGGAACACACACAGGCTGAGAAACATCCTCCCACCCTTGCCCCTCCCCAAAGGCTGCTGCCCCACAGCTGGCCAGCCCTTTCTGGGCCAGGGATTCTGGGGGACAGTGATGGGGTAGGCTGGGCTCCTACAGGGAGAGAAACTGGGTGGTCTCTGTTTTCTAGGCCTGTCTACCTCCCCCCTGCACACACACACACACACACACACACACACACACACACACACACACACCCCTCTGCCTGAGGCTATGGCTAATTACAATAAACACAACAACATCCCACTGCCCCAAACCTCGGCCTGGTTTCCAGTTGGTTCAATGACGACTTGATGGATCTCCGTGACTCCCCCACCTCCACTCCCTACTTCCAGGTCAGGCCTGGGAAGGATAAAAGGAGGGGCCTGTGGAGCCAGTAACATCCCCCCCCCCCCTTCACAGCCACAACCCTTCTTGTATCTCCACCCACTTGTTCAGATTTGATCATTCCCTTTTCAGTGATTAAAGGGAAACCGCCAGAAGAGACCAGAGCATTAGATCTAGGGAGATCAGTTAGACAGGACCTTAGAGAGATTCGGAGCTGGAAGGGACCTCAGAGTCCAACACTTTCATTTTACCGATGAGGAAACTGAGGCCCAGAAAGCTGAAGTCGTTTGCGCAAGGTGGCTCACATAGTCCATCTCACCTCTTCACATTTCGTAAGGAAGGGACTGAGGCTGAGGGGTGGGGGTGGGGGCTGGGAGAATTTGTCACAAAGCAGCAAAGCTAAGAGTAGAATCCAGATCTTGTGAGCCTGAGAGGCTCCAGGATCTTCTCACAGAGAGGGAGTAGAGATAGAAATATCTTTACCTGTGGGCTGCTAGGTGACATAGTAGATAGAGCACTGAGCTGGAGGCAGGAAGACCTGAGTTCAAATGTGACATCAGACACTTAAATAGTTGTGTGACCCCTGGGGTAGTCACTTAACCCTGTTTGCCTCATTTTCCTCATTTCTAAAACGAACTGCAGAGAAAAAAAATGACAAACCAGTCCATACCTCGAAGAAATACAAATAGTCAGACATGGCTGAATAATAACAAGGGGCTGAGCCTTTGGCCTGAGGTCAGGAAGAGCTAGCTGTATGGCATCCCTGAATTTAGAACTAAGAGAAACCTTAGTGACCATCAAAAGTCCATCCCGGTCCCCACCAGAGTAGAGAAGAAAGAAGGAAGACTTAGAAAGGCAGTGACTTGTCCAAAGTCGTGGACAGCTAGGAAGGAGAAGGGTCAGGATCTGAACCCAAGTCTTTTGATTTCAAGTCCAGAGTCTTTCCACTCCCCAGACTACCTCCTGATGAGTCTCAAGAAGAAGCTCAGGGCAATTTTGAGGATTGAGATCTGAGAGATACCCAGAGAAGGGAGCTTTCTTCCTGAATGCTGAAAGGGGTCAGCAGGACTCAAAGCAGCTCCCAGACCCATCCTGAAGACCATGAAGGGATCCTTGGCTTGTCAGAGTTTCATTCATCAAGCTCCTGAACACAAAGAATCAAAATATAATTGCTCAAGGGGACTTTCCAAGTTCAACAACTTCATTTTACAGAGGAGGAAACTGAATCATGGGGTCAGTTAAGGGACTTGCCTAGGTTCACAAAGCTAGGAAGTATTTGAGGCAATATTCAAAGGCAAGCCTTCCTCTCACCAAGTTCAGTACCCTACACACAATGCCACCCTGGCTCCCTTAATTAATTAATAAAGTCACAAGTTTAAGGAAGAGCCCCTCATACAATGAAAGGAGCACAGTTCCTAGAGTCAGAAGTCTTAGGTTCATATCCTTACTAGTCAAGGAACCTGGAGAAAGTCTTGATCAGGCATTTTTATTTATCCATCCATTCATTCATTCATTTACCTTTTTATTAATTTATGCATCCATCCATCCATCCATCCATCCATCCATCCATCCATCCATCCATCCATCCATTCATTCATTCATTCATCTAACTAGCCATTTCTTTATTTTTTTGCCTGTACTTCCTCTCTGTCCCAGTAGAATGCATGCTCCTTGAGGGCAAGAACTGGTTTTATCTTATCTCTGTTATCTCCAGCTCCTAGAAGCGTTTTACATAGGACAGGGATTAAGAAATTGCTTATTAGATTGAATTGGGTTTGAATACTGTTTTGATATACCAACATTCCTGGGTAAGAATTTCTTCAATACTTCAGCTCACAAGGATAAGTCCCAAGTCATGTAAGTTAATGGGCTGAAGATGGAGCAGTCCACCCAAGCACAATTTCCTAACCAACTAACTCAACTCAGCAACTTTTTTCAAGATATCTATATATCCTTATAGATGGTGGGGCAAGTCTTCCTTGGGCACCATGATTAGCTACTCCATGCCTACTTGTATTGACTATCTTCTCTTTAGAACTATCAGGGTATCCTAAAGCTTCAAGTGACATCTAATCGAATTCCTTCATTTTATTTTATTTTTTTTAGGTTTTTGCTAGGCAATGGGGTTAATGGCTTGCCCAAGGCCACACAGCTAGGTAATTATGAAGTGTCTGAGAGGCTGGATTTGAACTCAGGTCCTCCTGACTCCAGGGCCAGTGCTCTATCCACTGTGCCACCTAGCGACCCCTGAATTCCTTCATTTTAGAGAGAAAGATATGAAGACCTGAATAGGGGAAGTGACTTATCCAAAGTCAATAATCTAATAAACTGGACTAAACTTGAACTCAAGAGATCTCCTGACCCTAACCTTGGCGTACTTTTTATTCCCATTCAGTGACATCCTGACAGATGGCTGGCACAGCTAATCAAGCCAGCAAAAAACAGTTATCTGGGAGACATAGATGTGAATTATCAAAGAAGGATATGAAAAGGGAATTGTGGACAATTGTGGACTCACAAAAAGAATGCTGGATCTGGAGTCAGAAAATCACAGCCACTTTTTAAAAATATGACTTTGGGCAAATCAGCTAACCTCTCCTGGCCTCAGTGTCTTCATCTAGAATAGGGGAAGGAACCTCTTGCCTGTATTGGTCTGGCATGGTCAAGGTAGCCACAAATGGGAATCAAAATTCAATAAATCTAGGAGCTTTTTAGAGGTGAATTAATTAAATGTTTGACCAAATGTAGTCCTCTAAAGTTTCCCTATCCCTTATCTAGAAAATGGGATTGGATGAGATGATCCTGTTATTCCAATATCCCCCTCCAGCTCTACCTTCCTTACTCTGATTTCTAAAGTACTGTTAGCTCTAGTCACAGCTTTCCCATTGGCCAGCCCATATCTCTTTCATCACAGGCCAATGATCCTTGCTTTCTTACATCATTTCAACCAATTTATAGAAATATCACTCTTACTGAAAAGGGCCACTGGAGAGCAGACAAGGTAGCAATATGGACCCACTTATTTTCATGCACTTCTTATGAACCAGATTTAGGTACCAACATTTCTCCCTACCAAATGCTTTTCTAACTGAATAAGACAAGTTGATCAGAGAAATAGAATTCATTTAACAGAAATTCGCTTTTACAGCAAACTTAATTAGCAGGAGTATCTTTTGCAAAGCCAAGGAACCAATTTGCTCCTTTTGACTCATTTACTTAGATGGACAGTTTTTTGTCACCACTATTTTAAAGAATCATAGAAATCTCAACTAAGAAGGAACCTCTGAATGCATTTAATTTAACCCCAACCTGAGAAGGAAGGAAAGAGAGAAGCTCCAGAGAAAGTATTTCCCCTATGGAATGGTCATCAGCAGACACCATCACACACCATCACCTTTGACCCCATTCCTGGAACTGGGATTTATGAAGGGAAAAGACCTACCTCTCTGCACAAGATTATTCCTAATAGCCCTTATTGCAGTAGCAAAATACAAACAATGAACTGGGTACCCATTGATTGGGCAGCGACTGAACAAATTATAATATATTATATGAATATACTATGACATCAGAAATGACAGGAAGAATTCAAAGAAATAAGATAGGACTTTTATGAAGTGATGCAGAATGACGAGAACCAAACAAAGAGAACATAACACCCAGCTCCTCAATGGACAGTACTAAGTGGTGCAGTAAACAGCACCAGACCTGAAGTTAGAAAGACCTGAGTTCAAATCCAGATTCTGACACTTACTTATCATATGATACACTACGTCTAGTCCAGTCTGCCATGCCTCACTTCACTCTCTGGTTCCCCTAATAGTTTCTAAGTATTCTCTATTGAACTATCCATTCTCTTAATTTCCAGGGCTGAAATTATAATCAAAACAATCTTGTCATTGCTACTGAAAAGAGTGTGGCAATTGACTCCCCTGTGGCTCCTCCTATCATCCCATCACATTATGCCCAACACTTCTTCCCTCACGTTGCCTCTTCCTGGCATCTGTGGGGGCTGCGGACAGTCTTCACTTTTGTATCTCTGTGTCCATCACTTGCACATAGTGAGTATTTAATCCACAACTAATATCGTTTGCTGTTTGTCCTTCATTCTTAATTATTCATTTATTTATTCATTCACTCATTCATTTAGTTATTTATTTGATTAATTATTTGGTCATTCATTTGTTCTTTCATTTATTCATTCATTCATTTACTTATTTATTTATTTTGCAAGGTAATAGGGTAGTGGCTTGCCCCAGGCTACACAGCTAGGTAATTATTAAGGGTCTGAGGCCGAATTTGAACTCAGGTCCTCCTGATTCCAGGGCTGGTGCTTTATCCACTGTGCCACTAGCCACCCCTGGTCCTTCATTCTTGAAGAAGAGCATGACATCAGGGAGGTGATGCCATGACATGCAAGTAAATTGAAGTTGAGTAAAAGAGGGCTGTGGAAAGTCACCAGCCTCACTTTCTCCCCCAGAGCCACTGGGATCTACTGACCAGATATGGAGATAACCCTGGATATGAGGCAATGCGGATAAAATGACTTGCCCAAGCTCACCCCGCTAGTAAATGTCTGAGGTCGAATTTGAATTCAGGTCCTCCTGACTCCAGGACTGATGACTTTGTCATCTAGCTGCCCGCGACAAATAACAATATTAATAAATATTGGCATATAACTTTGAAGGCTTGCGAAACTCTTTATCATCTTATTTAACTCCCAATTTGTTGGGCAATTGGTATCCACTGATGCTTGAACCTTTTTTTCATCTTTCAGCTGCCACAAGTTATATTACTTGTATAATATATATCGCATGTAATATATCATAAGCAGATTATAAATATTTTTATTTGCAGATGAGAAGATGGAGTCCAAGAGAGATTATGTGACTTGAATGACAAGAATCTAAATAAAATAAAATAAAAACCCAAGAGCCTAGATGTAGAACTGAAAGATATCTCAGAGGTCATTGAGTCTCCCTCCCTGATGTTAAAGTAGAGGAAACTAAAGTGTAGTGAAGGCAAGTGATTTTTTTCAGGGTCATACAGCTAGTAAGTATCTGATGCAAAATTTGAATACAGCTCTTTCAAATTCTTTGTGGAGCAGAAAAGCAAGAGAGATATGTACATTTTTATGTGTAGGATTAGAGATAGTAACAGAAATTAGAATAATTATATTATTAGAATTAGAAATTAGAATAATGTATATATAAATATATAATTATTTGTATTGTTTTGTTTCATAATTGGCTTTAGCTTGCACGTTCACTTTTCTTCTATGCTTGTTCATGGATATAAATACATGGGCTTATCAATGGAAATTAAAATAAAATTTCTACTATAAAAAAGGAGAGGATTCGAGGAGGCATGGACTACATTTATCTTGTAGGGCATCAGACACAAACCTTGGAATTTGGCCCCATCCCCTTATTTCTCTAGGGGTCTTTCCCTGTGCTTAGCCTTCTCATATCTTCTTTCTCTTTTCTGATCTCTCTTTCCCCTTCCTCTCCTTTCTCTCCGTCTCTTTCCTTCTCTCACTCATCACTCACTCATCTCTTTTCCTTTGTCTAACATCTCTTCTTACTTTCTTTTTCCTTCTCATCTTGCCTTTTCATATTCTTTCATTCATCTCTCTCATTTCTCTTGCTTTCTCTTCCAATTGATATTTTATTTTATTTTTCCAATTACATGTTATGAAAGTTATTCAACATTCATCCACATGCATCTACAGATTTTAAGTTGCACAATTTCCTTCTACTGTCCCTTCCCACCCCCTCCCAGTGACAAAAAATCAGGTTACTATTATACATGCACATTTGTGTTTAACATGTTTCCAGATTAGTCACTTTCAATATGAGGAATTAGGATTAAGGGAAAAGAAAGAAAACCATGAGTTAGGAAAGAAATACATCAGAGAAATTTTTAAAAAGTGAACATAGTGTTCATTCTGATTCTGTAGTTTTTTTTGTTTTTGTTTTGTTTTTCTTCCTCTGGATGGGGATGGCATTGTCCATAACTGGTCTCCTAGGGTAGTCCTAGCTCTTTGAATTACTGAGAGGAGTGGATTCCATCAAGGTTCTCCTTTCTCCTTCAATACAGGAGCAAGCTGTGCAGTAGTGAGACCTATGGGCAAGCCATGCTATAATTCTCCTTTCCATCATGTAAAATGATTTTGAAAGCATGTCAGATCTTGGGATGCCTTTCTTCTCTGCTACTAACTATTGTGTGACCTTGGGCAAGTCATTTCCCTTTCTCTGTAAAAGCCTTAGTTTCCTCTAAGTGCCTGCATGTATAAACACATGAACACTTATGTGTGATGAAAGGCCTGATTTATGGGGTTGTCATGGAAAGAGCCGCAAACATGCTTCTTAAATGATGTTCTTGAGCTCTCCTCTAGAGGAGGAATCACTTAATGAAATCCCAGGTTGCTCAAGCATTGAAATGGCAGTAAAGGGGGAGGGGGAGGGGTCAGAAGACCTGGGATGGAATCTGGGTCTGCTACTTATTAGCTGTGTGACCTTGGGCAAACTGCTTAACCTCTCTGAGCTCCAGCTGCCCCATTTTATGGACTGGGTGACCTTTGAGGTCCCTTCTCTGGCTAATTGTCTCATCCTTATTCTCTAGGTCCATGAGTAATACATTCAAAAGAGCCAGGTAAAAGGGACAATTCTCACACACTTTGTTTAAATCGGATTGTGGGGGGTTAAGGGAAGGGACAAGGCACAGCAGCTTGAACTCTCAAGAATGGGAAGAGAGAGTTGATCAAGTCTAACTCCCTTGCCTTGACAGAATGCATCTGTCCTTCCCTTGGCAAGGCTGTTAATCCCCCAATCTCTAAATTCTCCTGTCCCTTCCCCAGTCTGAGAAGCTACAGAGCCCCAAAGTGTGTATATACAACAGGTGATTTATGATCAGAGGCGAGGCTAGTGCTGAGGTCAGGTCAGCTTCCCCAAACTCTCTGCTGCCCTGGATCTTTTCACCTGGGAAGAGAGAACATGGGAGAGGAGGAGGGTGCTAAGAATGGGAATAGAAAAAAGAGAAAGGGATGTGAGAGGCATTGAAAAAAGAAGAGGAGAGGAGAGGAGGAGAGGAGAGGAGAGGAGAGGAAGAAGAAATGTGAAGAAAGAGAAAGAGCAAAGTGTGAAGAGAAATGTAATATCAAAAAGAAAAGGGAAGAAAAAAGAAGGGAAAACGGCGAAGAGAAAAAAGATAGATGAGTAGGAGAAGAAAAAAGACAAAAAAGGAAGAAGAAAATAGCTGAGTGAAGGATGGCAGAAAGAAGAGAGTAGGGAAAAAAAGAAAAAAAAAGAAGAGAGTAGGAGATGAAGCAGAAAGAAATAAGAAGAAAGGAAAATGTAAAGAAAGAAGAAAGATGGTTGACAAGAGACTGGGAGAACAATCAGAGAGGAGATTCTCACTTGAGAAGCCATCTAAATCAACCACTTCATTTTACAGAAGAGAAAGCTGAGGTTCCAAAAGGTTAGGTGATTTGTCCAAGGTCACACAGGCAGAAACAGGATTTGAACCTTTGGTCTGACTCCATAACCCCGAGGACTTTCCATAGCAGCCAGGGAGGTGGTTGCAGATACAATCATCCAGAGTCATCTCCTGTCTGACCACTGGTTCCAGATGGCTCTGGAGGAGAAAGTGAGGCGGATGTCTTAGCACAGTCCCCCCCACCACCACTCAAATCCAATTCATGTACTTGTCATGGCATGGTCTTATTTGGGGCTGAAGGACAAAAAAAATGCAGATACAATAGAAATGGAAGCACTTCTGGACTCCAGAGGACCTGGGTTCAAATCCCTTTTCTGATGCATATTGACTATGTAAAAATGGGAAACTTCCAGAGAAACAATTTCCCCAAATGATCGGGTTGGACTCGATGTTCTCTGAGGTTCTGTCCAGCACCTGATCTGAGATTCTTTGAAATATGATGAGAGCAAGAGAGTAGAATGGGGAGAGAAGAGGGGAGCAACATCAGAGAGAAGGAGGAAGGGTGAAAGGAGGGGGTGCCCAAGGGGGATGGGGTGAGGAAGATCAAGCTCCCTGGGCTTCTGATTCCTCGAAGTCTTCTGGGTGGGGGGAGATGGAGAAGAGACCCCCAAATGGATGGTGGCTCCTATTGGAGACAGCCCAGTTAAGGATGATTTAGGGATACACCGAGGGGTTCCAAACAGCAGGAATAAGCCCTCACCTTTCTTTGCTCTGAGAGGCTTAGTAAAGGGGGGAGCCAAAAGGGAAAAACTTGGAAGACCCAACTCAGAGAGAGGCCAGCCCCCACCCCCAAAGCCACAAGCCTTGGATGTCCTTAAGGAGGCGCCAGGATGGGAAAGACAGCAGTGAGGGAGCTCAGAGGGGAGGAAGGTTAAGGCGATTATAACTAGTACTAACAAATTTAGGATGTGGAAGAAGCCTTTTCTTGGCCGTCCATCAAAGAGAGGATAGAATGTCCCTGGGCCGGGAGAGGGACTGGGGGGGGGGGGCGGCCTGAGGAAGGTGAGGGAATGGGGGGAGCCGGAGGGGGTGATGCTATGTGTTTACCAGATGAGGTTTCTTTCGGTCTGCTCCACTGCTGCCTTTCCTGAATGGGAGGCAGTATTTGTCGGCCTCTCCCCGCCTCCCCAGCCCCCTTTTTCCTATCCCCTCCCCCCACCCCAAAGCAAACTTCCAAGCCCCAGTTAAGGACATGGCCAGGCAGCTGGGGTGAAAAGTGATCCTGGAAGAGACACCACCTCTCTCCCTGTTAATCAGGGCTTGAAAGCCCCCCTCTCACTCCAGGCTGGGGCAGCCCCTGCCTAGCTGGCCAGGCTCCTTGCTTCCTTCCCTTGGGATCACAGAGATAGCCCTGGAAGGGAGCTGGCCCATTCATTTTACAGATAAAGAAACTGAGGCCCAGGGAGGCCCAATTCCCCTCTTCCTTGCCAAGGACTGAGTCAGCTTCGGACAAGCCCAGCCTAATTGGGTCACTGAGAGAAATTGTACTGCCTCCCCCAGAAATCACAGACCTTGTCCTGGAAAAACCTTAGCAAATGGTTATTTCAGAGCTTAGGCTGGGGAGAGGGGCCTCTGACTGCTCTAGCTGATTCAGGACTGTCTTGGCCTGAGTGTCCAAGGGGTGAGGATAGCTTTGGTCTGGGTGTCCAAGGGGTGAGTCAAGCACTCTTACCTCACCACCCCCCCAGTCTCTTAGGACACCATATCTCACTCTGGGACAGCTCAGATCCACCCCTCCTTCCCTCTCTTCTTCTCCTTCCTCCATCCCTATTGAAGGTTATTTGTTTTTTGTTTTGGTTTGGTTTTTGCAAGGCGATGGGTTAAGTGACTTGCCCAAGGTCACATAGCCAAGTAAGTATTAAGTGACTGGGACTACATTTGAACTCAGGTCTTCCTGACTCCAGGCTGGTGCTCTGTCCACTAGCTGTCCCCATTTCTTTGTTTTTTTTCATAAGGCAATGGGGTTAAATGACTTGCTCAAGGACATAACTAAGTATCAGATCTGAGGTCAGATTTGAACTCAGGTCCTCCTGCCTCCAGGGCTAGTGCCCTATCCTAGTTTCCCCATGAATATTATTATTAAAGCTAATATGTTTGCTTTTCCTCTCCTCCTTTCCATGGTGTGTCTTTCTTGAGGTTTCTATAGATCATACATGGGCATAAGAAATTAAATGGGAATTTGGGGGAAGCTTTGTAGAAGCTGTAGATGAGACAGAAAAAGTTCAGAAACTCAGAAATAAAAAAAAAGTATAGCAATATATAATGTGACCATGTTTTATCTTTTAATACCACAAATAAAAGAAAAAGGAAAAATTCGAACTTCTCTGGTACCAAGGGAGAGTCAAAAAGTCCAGGTTTCCCAGATCACGGGAGTGCCATGACCCCAATCCCTGTGATGTGGAAGGGATAACCATACTGAGCAGGAGACATATGATTTTCAAAGTTTACGCATCAGCATTGAAGCAGCTGAGAAGCGGGCGGAATGTGGGAATTCAAGGAATTTGAGTTGATCTTGCCCAGAGTCATGTCAGTCTTGGTACCTGAGACCCAAGTGATGTGGGGACCACAGTGACTGACCTGTGCCTAGTGACCCAGTGAGGTAGCCAGTGGGAGCAGGATAGGAAGGTTCTACAAAAGTTTAATAAAGAAAAGATCAGAGAGGCTTAGACCAAACCTCTGATGCCCCCCCCAACCATAGGCATGGTCATCTGGGACCTGGCCCACAAGTTTCAGAGCTGAGATTTGAACCCAGAACTTATTCAGTGCCTAGAGATAGTTCAGAGGGTCTGAAGGCAAAGCCTCTTTGATTTAAATCTAAGCTTGGGCTCATTTCTTTAACACAGTACCCCCTTTTTTCGATGGTGAAATAAGTGGGCTGGGTGAGAACTTTGAGGGGACCCCTTAGCAAGTCAAAAAATCAATAAATATGTATTAAACACTTGTAGGCATCATGTAGAGAGCTAGTTCCTGAAGACACAGATCAATCCACAAACATTTCTCAGGCACCTACCATGTGCTAAGATAGAATCCCATGAATGCACCAACCCTCCTCTCATTAAATTTACATTCTAACAAGGCAGCACCAAGGACAACCCCCACCCAGCTCTCAACCCTGTGATTTTTAGAGAATCCAGTAACTCTATCTCTGGCCGTAGTCTCAGAGCCCTTCCCCATCATCAGCTACCATTTTGTGGCATCACTCCCTCCTGGAGAAACCATGGTGGGGTTTAGATATATCTCTAAGGTGCAATCCTGCCAAGGTTTGAACGGGGAGTCAGGAAGACCAGACTTTGAATCTTGCCTCTGACCCTTTATTAGCTGTGTGACCCTGGTTAAGTCACCTGCTTTCTCCTCTACAAAAGAGGGAGCTGGAAGAGGTGACTTTGAAAGTCTATAAATCTCTGGACTTCAGGGAGGTCTATTCCTACTCCAAATCTTAGTAGTTAGAGGAGGGAAAGGTGGCTGTGCCTGTACCTGGACTCTATTCCTTATGAGCTGTAAGCCTCCTTGGGCTGTCAGCAAAATGATGAAATCGGATGGATTCTATTCTCTAGGGTTTCTTTGCGATACAAGGAGGCAATGTGCCACAGTGGCAAGGGTGCTGGGCTTGGTGTCAGTGGACCTGAGTTCAAATGCTGTCTCAGATACTTATTAGCTGTGTGATCCTGGTAGATCACTTATCCATGGTTTATCTCAGTTTCCACACATGTAAAAGAGAGACAACAGGATCGAATTCACAAACTTCTAATGCTCAGATGAGACAATGGATTCTCCATGTGAATTTTATTATGTTGGTGTTGCTGTTATTCTTATTTCACATTCAGCTATGAGTCTTTAAATCTCTCTCTCAGGACTTTATGTGTGCTTTTCTTTGATATAATACAACTTGCTGATACATGGATTCTCATGGAACAAAAACCAATAGTCAATCCTTCTCTTCCCCCAGTCATGGGTTGCTCTGATGCAGACTACACTACCACTAATGCGCATAAAGTGCCTACTGTGTGACAGACACTTTCTCATTTAATTATCTCACTTAATCTTTACAATGCCCCAAGGAAGTAGGTGCTATTATTCCCATTTAACTGAGGCAGAGAACAGTTCAGTGGCTTGACCAGACTTGACCGGTAAGAGTCTGAGGCAGGATTTGAACTCGTCTTCCTGACTCTGAGTCCATCACCCGCCCATAAGGACTGTGTGAATGTTGGTGACCATCCCATGGCAGCTGGTCCACCAGTGGATGACCAACAGTGACCAATAAGCCTGCTTTCAAACCTTTTCAGCTGGGTAGGCCTGCAGAGCTTGGTCTGAGAAGCCAGTGACCTCCAAGTCACACCAGAGCCAGGAGAAGGAAGTGCTACCATCTTATGCTGCAAATAAAAAGTCTCCTCCAGTCTGGCTGAGAGGCCTTTGTGAATGGGGAGGGAGTTTCTTATACCTCTAGAATCAAAGTTGGGTCCAAGAAAAACCTTCCATTTAGCATCTGAAGTGAAGATGGGCCCCATCTCCCAACAACTGTCCCAATGTGCAGTCTGGTCTGGAGGTATTTATGAATGAAGCCTGCACCTCCCCTCCTAGCCCAACGTCATCTCTCCCTGGCATTTCTCATCACCTTTGCCTTGACCTCTCTCCCCCAGAGTTTCTCCCTTTCTCTGGGTCCATAGTTCTCTGCTCTTCTTCCCTCACAGGCAGGATCTGTATGGTATCTTTCTTTGTACCCCACCCCCACCCCCCACACATATAGGACCTCACACATAGTAGGTTCTTAATAAAGGTTTATCGAAATAAGCTCAATCTTCACAACTCAATCACATCGGCTACTCAAAATTTTACCAACCTCTTGTCTCAAAAATCCATGACACCCAAACACATTGCAACATACACTGGCCAAAAGCTTCCTTGTACCAGCTTGGCCTGTATACTTCAGACATCTATGATTTCTTTAGTGGAGGTTTTTAATCAATCACAGGATCATATTTCTAAAGTAGGTCATTGGGGGCCACCTCGTTCAAATCTCTCCTTCTTTGAGGAAACCAAAGCCCGAAGAGGTCCAAGGTCACAGAGCTAGTAAATGATGAGATTCTTTCCCTTGTCTCCAGAGTCAGTGGGTCTTTCCATTAATAATAATAATAATAATAATAATAAATAACATTTAAATAGTGCCAAACACTTTGCTGAGTACTTTACAATTATTATCTCACCTGATTTTCATAACCCTGGGAGGTTTATGTTATTAATATTTTACATATGAGGAAACTGAGGCAAACAGAGATTAAATGATTTGCCCAAGGTTGTGTAACCAGGCTGGATTTGAACTCAGTTCTTTATTCTAGGTCCTGAACTCAGGCACCATGTTGCCACCTGGGTGTCCCATTAGACCATGTGATTTCAATCTACCAACATTAGACGTGTACAAAGAGGACAAGGAAGCAGTGCCCACCCTCAATGAAGCTTACTTCCCACTAATCCAATACTTCTTGTACATAGAGGATATTTGTAACATAAATCCATAGTGAGTGAGGTCAGAGAACTAAGAACTGGGAGAACAAGGGTCATCTCTTACAGGAAGTCACCCTTGAGCTAAGCCTTGAAAGCCTCTGGAGGTTCTGAGTGAGGAAGGAGATTTCAAGTATTGCCGACAGTCTATGCACAGGCTTGGAGGTGGGGGCTAGAACGTCTTGAGAGTCAGCAGACCACTTTGGCAGTGAATGGCAATGATTGATAAGCTTGGAAAGACAGACTGGCCCCAGATTGTGATGAAATATCAGCAGACCCTCTAAGTAGGAGTGTGGTGGGAAATATTTAACAACCAGCTCTCTAAAAACAAATATGCCCACAACATACTTTTTTGTTGTTGTTTTTGCAAGGCAATGGGGTTAAGTGGCTTGCCCAAGGCCACACAGCTAGGTCATTATTAAGTGTCTGAGACTAGATTTGAACTCAGGTCCTCCTGACTCCAGGGCTGGTACTCTATCCACTGCACCATCTAGCCACCCCCATAACATACTTTTAAAATCCAATCTGCATTCTAAACATTTTCCCCACCATTTTCTTAAATCTAGACAATCAACAAAATAATAAATTAAACTGATTTATAATAAATTAATTAATAAATTAAATAAATTAAATAAATTAAACTGATTTATAGCATTTATAGCATTTGCCCATTTCTGAGGTGTAAATGCTCACACTGAAAATTTAACAACCAGCTTTTGAGCTTGCTCTATCTAGCACAATCTGCCTCTAAGGTCTTTAAGAGAAGGTCTTCATGAATCTCTATGTCAAAAAAAAAACCAAAACCAAAATAAATCCATTCTCCGCTGGCCAGCCCTTTCATGAAAAATAGTTTTAAACTTAGCCAGGATGGCCCAAGATGACCTTTGTAAAATAATTCAAAAAGAAAAAAAACACATAAATAGAAGAATGGAACACACAGAAATGATGATCACATCAGGAAGAATGAATGAAGAATCCTGCTGAGTGCTTACAGTCAAGGACGGAAAAGAATTGTTAGTACTTTCTGCATTGAAGTTAAGAAATTTAAATGTAAGCAATGATTGACCAAATATAATTGATTTATTGTTACCTAATGCTGTGTTTCTCACGGAACATTTAGCTTTTTAAAAATTCAGATGAAATTTATGATGTCTTTAATCCATTATCTTAAATAACAAGTCTTCCCCATTGAAAGGGAAGTTAGCCTCCCCTTGCTTTTCAGAAACCTGAGTGAGTGAGTGGTAGGTTTTCTAGTGGTGCCTTTACTTTTCTCATTTTTGCTTTCTTGTGCTAATGATCTCTTTGAACATTTTTACAGTCAACCAACAATTATCAAGCATCAGCTGTGTATCAGGTGCTTTTCTAGGAGATAGAAAAAGAAAAAAGAAGAGCTCCTACCTTCAAGGAATTATATTCTATTGGGGAATGACGTGTATGCTTTAAGTCCATACAAAATAAAAAATAAAATTTTCTGTTGCGTTTGTCGACAGAGAAACAAAGCAATGAATGAACTTGTTCAGGGTCACATGATGAGTTATTGGAAAGGCTGAACTAGAAATAGGGCTCCCAGCCACCAGCACCAGTGGCCTCTCAGACTCAGCTGCCTCTTCTCCCCTAGCAGGAATTGGGAAACAACTGGAGAGTTGGGACCAAGTGAACAGAGCAAACTGGGGATGAGGTGGGCTTCCATGACTTTATTTCCTTCTCTAACCCTCAGGCTGGGTAATTCTGTCTCAAAGAGGGTACCAAGGGGGACTTCTTGGCAAGAGCTGAGCATCTGCTATCCTTTCCAGAGGGACTTTTGCTTCAAGGAGAAGCCAAAGGAGAAATACAAACAGTTTACTCCTGGGATTCCCAGCTCTGGGCAGCTGGGAGATCTTAATCTCACTTGGTCGGGGATGGATTTGGGGAGTGGTGGAAAGATGAGGAAATTGTGCAGTCAGAAGACCAAGGTTGGGATCCTGCCACTCACAGTCTGGGTGTCCTTGGGCAAATCGCTTCCTCTCTGGACTTTGGTCTCTCCATCTGTAAAATCTCCAAGTTTATTTCTAGCTCCAAATCTCATGATCCTTTCCAAGAATCTGATTCAAGAAATAATGTCTTTTTGTATAAATATATTTGACAAACATCTGTCAGGGGGAAGGGAGCCTCCCATCTGCAACACACCTGTGGCTGACCCAGCCAGGCTCTTCTGGGATGGCGGCCTCTTTGACTTCCAGGAGCAGGGGACCAGAAGCCTTGTGGCTTTAAGTCCACACATTCACCAGTTGTGTCACCCAAGGCAAGTCAGAGCCCTACTCATGTCAAAAGAAGAGCTTGGATAGGGATGTTCTCCAAGGTCTCCACTGCTAATGTTCAGTGATGCTACTACTGTGCTGGGGATAGATATACACAACCTTCTTCCTCAGGGGGAATTAGGAGGGGATCCTTGTCTAGGGAAAGGGGAGGACAATGGCCTGGGTTGGGGGTTTGGACACTTGTAGTCTAGCTCATCCCAGGTAAACCATGGGAAATGTTATGTGATCATAAAATGGCCTTCAAGATCTAAGGTCATCTTTTCCTTGACCCATTTGCTGAGTTCCTCTCTAGCTGAAAATGAGTTCCTTATCTTAAATTATCACCTAGCTCTCTGTTTAGACCTCTCCCATGCAATTAGTCCTTAAGCCAGGAAGGGACCTGGGAAATTATCTAACTCCTTTATTTTAATGAAGGGAAACTGAAGTCCAGAGAGTGATTTTCCCAAGTTCATCCAGCCAGTAGGGTTGGAACTAGAATTCAAAACTAGGTCTATGGAACCCAAATTCAAAACATATTCTATGCTGTATTATCGTATCTGAGTATCTCATCCTTCCTGAAAGATGACTATACCTTATTCATCCTTGCCTCCCTCAGTATCGGGTACCTAGAGGGGGGGCCTTACACATTGTGGATATTTAATAAGCATTTTGTTGCATTAAACTGAATGGAATACAGGACATGACCCAAGGCTGAGCTAATGACTTTGACTTCATGGTCATGACCATCAGGGACCATCAAAGAACTACAGGAATGGAAGTTGCTCTGGAGAAAGTATTAGGTTTTCTCTAACAGTCACACGAACAGGAGAACTATATGTTGGCCAACCATTGGTTCAAATTATGCAAGTGAGAGGAATCACTGGGAAAATACCTTCCACTTCCCAATCCCCTTCCCACAAGGGCCCAGTTCAGGCACCATTTCCTCCCTAAAACCTTCCCTGATCCCACAGCTGTCAGTTCTATTCCCTTCCTCAATACACCTTGTTATCACTTAACTGATTCATGCGTTTTTGCTCCAATAGATCACCAATGAGGATTTTAAGAGGAGGGACTGATTTATTTTTATCTAGAGGAAGCTAGGTGGACTGGTAGATCTGGATACTGAGCCTAGATTCAGGAAGACCTGAGTTCAAATCTAACCTCGGATATTTCCTACTGGCGTGACTCTGGGCAAGTTGCTTGACTACCTCAGTTTCTTCAACTGTAAAATGGCGATAATAGCACCTTCCTCCTAGCATTGTTGTAAGGATTGAACGAGCCTAGCACATGGTAGGTCCTTAATAGATGATGCTTATTCTCTTCCCCTTTGAACGTGGCACCTAACCCAAAGCCTTGAATATAGGTAAGTAGATAACTGTCAGAGCAGCTGAATGGTGCAGTGGATAAAACGCTAAACCTGGAGTCAGCAAGTTTCATCTTCATGAGTTCAAACCCAGACAAAGGACACTTTTTAGCTGTGTGACTCTGAGCAAGTCACTTTACTGTGTTTGCCTCAGTTTCTTGAACTGTAAAAATAGGTCTAGAATAGGAATTGGCAAACAACTCAATTATCTCTGCTAAGAAAACCCAAAAATGGAGTCACAAATTGTTGATCATGTCCAAAACAATTCAACAACAAAACAACAAAAATAAATGTCTGGGGCAGCTGGGTGGTGCAGTAGGTGGAGCACCAGCCCTAGAGTTAGGAGGACTCAAGTTCAAATCCAGCCTCAGATATGTAATAATTGCCTAGCTGTGTGACCTTGGGCAAGTCACTTAAGCCCATTATCTTGCAAAAAACAAAAACAAAAATTAAATATCTGTCAAACTGAATGAACGAAGACAAAACAGAACTTCGGTGGAGGGGGCAGGGTTCATGGATTATAAATAGCTACTTGTATGCGGGAACCTCTGAGATCTGGTAATTTAGACTTTTGAATTGTATAGAGAAGATCGCGACTGATTAACTTTAGGCTCAGTTCTGACTCTACTTCTGATTCCCTATTTGACCTTGTATGAGCCATCTCTACAACCTGCATCTCAGGTTCCTTAATTATAAAATGAGGAGATGGGGGGTCGGTAATTCCGACATTTTATGCTCTCTGGTCCCTTATATCTGACAGCTGATCCTCTAAAGTTCCCGTAACATTACACATTCTCTGGTCCTTCTCACTTTAACACTGTGTTCTAAGGACCTTCCAGTTCTCTCTCTCTGCCCCAATGTTCAAAAGTCCTGCAGCTTGACATCCCACATTCTAAGGTCCCTTCCTACCAGCTTTGAAATCTGTGTTTCAAGGACTGTTTAAACTCTGGCATTCTCTGTCCAATGTTCTAAGGTTCCTCTCAGCTCCAACACACATGCTGCGTTCTAAGCTCTAATATTCTATGTTCTTGTTCAACAAAGCCCCAGTAGCTCCATCATACCATTGCCTATGACACCAACAGGATTACCATACAAAGTTAGTGCCACAGACCCTCCAGTCCAGGTTTCTTTTGCCAACAGAGGTCCCTGGGGACCCACTGTGTGGGAGAAAGTGTGGTTATCCTCTCTGACGTCAAACTGAAAGGTTAGACATGTCCCAGCTTCTCTCAGTAACCATTTATAGTGCTGAGGTTCCTGAACCCTATCTAAATCTCCTTAGATTGGCTGTCTGGCCCCCTTCCTAGAGTGATGAGCTCCATCACCATATTAGACCCTGTGTGTAGCTACATTTCCTTACAGTCAAACTGGATTTGTACCCTTAAAGTTTCAGAAAGGGGGCAGCTAGGTGGTGCAGTGAATGGATCACAGGCCCTGGAGTCAGGAGTACCTGAGTTCAAATCCAGCCTCAGACAGTTAATAATTACCTAGCTGTGTGGCCTTGGACAAGCCACTTAACCCCATTGCCTTGCAAAAAAAAAAGTTTCAGAAGGAACCCCCTTTACTTGGTTTTGGGGGTTTGACCAGTGAGGTAGGGAAAGAAAATTCAGGAAATCTCTTTATTTCCATTTATTTTTGTACAATATGGAGAATACAACATAATTCTCACATAAAGATAATGATGATAATATTAATAATATCCAGTATATATATATATAGTTTTTGAAAGTTTTCAAAGCGCTTTGCATTACTACCTCATGAAGTTGGTGCTATTATCCCCATTTTATAGATGAGGGAAATTGAGGCAGAGAAAATGGAAGTGAATTGCCCAACATCACACAAGCTAGTCTTTGGGGTAGGGTTGCAATATAGCTCTTTCTGACTCCTAGCCCAGCATTCTCTCTGCTACACCACTTATTTAGACAAACAGAATTAGCTGAATTCATGGAGACAGTGTGGGTTAGTAAAAAGATATTTCATTTGGAGCCGGGGGGGGTCGTCGAGTTAGAGGATCTGGGTTCAAATCCTACCTCTGACATTTAATTGCATGATAGTGGTAATGGCAAAGCTAGGACATGATGCCAGATCTTTTGACTCCAAGTCCAAGACGTTTTGCCATTGCCCACTGGGGACGGGTCAGCTCTCCTGAGTCACTGACTGTGTCCCCTATAAATGAGGGCGCTGAATTAGCGCCATCAATCACTCCCCTTGCATGATATGAGGTCACATGGGGGCTTGGTACTGGGGGGGTCCAGGGACAAGAGTGGGAAGAGACCTGACATCCCATCCCAGCTCTTCTCTATGGCAGTGGGGGAGGTGGAAGTGAAATCCCACCAACCTCCACCAAACTAATCCCTCCACATGAGAAAAGAAGTAGGTAGTAGAGTTAGTTCCTAGCAAGGCCTGGAGGACTAAGAGCCATTCCCCAAGGTTCTCAACAATGAATCCAGTTAGATCTTTTTAAACAATGGCAAAGAGCCTTGTTCTTGGGGGTCAGAAGATCTGGAATCAAGTCCTGGCTTTGCCATTGCTACTGTTATACAAACAAATGTCAGAGGCTGGATTATAACCAGATCCTCTGTCTTTGTACCCCTCTCTGGGTCTCAGTTTCCTTCTCTGTAAAAAGAGGGAATTGGTCTGGATGATCTCTGAGGTCCCTTCCAACTCTAATCTGGAGTTGTGTTTTTAAAATTGCAGCTCCCTCTTGCGTGGGGCTTCAGGCTTATGAAGCAGCTCCCTCACAATGCTCCTGAGTGTACTCCAAGAGTGCATGATTATGTCTTTTTTGCAAATGTGGAAACTGAGGCCCAGAGAGGCTTTTTGGTACCAGTTCAGCTCTTGTCCTTTCTGCAGGGGCCATCCCATTCCCTCTTGGGGGTGACTCCAGTGATGTCTAGATGATGAATCAAACCTCCAGATTGTCTTGGCTGTTTAGATTAGGGGGAACCGGGCTGAATCAGATCAGTTCAAGGAAAGGAAGGTTTAACTGAAAAAATGACTCACTAGACCTGATGGGGGAGGGGGATGGAGGAAGGACGTGAAGGGGGGAAAATGTGTGTTGGTAATGTCCAATCTAATCTCAGGGATGCTTCTGAGCACACAAAACAGACCCCAAAGGAGAGGCCCCTTCCTAAGTCTTCCAGATGCAAGGCCAGGGATTGGCTTGTTTGTCCACATGTTTATCTTTTTTTAAAAAAACCATGAGTCAATGGTGTTCCACAAATGCTGGTACACTCCTGGGGGCTCAAGCTTCCTTCCCCTCAGCACCACTTCATCACAACAGCTGATACACAGGGGAGGAGTGGGGAGGAGAGAGCAGAGGCAGATTTCAGTTTCTCAAGGGAACCAGTTGCCATTGACAACAGAAAGAAAAAAAATATACTGGGGAAGGGGGATGGCAGGGGGAGGTGTATCAGGGTGAGGTGGGGTAGGATGGTTGAAGGATGAGATACAGCAAAATGAATACAGGCTCTGAGGGTTCAAACCCACCTCTGTTGCTTGTTATTTCAAGGGGTTGTGAGGCACAGGGAGGCAAATGACTTTTCTTAACACAGAGGGATATGTTGGTGTTTATTGTTTTTTATGAAAAGCAGAAATATTATAAAAGTGACAACTGAAAACAATTCACATTCCCACAGAATTTATTAAATTTCACCTTCAAGGTCAGTTGCTGAAGTAAATGGCATTGGCCTTGTTGGAGTTGGGAGACACCTGGGTTTGCCTTCTGGAGCTTACTTTTGCTGGTCATATAGTTCTATGGATGGTGTAGCCCCCATCTGGGGTGGACCATCTAGCTGGATTTTTTCCTAGGACTTTAGAAGATCAATCTGAAGGTTCTTGACCTTGAGCATCATTTAGTCCAATCCAGGGCTAGGGAAGTCCCTCCCATTCCTTCTCTAATCCTCCACTCCAATACAATTTTTTCCTTGTTGTCAATAGCAACTGGTTCCCTTGGAAGTTAGAGACTTTCCCATAATGCATCTGTTTCCTCCGCCAGTTCCATCTTTTTTTCTGTCTCCCCAGTGTATCTGCTACTGTGGTTGGCTGGTGTCGGGGAGAGGTGGAGCCCCCCTGGAAAGTATCACTGTGATTGGAAAGGGGAACTAATTCAAGTCACATGGCTAGGAAGGAGAGTCGATTCAGAGCTGGAAGAGACCACCGAGACTGCCTTATCTGACCGTGTTCATTTTACAGAAAAGAGCCCAGAGACAGTTAATAAGCAAACAAATTTAAAAGTCTTTAAAAGAATTCCTAATGTCAATCTTCTACCTTTAGCCACACACCTGGAGAGGCCAAGGGGCCATGAGATTTAACTTGAGGTCATCTCTTTATTCTAAAAAATGGTTTGATAAGTGTATTTCAATATTGTTTTGCAATTCCCATAAATATTTATGTTATGCATTTAAAATAATAGTCTGAGCAAGGGACCACAGGCTTCCCAGACTGTCACAGGGGTATGTGTTGCAAAAATGGTTAAGGACTTTTGATCTAGTCCAATCTCTTCATTTTACAATGCAGAAGGCTGAGGCCCAAACAGGAGAGTCTCACAAAGGGAGTTGATGCAGATTTTGAACTAACAAAAGACTTCTGACTTAAACTTCACAATGATCAGTGGTCTTAATGCTTTCTTGAGTCTAGTGGAGAATGTAAGCTCCCTGAGGACAGGACAAGCCCTAAGACAGTGCTCCCACAATGTAGTGGTTTAATAAATGCTGATTGCTTGGTAGGTTGGTGGATTAATTGAGATTGGTGAGGAAGGGTGGAAACAATTACCTCACACTGGTCAATCCGGGATAACCACCAGGTTAGATGATTTGGAAGAACAAACCAGATCTGAATACAAGCCCAGCCCTTTGTAAGATCTGGGACAAGTCCTCTAGGATCACAGAATTTAAAATAGGAAGGGAGGGCAGCCTTGTCACTGGGCAGATGAGGAAACTGAGGCCCAGAGTGGTTGGCATTGGCCCATGGTCACCCAGTTAGCCTGAGGCCTAGATAGGCCTCCTATCTAGAAATTCAGATCTCTTCTCCTATTGACACTGCCTCAATGAGTCTGGACTCGGATGATGTGGGCTTAATCTTTCCTCTGTTCTGTACAATCTGTATGACCTTGGACTAGTCATTTAACTCTAGAACAGAGCCCAGCTTCTTTTCCTGTAAAATACAGAATTTAGACTAGATGGCTCCAGAATTGCCTCCCACTTGTCACCTTATGATTCTTTGCTTTTGTTTCCTTATCTGTGAAATGGGGATAATTGCCATGCCCCTCTCCTGGAGGAGCCACCTGCAGAAATGGGAACTTATTCCAACCGTCCTGTCCCGTGGTTGAGAGTCTTGCACCCCGTGCCCCCCAGCACAGATGAAGGCCAGCGACTCCGAGGTCCACTGCCTTCCCCCATCATTGGTGCTGCTGCTGGCCGGAATGCATGTCCCAGGCTGGTGGGTGACAATCTCGCTGAGGACACAGTGTCCAGTTACAAAGCCCAGCCTGGCACTTCTCCGGGGCCTCCTGCCAGAAAAGCTGTCACAACACATTTCCTCTCCAGCCCGGTTGTTTAAAGAGGCAGGCACTTGTAAACACTCCCTCCAAAGTGGGGAGCACAGGGTGTGGGGTGGGGGAAGAGCAAAGGTCTCTGATGCTTCCTATCTGTGGAACATTGGGCAAGTCCAACTCCATGTGCCTCTGTTTCCTCAACTGTAACATGACTGGAGGTATAACCCTAGGCAAGTCACTTAACTCTGTGTTCCTCAGTTTCCTCATCTGTAAGACTTTCCTGGGGTTAATGAAGCTGAGAACCTTCTCTCTCAAGTTCTCCTAGGCCAGCCTGGAAGTTGAGGAAAAGGAAAATATTGAGAGGGGAAACAGGAGACAGATTCAAACTTCTCTAAGGAAGGGGAGAGAGATGTTAGAATTCTCCAGTATTTGAAAACAAACCCTGGATTGGAATTCCAGGTCTGCCACATTCTACCTGTGTGGCCTCAGTTTCTTCCTCAGTGAAATGAGAAGGTTGGGTTAGAGCCTCTAACAGTTCCTTCCACCTCTAAATTCTAAGGCATGATAAGGTTCCACAAATGCTTTCTTTATGGGAAAAAAACCCAAAAGGAAGGTAATGCAAGTCTAATTGTCTCCATTTACAGATGTATGACAGGCAGTATTTAGATCTGGGACTCAAGCCCCCCAAATCCCAGCCTCTCTCCCAGAAATCCAGTGCTCAGACTGAAACAAGGACCCACATTGACCCAATTTCCACAAGGCATTACTTGATGTACCTGGATGGCAGAGACCAGAGGACAAGGGGTGGGGAGGTGAGCACCCATTTTCTGTAGAACCAGGATCAAGAGGAGGAAAGAAGGTCAGATAGCTTCTAATTCATCCCTCCTGTTTTACAGATAAGGGAACTGAGACCCAGAATGGTGATTTGACTTTTCCTTGATGGCCCAGGGAGAAAGGGTCAGAGGTGGGATTTGAATCCATTTCTCAGGCTCTTTGCACCTTTCAGTCTGTCTCAGCCAGTCACACAACCACCCTCTAGCTTTGGCTCTCAGTTCAGTTCAGCCTTTTCAACTGGGGCTTAATCAATCACTCAAAAACATTTATCAAGTCCTGACCTCAGATACTAACTGTGTGATCCTGGGTAAGGCACTGCAGCATGTTTGCCTCAGTTTCCTCATCTCTGAAGTGAGCTGAAGAAGGAAATAAATGGGGTCATGAAAAGACAGACATGACTGAAATAACAATATTAAAATGTGTGTGTGTGTGTGTGCAGAGAGACAGACAGACAGACAAAGAGAGAGGGGAAAGGTAGAGAGACAGAAAGGAGAGAAGGAGGAGGAGAGAAGGAAAGAAGAAAGAAGAGAGAAGAAGAAGAAGAGGAGGAGGAGAAAGGAGGAGGAGGGAAGGAGGAGGAAAAGAGAGAGAGAGAAGAGTGAGTGAGTGAGTGAGTTCATGGTAATCTCAGGGAAAGACACAGGGGACTTGGAAAAGTCTCTTGAAGAAGACGGAATAGGAGCTAAGTCTTGAAAAATCTAGGAAAACTAGAGGCAGAGATGGTGTGTGTGTGTCTGTGTGTGTGTGTGTGTGTGTGTCTGTGTGTGTCTGTGTGTCTGTGTGTGTGTCTGTGTGTGTGTCTGTGTGTGTGTCTGTGTGTGTGTGTGTGTGTGTGTGTGTGTCTGTGTGTGTGTGTGTGTGTGTGTGTGTGTGTGTGTGTGTGTGTGTGTGTGTGTGTGTGTGTGTGTGTGTGTGTGTGTGTGTGTGTGTGTGAAATGGCTTGGTGTCGCTTCAGGAAAATCACTTTGGCCGTTTCGGAGAGTCTGGCCTATCATGACTGCCATGAGGTGATGATGGTTTGTGTGAATGGAGAGAAAGACACCTGAGACAGAGGTGGACGGATTGGCCATATGAGATTGCCTGGGCGACTGGGAGGTTGGGATGTCCAGGACAATTTAAACGAAAGGGCAGAAGGAGAGAGTTGGGAGAGAAAAAGAATGAGTTGTGTTTTAGTTAACTAAAATGAGAAGAGGGGCCCAGCTCAGAGCCTTGGGGTCAGTCAGCCTGCGGCTGAGGCAATGGACACTAAGGAGTAGTCAGACAGAGAAGACAGCATCAAAGGGAGCAGGGCAAGTTGGGAGAAAAGGTCGTTAGATTTGGCAATTAAGAGATGGCTGATAACTTTGGAGAGAAATGACCTTTCAGTTCAGAAACTGGGTGCACCGTGGTAACAGTCAGAGTCCAGACAAGGCTATCACATGATTTTAGAGCTAGAAAGGGTCTTAGAACTGTGTTCTTAAAATACAGAAACAAAAGCGAAAACAAACTAGTTGTTGGTGCTTGGGTTTTTAGCATCCCCTCAATTCTGCGTGCACCCTTTCTCTTCCTGGGAGAAATGAACTCTTCCAAACAGAGCAGGGGCTTTGTCTGAAAACGTGGACTGGTCTCAGGGTCCTCCCCCTCTAGTCTGAGAGGAGGAAGGGACAGAAGAAAGGATCATAGATTTAGATTACAGGGGACTTAAGAGATCATCTAATATTTTTACAGATAAGAAAACTGAGGCCCCTAAGAAATTAATGGATGGATATAAGGGGCTGTGTTTTGAACCCAGCTCTTCTAGTGGCTGGTTTGGTGGTCTTTCCACACCAATGTTGTGGTTGGAACAATTAGTCAGTCCCTTCTCCATTCCCTCCCTTTACAGTGGGAGAAACTGAGGCTCGAAATAATGAGGCAACTTGCCCTGAGATTGCACCAACAGCTGGTTGATATTCCTGGGATTAGAATCCATCTCTCTTGACTTCCAGTTTAGAATTCTTTCTGTGAGACCATAAACTCTGGGTCCAGCCCCACCCTCTCTAGGTACTTGAGAAACGCCCCTTTCTCCAGGGCAGGCCACGGGGGTCTTCCTGTTTACTGTCCTTGCCCCTTCTCTCTGAAGCAGCACTGAATGTTCCTTTAGCTATATCCCCCTTGGGCCCTGTCAGGGCTGCCTTTTCCGGAAATGGCAGTGGGATTATGGGGACCGATTAACCCTCTGGGGCCTGAGTGGTTGACCCTGGGAGAGCCAGGAAGAGAGAGGCCCCTCTCTTTCTCTTCTCTACAAATCCTCTAGCCAGACGTGCCCTGCAGGGGCTTGGTGGCAAAGGGAGGGGTTCCAGCCAGCCTTCCCTTCCAGTAGTTGATAAGAGTTTAGAGCTAGCAGGGAGCTCAGAGACCAGAGATTTAGGGGTCTTGAAGTCCTCTGGTCTAAATCCCTCATGTGAAAGTTGGAAAAACTACCTCAGAGCAGGTAAATGAATTACCTGGGGTCATATGATGAAGAAAAGATTGAGGCAGGATTCAAACCCAGGTCCCTGGTTCCAACTCTAGAGAGCTCTTTGCAGCATCCCTGTATGATGACTGTTCCACACCTTCCTCACTCCCTCTTTCTCAATTATTCCAAACACCTCCGCCAGATGGGCTCCCAAGAAGGCCAACAGGAGGTGGGTAGGCAGGTGGGAGGAAATGGGAAATCTGGCCACTGGGAGCCAATTGGCCGCTCTTAAAACTGGACGACTGCCCACATCCTGGGCAGGCAGGTTCAGTGAGAGATGCTCTTTTCTCCTCCCTAGGCCCAAGGCCTCCAGCTGTGGCTGAGCCAAGAGACTGAGCCCATCCCAAGGCAGCTGAAACCAGAGGTTTTCTAGGAGGGGATGCCAGAGCAAGACTATTTGTGGGAACAGATCCCCGGGGGGAGGACCTGGGCTCTGGAGACCCAAATCTGAGCTCTGCCAGGGACAGACAGGGAGACAGACCTCAGACAAGCCGCTTTACACCCCGTGGGTCTCGTTCTCTTCATTGCCTGAATGGGCCGTTCAGGTCTACCTCCTCCTGAAGTTATTCTCAGTTCCTTGACCATTCTTCCTTTGTAGGCCCTTGACTCCATCACCCTTGAACCCTACCTTAAACACGCCCATATCTTATCCAGACCCCCTGGGATTGAAGGCATCTCGAAGGCAGAGACTGTGCCTTATCAGTCTCTGAGCCTTGCTCAGGGGACACCCTGAAGTGTTGTTTGTTAATTAACCACAACATAGTAAGAGGAGCTACCAAGTTGGACCAGGCTCCTCCCAGCAGTTCAGTGATCAAGGATTAACCTAAAAGACTTGTGATGGACAATGCATCACACCCAGTGGGCAAAAACCATGGAGTCTGAAGGCAGAGCGAAGTATACTGTGTTCATTTTTTAAAACTTCTTTTTTCTTTCTTCTTCATGTTTTCTTTTTTTCCCCTCAGCTCTAACTTTTCTTTCTCAATATGATTAATCTGAAAATAATTAAACGAGATTATAATGTATAAAAGAAGGGGGGAGAATAGGGATGGGGTAGACAAATGTGGAACTCAAAAACTTGCAAAAGAATGAATGTTAAAAACTACCCTTGCATATATTTAGAAAAAAGTAAAGATAAAATAAAATCATAAAAAATGTTGCTTGCTAAATGGATTGCAATGTCAGGTCTTCTCACTTACACTCCTTCCCACTCATTTCCTCTCAAAAACTTCCAATAGCTCCATAATAAGAAAAAAAATGTTTTTAAATCCCCCCTGTTCCCCTAGCATCCCAGGAACTAGGACTCTGCCCTTGGGACCCTGTCCTCTGCCAGATGAGGCTCTAATCTTGCTGTGCTACTGTGCCAGCTTTATGTGACTGCAGCCCTTACTTATCAGACAGACACTTCCTTAAGAGTAGGGACTGTATACTTAGTTTCTATCTGTATAGCAAAGGGTTTAGTATAGTGCCTAGATTAAGGAGGCGCTTTATAAATACTTTCTCCTCTATCTCTCCAATGATCCATTCATTCAGTCATATAGTCTTCATTTATTTAGCAAGCATCTCTTAAGCAACAACTCTGCACCAGAAACTCTAAGAAGCAAAGTCAAAACACTCAATAATCCCTGCCCTCAAGAAGCTTTCACTCTATTGGGAGGAAACATACACATACACAGAAGATGAAACACAAAATATACACAAAGTAATGTCCTGAGTATGTGTGTCTGTAGGGAAGATTCATGAAAGATCTTATGCAGGAGATGAATTTGTTGAGATGAGTTGATCTTTGAAAGACAATAGAAATCCTAAGAACAGAGGTAAAGGGGGTATTTAAAGGAAGGTGTGAAGGACTTGGAGATGGGAGAAGGGATATTTGATATAAATAACTACAAATCAGGTCATTTTGACTATAATATAGGAAGTATAGAGGATGATATGCAATGAACCTGGAAAGGTAATTGGAGGCAGATGGTAAAGAGTCTTATCTGGTCAGAGGAATTTGTATCTACAAGATAGTGAGATAAGTTTTTTAGCAGGAGTAGACCACGGTCAGGACTGCCATGTGTGAAGGCTATATTAGGGAAGGGAGAGAATGGGGTCTAAGAGACCCCAATTTGGAGGAGAATACAAAACGTCCAAGTAAGAAATGATAGGGGCTTAGGTTATAAGTAGGAAAAAAGGTCAGGGTGAGCTATATCATGGGAAAATGGACAAGACTGGATTGGATACAATGGGGCAGGGGAGGTAAAGAAATCAGGTATGACTCTGGGGTTGTGAACCTTGTTCATAGTTGGGCATTCCATCAATTCACCAATGTCCTTTGTCTTCTTCCCCAGGCTGAGGAAGAAGTAGAAACTTCTTGCTCCCATGTACCATCTTTGAATGTCTCTCAGGAGATATTTTTCCCTCTTGTCCAGTGAACATGAAATTCTGATGACTGCTTTGGTGTCATCAGAATGGAAGACTTCCAAGAAACATATGTTCTTAGCTTTGTTGAAGGGGAAGCTTTGGAGCTCTTGGAAGGGCTTTGTGGAGGAAAAGAAGAAGAAATTAACTTGGGAGCTTTCCCTGGATATGTCTAAAAGAGCATCCTCTCCAAAGAGGTACACTGAGGGGCAGATGGTAAAGCGGCTTTCCAAGGCCCGGCTAGCACCTGGCTGGAAGAACAGCTGCTGGGGCCGATGAAGGGGCCCATGGATTGCTGCCACTTGGATAGGAGGTGCAACTGTTCTCCAGAGTGAGGGGGAACTTCCTTAGATGAAGGGCCCATCTCCCATCCATCAACTTGGCTTTCTTCCTTGGGAAGGCATTTGCTTCAAAGACAGCTTTCAGCTTTCACTAGTTTCAATATGGTGGCCTTAAATGACTTTTTCTAAATTTAAACCATTAATATAGTAGTTTGCACATAGTAGGTGCATAGCGAATGCTTATTAAAATAATCTGAAGAAAATTTTCTCAACTACTGCAGGAAGGAGTTGGAGTTTCTGAGAGGTAAAAGGTTATCTCCTATTGACTTGGAGTCACACGGTCAGAAGAGATTTCAAAAAACTGGCACTAAGGTTTAAGGACTTGGCCTCAAATTCCTGTATAGACTTGGGTAAGTGATGGAGGTGAGAATGGTGACAATTTTAGACATAGTGAGCAGGGTGATGCAAAAGCATAAAGCTGGGAGATGGAATAGTGTGTCCCAAAAATCTTAATACAATTTTAAAACAATTGAAGCTTAAAACTGCACTAAGATTTTTGGGATACCCTGCTTTTGGGAGTAGATCTCAGTTTTCTTGTCTTTCAGAAGAACTGTACTAGATGGTTATCTTGCCATGTTTCTAAGAAAATCTAGTTTAAATCATACCTGAGCAGGAATTCTGTCTCTGAGGTCTGACAGAGGATCATCCAAACTCCATCTGAAGATCTTAGTGTACTTTTTAAATTTAGCCTTCCTTCCATTATTCCTCTCATCCTTCTTTCTTCCTATTTCCGTCCCTTTCTTTCTCCCTCTTTTCTTTTCTTCCTCTCTCCCTCCTTCCCTTCCTTCCTTCCCTCTTTCCTTCCTTCCTTCCTTCCTTCCTTCCTTCCTTCCTTCCTTCCTTCCTTCCTTCCTTCCTTCCTAGGCAACCTATTCAACTTTGGCCAGTCCCATAAAATACAATAGTTGCTTGCTGGTTTGCACTAAATTAAGAGGCAGGAAGATAGTTTAAACCTAATTTAGGAAGTACTTGAATTATAGACCTTTTCAAACAAACCAAATACTTTCAGGCACAGACATGACAAGAACTAGTCAGATTCTAGCCAATCCAACTTAATTCAATAAATCCATGGCCACCACTCTCCTATATGCTTAGGAACTGTTTCCTTTTTGCTCATCTTTTTATAACCAAAGCTTGCCACATACCAGCACAGAGTCAAAGCTTAAAGAGTGTCTGTTGCCTTGACCTCCCCATCCTGTTCTTCTGCAGTTGGTCATTTGACTTATCTGTCCTAGGCAACAGAGACACCATTGCATTGCCTCTCAGGATTGATCACAAACTATAAAGATGACCACACAACCTTCCGCAACTAAGGGGTACCACCCTGCAGGTTCCCAGACAGAGGAATGGGGTTCAAGGGAACTTGGGAACCTCTTGAAACCCCAATTTCCTCATCTATAAGATGAAGATAACTCTATTTGTCTATGATCATGAAAATAGAAGTTAGAAGGTAACCTTCATTGGTGGAAAGTCCAATTCAAATTCATGACTTTTCACCACCAAGCACAGTGCTTTACATATTGTTGCCATATAATAAATGCTTATTGCATTTTTCATAAGCTTTCTTGAATTAAGGGAAAATCTTTAAAATCAGGGGTGCCATTGTGAGGTTTGTTCACAAGTCCTACAGAGATATGAATTATTATTATGATCATTATGGTATTATCATGATTATCATTAGCAGGTGTTTTTGAAGCATCTGCAAACAGTATGTTCCCTTTCACTCGAGTGTTTTCCTTTGAGGTGATGCCTATGCCCCTTATGTAAACCTTTGCGGTCTAGACAGCTAAACGGGAAATTTGGTTTTTACTTGATTATAAATGAGCAGAAACTAATGAATGGGATGAGGCATCTAAAGGTGCCTATGAAAGGTTCCCTGGCCAGTCACCAAGCTGAAGCTCTGGCCACCAGCCTTTCCTGTGTCGGAAGGCAGCCGGGGGTCAAATCTGCTGCCAGGGCTCAGGAAACAAACAGGCTCAGGATGTGTGGGCACCAGCCCTTGCCAGCACGGTTGGGAAGAATTCAATTCAACAGGCACTTACCGAGGGCCTTCTCTCATGTTAGCCAGTGGGTTAGGCCCTGGTAGATAAGCAGAGAAAAGCCTCTTCTTCCCATACCTCCCAGATGCTTCCTTCTTGTAGATACATTAAAAAAGCTTTTAAAAATCAGCTTTTAAAGCTGAACCACTTGGAAAATATGTAAAAAGTCAAGAGAAGGGGGCAGCTAGCTGGTGCAGTGGATAAAACACTGGCCCTGGTGTCAGGAGGACCTGAGTTCAAATCCAGCCTCAGATACTTAATAATTACCTAGCTGTGTGATCATTGGGCAAGTCATTTAACCCCCACTGCCTTGCAAAAGCCCAAAAAAAAAAAAGTCAAGAAAAGTGGCCCCAGAAAAATAGCTTAAGGGTAGAAACCTGTCTTAGGAGGTAGCTAGGTGGTGCAGTGGTAGAATGCCAGCTCTGGAGCAGGAAAATATGAGTGTAAATCTGAACTCAGACACTTATTAGCTATATGATTCTGGACAAGTCACAATCCTGTTTGCTTTAGTTTCCTCATCTGTAAAAGGAGCTGGAGAAGAAAATGGCAAACTCCTCCAGTATTTTTGCCAAGAAAATCTCAATGGGATCATGAAGAATTGGACAAGATTGGAAATGACTGAATACCAACAACCTGCCTTAGACTGGCATAACATCTGGGTCTAATTCAAAGCTTGATTCTCTCTAACCTGAAGGGATTGGGGTATTGATTGGAATAAGATTAGGAAAAAAGTTTTGATTCCTTCTCATCATAGAAGTTTCTTTGGAGGACACTTAACCAGTTAGACAGGAGACTCCTTAATTTGGGCATCTGGGGATTGATTTCAAAGGGTCTTAAAAGGGGAAAAGATTCCTTCCTAGTAACTTCTAACTGAAATTTAGCATTTCTTTCAGAAAAGGTTTTTTTTTTTTTTAGGTTTTTTTGCAAGGCAATGGGGTTAAGTGACTTGCCTAAGGCCACACAGCTAGGTAATTATTAAGTGTCTGAGGTGGGATTTGAACTCAGGTACTCCTGGCTCCAGGGCTAGTGCTCTATCCACTAAGCCACCTAGCCGCCCTAAAGTCTTTTTTCTGAGCAGGGTCCAAAGGCTTTTCCAGACTTCCCAAAGACTCTATGATATGCCAAAGGTTAAGAATGCCCAGAATCTTGCTAGGAGTGGTCAAAGACGTATGGAATGATGTTAGGAAACTGATGCTCTCAGGGTGGGTATAAACTTAAGTGACTATTGTCCTGGGTGAGGAAGCAAAGAGTTAGTTGAACTTTACCCTGTGCTTTGTTAGGATGCTTTTTCTCATTATGGAATTTTGTCCATTGTTTTGGAAGGCTAAAATTGTAACTTTGAAATGTCATCTGAATGTGTGTGTGTGTGTGTGTGTGTGTGTGTGTGTGTGTGTGTGTGTGTGTGTATCAGTGTGTTAGATTTTCTGAGCCATGGAGGATCTCTACCCATTCTTGGGTCAGCTCTCTCTCTCTCTCTCTCTCAACATTTCTATTTAGAAAAGAATAATCTAAATTAATAAAAATTCTTCTTGATAGGCTTGTGATTGGGACTAAGATTATAAAATTTCCTCTTACATTTGGCTGCAAAGACAAAATGGAATTTTGTGATCTATTGAGGAACATATATAAATAAGTAAATACCTAAGCCTAAGTATGGGAAAACGATGGAAAAAATGTACCTTACTTGCAGAAGTAAGAGACTATACTCATGGGTTAGTTTGGTTAAGTTGTTTGTTCCTCTTCATTTTTTCCCTTTGTAACAAAGGATGGCTCACTGAAGCCGGGGTGGGGGGGGAGAAATAAGATTAGAGATGTAGGTAATATTAACATAAAAGATATTATTTTTTTTGAAAACACAGGTTTTTACAAAGTAGATAGAAAATGGTTTGGGGACAGACCCAGAGATCATAAAAAATAGGAGGACCAACAAATTAGGAGAAGTATAATCTGGGCAATCGAGGCAGGTGATCTCAACCCAGCCAGTTTTACCATCGAGATAGGACAGATACAAACGTTTATTAAGCACCAACTGAGAACAATCGAGGCTCAGGAAGAAACTAAAGGTGAGATAAGACAGACACCCTTATAAATCATTGAATCTAATAACTTTTTAATATCTAGCATTTATACATAATTTACATAGAATATCTAATATCATTTGATCCTTACAACAATCTTGGAAGGTAATTGCTTTTAGACTCATTTTACAGTTAAGAAAACAGAGGCAGATAGAAGTTAAATGACTCACTTAGGATCATACAGCTAGAAAGTATCTGAGGCCAGGTAGGGAAATTGAGGCTGAAAGAAGGGACTTGACATAAGGTTACCTAGCTAGTCACAGCTTGCTAAATAGTTTTCATCCCCAAACAGCATCTGGAAAGTCTCACAGAGTCCTGGTTGTGTGACTTGAAGCCTGTGGCAGTCTACTGGGCTATAACTAAGGGATCAGGACAAAGCATTTAGGATTGCTAGTTGAGGCCCACTTCCCCATCCCTTCCTCCATGGCGGTCTCAATAGCTCTTTGTTTTTGTTATCCTGTCCCAAGTAGAAAAACTCTGGAAAGTTCATATTATTCATAGATCACTGATCTAAAATGGGAACTGTCATCCAGTCTAAACCCCTCCTTTTACAGATGGAGAAACTGAGGTCCAGAAAAGGGAGGTGATTTGTCCAAGGTCTACCACTTAGTGAATGGTAGAAATTGAAATAAAAACCAAATCCCACACACTTTCCAATACACTTTGCTGTTGTCTCTTGCACCTTGTTCATTTTGAATCCCTAATTCTTAAATTATTCACTTGAGAGACCAGAAAGTCCTACTGCGCATTCCTCCAGAGCTTTCCTGTGATGTCCAAGTCACTATAGTCCATAAGTAGCATCTGAGTCAGGGTCCCTGAGACCCTCAACTCTATCAGGACCTTTGACTTCCCATCCTGAACCATCCCACTCCCAATCTGCTCATTCCTTCTTCCCACTGCATTTTTTGGGAATTGGGTAGGAGTCCCAAGTGTACTGGTAAGGACCAAGATGGAAGGGAGAGGGTGAGGAAGAGAGGTCTCTGACACCTCAGCTGCCTCTGGAAAGAGGAAAGCTACCCCCAAATGGACTTCACAATTTAGACCAGTTACTGAGAGGGAAGATGAGAAGGCACAAGTTCTGAGCTCTCAGCTCAGAATGTGGTTGGCCACAGTGGTCAGGATGATGGTGTGTTTATTTGGTGCAAACTGACAGAGCAGACCCCAAGAGAGATGGTAGGCAGAAACCATTTATTAAGTATTAAAAAAAAATCAAGTGAGACTTGAAGGGCAAAACAGAGCAAGAAAATGGGTAGACTCAGAGAGGTTCAAAGGAGATAGACAGATGGCTCTGTCTTCAAGGGGCTTACAATCCATTAGTTCCACTCAGATTCTTAGGAATAATATTATCCAACATTCTCATTTTACAGATGAGGAAACTGAAGCTCAGTTTCCTATATATAAAACATCTAAATATTTTTTATATCCAGGCTTGTATACATACATACATTCGTACAAATAGTAGAGTCTCTTTCTAGTATATCACAGTGCCATCACCAAGCCTTACCAGAAGGTGAAGTATGTTGTGGCTCCACACCCCCATGAAGTGGAGAGGTATGGGGAAAACACCAATCCTTTATTCCCAGGCCCTGGTTTGTAGTCCTAAGGCATCTTGTAAGTCATTCCCACTCCCAGCTCCTACTGACCTCAATTTCCCTATCTGTAAATTTCTGGAATGGACTTCACTAGATGATTCCCATGGTTCCTTTTTAGCTCTTAATTATATGGTAGACCTGGTAGAGGTTTGCAAAGTTCCCTCTCCTCCTACCCCTATAATGTTTCCTTCTAAGTCATGGACATTTCTATAGCACTAAGATATAAATAATGTGTTAGGGAAGGGTAATGATAAGTCAAATCATCCTCTGCCATTAATACCTTACTGTGAATTACTAGTTTGGGGCAGCTGGTAAGCACCAAGACCTGAAATATGCTTCTGATATTGTGATGGGGGAGTCAAAAAGATCTAAAGGGGAGTCATCACTAAGACAGCATGACTAGAGCTTTGTCCCCCAGGATATTGAAATTTAGAGGGTGCTCATAGCTTTTCTCCTTGGGCAGTGTAGAAATAGCTGAACTTTGCATCTAGTTGGCATAAATAATTTTTTTTTCATCCCCCAAAGCCCAGGTGGGTTCTTCCCTTCAACCCCAGACCAGCTGTCTTGGGCTGTTCCAGGGTCTTCCCATAGCTAGACACTACCACTTGAACCTTGCTGAAAAAAATTACTAGTATCAGATATGATTAGGAAGTTCGGAAGTTACACCCTGGGGTTCTGGCCAGGGAGTGCCAATGAAAAGCCCTGGAAGGTTGAGATTACTGGGTTCATGGGGGAGGAAGAGAGTAGATGCCCAGAGCCTCAGTTTCCTCATCTGTAAAATGAGACAGTTGGACTAGACTTTCTCTAAGGCCACTTCCAGGTCTCTTTGCTGGCACTTCACAGTTTCCTCTCGGCTGGACCGCTCGAAGGTACAGGCAGCATCGCCTCCCCCTTCCCTTCCTCTCTGATATTTCCACAAAGATCAGCAAGGTTCAAATGCTGTCCTCAGGGAACCTGGTGGGGGGCGGGGAGATGGAAATTCAACAACTCTCTATGGGCCCCTGGGGTGGAAAAGGAGCAGGCTGCCCTCAAAGGGCCAGATCAGTGTCTCCTAGCCAGTGGGCTTTCCTGCCACTGGAAGCAAATGCAATCAGCTTCAACCCAACTGGCCCAACATCTATCACCTAGGCGGCCCCCCTCCCCTTCCCCTCCCCCCTTCCCTGTCTCTCTCTCTGTCTGTCTCTGACTGTCTCTATCTGACTCTCTTTGTCTCTGTCTGTCTCTGTCTCTGTCTCTGTCTCTGTCTCTGTCTCTGTCTCTGCCTCTCTCTCTCTCTCTCCTTTTGTTTAAAAGGACTTCTCTAAGGGGCCACTGGTAGCGCCACCCTGCTTCCTGCATCATTCTGAGGATTCAATGAGATAATGTTTCTAAAGTCTATAAACCAGTAAGTGCTATATAAATGTTGGCTGCCACCCTTGTTATTGCAATAGAAACACTCAGGCCCTTCCTTTCTCCCATCAAAGCTCCCGAGGCCCCCAGTGAGGGTTCTAGTTCAACCTCACTCTCCACAGGGCTCTTTCTTGACTCTCGACTCCCAGCTTCCTCTTTTTTTCCTCTTGTATTTTTCAGTGTTGTCTCTTTTGAGCCTCATTATCACAGTTCTGAGGGTTGTGGTGGACTTGTGAGTTCATCTGTGAGACTCATCCCCGAGAAGGAAACTCCTAGAATCTTAATATCATCTTCTCATATTATAGCTAAAAGGGATCCCTTGGCCATGTGGGATTTAAACCCGGGACTTTCTATTCCAATGCTGACCCTAGTCATTCTTTCACACTGCCTTTCTTTGATAAATACTGATGAAGGTTCACTTTACTAAGCATTTTGTCCCAGGCTGCACAGCTACAGTGGGTTTTGGCAAACTTGAACCCAGACCTTCTGACTCTTGACTCAGTTTCTCCATGACACCATGTTGTTCCTTTGAAGCTTTCAGGCACAAGCCCAATAGAAGGTTAAACTTCTTGAGGGCAGGCACTGCCGCTTTCTATTTCTCTAGTGCCAGTCCCATGCTTTCCTGTAGCAGACAGATGAATAGTTGTTCAATTGAATTGTACCCTCAGCCTTTCTCTGTTCCTGGGGTTTTCTCCCTCCCATTGTAATTCTGGGTAAAAATCTCTGTCCCATCACCCATCCATTGGCCAGGTTCTTCCAACTGACTCATCTCTAAAAACACAAATTTGGGCTTCCTCCACTTGGTCAAAGAGGTAATGGGGTGGGGGTGGGATCAAAGCCTTAGGACTCCACTCCAGAGTTGCTTGCTAGCTGGGCCACATGGACTGAGCCCCTTCCCGTCTCTGAGCCTCAGTTCCTCTCTCTGTAAAATGAGCAGATCAGACCAGATGATCTCCCCTCCAGCTCTGCTCTTCCCTGATTAGCTCTTTCCGGCTGAGAGGCCCAGACACAATAGCTTCCATGTTCAATCAGAAGGTGAGACCTGTGGGTCTCTACTTCCCTTGGGGGCATTCAGATTCTTCCAGCAAATGGTCCTTCCCCTAGGACTCCCCCACTTTCTTTTTTGTTTGAGAGCCAAGTATCATCTCATTAACCTCCAGAGCCTCTTTCCCAGCCCCCAGGGCCCAATCTCCTGTCCTGGTGGGAGGGAGTTTCCCAGGGTTTCCATACACCCTTTTAATTAACCCAGATGACCCCCTTCTAACTAGCTTCAGCTGGGAGCCTTAAAGAAGCAGGCAAATCTACCCCATTCTATAAAAATATATCTTCCCCATCCCTTAAAAGTTTGGGGCACCAATCCCACAGGTTGGCAGGAAAAACCCCACTTCTGGCCCATCCAGGACCTCACTTTCTGATCTTCTGCTGGGTGCCCACCTGCATTTAATCCTAGAATTGGAGACTTAGAGATGAATGAATTTTAGCTTCACTGAGTCCTATTTCACATAGGAGGAAACTGAGACCCAGAAAGAGGAACTGATGTACCCAAAGTCACACAGGTGGTACATCAGAAATCTGGAGCAAGGTCTTCTGACTCTAAATTCATTGCTCTTTCTACCATACATTGTGACGATCAATCAACAAACATTTAGTGTATACCTTCAGTATATTATATTACTCATATTAAGCACTAGACTAGGTGATGGGGATATAAAAGAACCAATTCTTGCTCGAAAAGCGTTTGCTAATCATTGGGAGAGACAATATGGATCATTGGTCATATAGTGGATAAACTTTGCTCTTTGTTCTAATTGGCACTTGGGACAAATTAAAAAAAAAAAATCCTGGCAGATGACAGGTCTCCTATACAGGACTCCTAAGTGAAAAGGATGGCTTTATCAATCAGATCTGGAGTCAGGAAGACCCAAGTTCAAAACCCAAGTTACTAACTCTGATTGCCTCACAGGCCATCTCCAGTCATCCTGGTCCATATCTGGCCACTAGGCCCAGGTGACTCTGGAGGAGAAAGTGAGACTGGTGACAGCATAGCACCCCCTCACTCAAGTACCATTTACTTGCTTGTCATGGCATCACCTCCCTGATGTGATAGTCCTCTTCGAGAATGAAGAAGAAATATCATTGGTGTGACCCTTGGGCAAGTTACTTAACCCTCTTTTACCTCTGTTTCCTCATCGGTAAATGAGTGGGAAAAGGAAGGGAAAGCTAAAAAACTCTGAAGAGTTGAACACAACTCAAATGATCAAATGAGGAAGATAAAATAAAAACAAGTTAAATACAAGACCAATGGGGAGGTGGTAGGGAGACTAGCAGTTGGATGTATTGCACATGAGCTGATCATGCAAAAAGAAGAGGTTCATATGAGGCAGAGGAGAGGAAGGAGAGGATTCCCTGCACAGACAACACCTGAACAAAATCTTGGAGACTAGACATGGAGGAAGTGTTCGAGGAAGGAAGAGAAGACCAACTTGGATGGATGGCAGAGCCTGGGGAGGAGAGGCTGTTAAGCTGGGTTGGGTTCCACTTGTGAAGGGCTTTGAAAGCCAAACAGAGGATTTGTTTCCAGAGGTGACAGAGAGCTACTGAAGTTTATTTATCTAAAGGAGTGATCTGCCCTTCAGGGAATTCTTTTTGGCAGCTGTGTGGATGGAGTAGTTTGGGGAGATCAATTAGGAAGCTATTGCAGTAGTCCAGAGAAGAGGTGATGAAAGGTGGTTGTGTGATAGAGAGAAGGGATCAGAATGGGGTGAGCGAGCTAGGGCTTATTATCCTCTCCCCTCTCCTTGTTCCTCAAAGCTGTCTAACCTTCCCTTCTAACCTCATAGAATTTGAAAGCTGGAATTCCATGGAGAACCTCTAGTTCAATTCCCCCCATTTCACAGAGGAAGAAGATGAACCCAGGAGGGTGATTTCAAACTGTGAGGAGTTTTGGCTATCTGAATCTACACATGAAAGACCAGGAATGTGGCAAGGAGAAGAGACAATGACCTTGTCTGATAGGCTTAGTTTGGTGTCTCTGCCTTTTCCACATCCACTCATTTACCTGGAAGAGAAGAAGGTGCTTGAAACTGAAAGATGAGGAAAGTATGATTCCTCTTGGTAGTTATTGGATGAAGAATCCCTAAGTGGATAAGGATGAAGAAACGGTGGAGTCTAGACTTGGAGATTAAAACCAAGGCATAGGGAGTGTCCACCTAAACCCTGTGACCAGGAAGGTCAGGCCTAAAAGAGAAAAGAAAAAGGGGAAAAAAAGAAACTGAGGGCAGCTGCCAAATAAGAAGTTTGGAGTGTTTCAGCTATGTGGTCTAAAGAATCAAGTCACTCTACTCTTTGTTCTAATTGGCCCTTGGGACAAAATGAAAAAACAAGTCCTGGGAGATGGCAGGTCTCATATACAGGACCCAAAGGGAAATAGGATGACTTTGTAAAGATCAGAAGGGATCCCTCCTCCTCCCCACCCCCACCCCATCCCAAGGGAAGGTTATTTCTGATCCTATGACTGAGGTAAATGTGACTGCTTTTTTTTTTTTAACAGAACCCACTCTTCTATGAAGAATCAATGATATTGGAATTGGGAGAGTTGGGAGTGGTGGCCAGCAATGACTTATCTTATTTTTTTTTATAAACTCTGTATAGTTTATTCATGCCCAGGTAAGATTTCTATAGCATACTTAAATCTTACATTACTTATTTATACTAGATATTTTTACATGCCTTTCAACTCTACAGTTCGCTGGGTAAGCTGGGCAGGGAGCATGGTTACATGGCCCAGGACTCCAGACCAATTGGTGGTAGACCCAAGACTAGTACCCAAGCAGCCTAACTCCTCACTCCCTTCTCTTTCCACTGCCTTCTATGGAACTGAATTTTCCTGAAAGGGGAAGCTTACGTCAATTCAGCTAAACTCAACACAAATTGTAAAAGGGCCTACTGTGTGCTGAGCTCTATGTCTGTCAGATACAGGGGATATGAAAAAAAAGGTGCCTGTCCTTATGGAGCTCAGAGTTCAGCAAGAGGATGAGACCTAAGGGACTTGAACAGATGCCTAGACTTGGGGGTCAGGGAGAATCTGATTCAAATCCTGTCTCTGCCACTTACTAGCTGTGGGACTCTCAGACAAATCAATTATCTTTTTTGAACCTCAATTTCCTCATTTGTTGAATGGGGATAATACAGGGACTACCTTCAGCAATCAAAAAGCACCCAGGACTTGGGCTCTGAGAGGTAAGTTTGCATTTTCTCTTGCTCCAGATCATCCCATTCTCCTTCACATCCCTTCTGGACAGCTTAGCATGTGCTCAACCAACAATCTCTTCTTTCTAACTCATTGTTGTTCAGTGTTTTCAGTCATTTCTGCCTCTTTCTGACTATTTTGGGGAATGTTTTACTATTTACTATTTTACTTCATTTTACAGATGAGGAAACTGAGGCAATCAGGGTAAAGTGACCCACCCAGGGTCTCACAACTAGTAAGTGGCTGAGGTTAGATTTGAACTTGGGAGGATGAGTACTTTATCCACTGCAGTGCCACCTAGCTGCCCTCCATGGGTTGTCTTCTCCCATGTATATGTTTGGGTCTCTAGTGCTGATAGTAAGTACATGATAGTAAGGCTTTTTGCATTCATTCATTCATTCATTCACATGTTATATGCCAGGCTCTGGAGGCACTGGGGTTACAAAGGAAAAAATGAACAATCTCTGCCTTCAAGGAGGTTACATTCTGTCAGGGGAGACAAGGTATAAACACACAAGATAAATTTGATGGGAGAAGGGCATTAGCTGCTGGACAGGGGATTAGGGAAGACTTTAATTGAGGCTTAGGTGCAATAAAGTGCTCTCTCTGTATACCTTAAGGCTCTATAAATGCCAGAGAGCAGCAGCCACAGTAGAGCACCACAGGATATTACAGGATAGATGCATTAGAAAGAGGGAAATAAAATTTTATTGAAGGGGTTCCTTGGGGGAAGGGGAGAATGGTAGTTCAAGTCACCTATGATTATACACATTGCTTTTATAGGACCATATGATTGAGAGTGGAAGGAATTTAGAGGTTATTTTGTCCCAGTGAGAAACTGAGCCCCCAAAAGGATCAATGATTTGCCCAAGGTCACAGCAAATGACAGTCTCCCACTTTCAACTGGCAGTTCCCTCCCTTTCTTTTTACTGAACTACGCTGCCTCCAAGTTAATTAATAAATTCTTAGTGATGGATGAATACAACGACTTCATTTCACAGATGAGAAAACTGAGTCTAGACGATGAAAAGGACTTATCAAAGAACACATCATAAGTTTTTTGGCAGAGCTTTGACTGAAACCCAGGCCTCCTGGTTTCAAATTCAGTCATATAAAATGCTTCCTCCCATTCCATTCAGGGAGGCCAATAAGGTTTTATAAGCTTTAAAAGCAAAATCCCACACTAGACTTTTGTAGGATTATCACATTTTTGCTTGCAACTGGGGTCATGTCACCCCCTACTCCAACAAACACAAAAACACTGATGAGACAGGTAAAGGATATTGTAATCTTGTTCCCCCTCCCAATCCCATGCCCTTCCTGCCCAGGCTGCTCCTTACCTGGAGGACAGTTACATCTCAATGATGTATCCCGGGGTTCACGTCTCCTGGTCAAATGAAGTTTCAGTTTCTACAACAGGGAAGAAACAAAAGAGAAATCAGTTCCAGATCATAAAATGGGTTTTGTCATCATCACAAGGGGTGAGGAGGAGGTTCACTGGGGAGGAGAAGGCTCAAAGAGGGGGATGCTAGACCAATTCTAAGTGGAGAACAGATGACTGTTTCTGGATCAAAGACCTACATTGAATGGCCTTCAACTTTCAGTTCAGCCCCTGTGTAACAGGAAGCAGACTGTCCAGGTCTACTCTCTTTGGGTTAGTCTTAGAGAAAACAAGGCCAGACCATATGACTGTCCAATTACTGTCTGCCCAAGCTAGAGTCTAATGCTCACCCGATGACATCCTGTCTTGTATTATTGGCTAATTGTTTTCTTTACCTTCTCTCTCTACACTGGACAGCAAGGGATGGGTATTTAGGCCCAAGGCCAGCTTTCCATGGGTAGTAGTGACCCAAAGCAGGGTGATTTCAGGGGCATCCGGAAGACTCCTTTCCTCCAACTCAATCCCTCCCCCAGCTGCCCCAAGATGCCAGAAATACCTTTAACTAGACACGAGACCTCTTATTAAACAAGCTGAGATGGGACTGCCATGAAAACAACCCTAGAAGGCAGAGGGAGCAGTGTGGGTCACGGAATTCTGTGTATGTTCATTGGATTGAATTGGATTGATTTAGGGCTGGCAAGCACCCTAGAGTCAGTGAGTAAAATCTCTTCCTTTTGTGGGTAAGGAAACTGCATCATAGAGAGGAGGAAATAACTTGTTCAAGGTCCAAGTCACAATTTGAACTCAGTCTCCTCACTGGTAAAAAGAGGGGAATTAGACTAGATGATTTCAGAAGAATTTTCCCCCCAATGTTAGATCTTTGGGTTCCATGATTGTTGAGTGGCAGGGACCAAGAAACAGATGTGTCCCTTTCCAGGAGACCAACAAGGCAGCCTACAATCAAGAGGGGCTTCCTATCTCCCTTGATCAAGATTCCTCACACAGACAAAATATCAGAAGGACCTCACTGCCAGATACTAAAAATTCCTATATCAATACCACAGAGAAAACGCCAGTTCTGGACCAGGCTCCCTTGACTTGACCTGATGCAGTCTTTGGTGGGCACTCCCCATTATTACTCATTGAATCTAGAGCTCAAGGAACCTTTGATGTCATCTAATCCAACCCTCTCATCTCACAGAGGAGGAAATTGAGATTTAGAGATCTTAAGGAAACCGCATTATATCACCAGAACTAGAACCTCAGAAGGTAATGGAAAGAACTCTGGTCTCATTTGAACTTGGAAGCTGACTTGGAGGCTCAGCTCCAATATTTTACTAGATGTGTTATAGTGAGCCAATCATTTCAGTTTCATTAAGATACAAATCCTTACTTGTTAGCACACCCTAAGCAAATCATAGAATCATGAGGTTCAATTAGAAAGCAGAGTCAGATTGGAACCCAGATTCTCACTCTTTACTCCCCCTCATATATTCATTCTGCAGTCTATTGGGCTACTTGAAACTCTGGCAATGTAGTGCACCTTCTCTTGCCTTCATATCTAGGTTGTTCCCCCCCACCCCCACCCTGTGCCCAGGTCTGGAGGGTTCTACTTCCTCCCTTCTCTCTTAGAACCCCTAATACCCTTCAAGACCTTTCAAGAGCCATCCCCTTTATGAGGTCTTCCCTGATTCCTTCCAGTGTTAGTTTCCACACTTCTTCCCTCATCCCAATATTGATGAGTTGTTTTTAGTTCTCCACGGACCAAATATAGTTTGGGAACCCGAGGTTCAGGCAAGAACGCTCCACCTCACTTCCCATCTTCCACCCATTATTTTCTTCCACTTCTCTCTTCCTGTCTGTGTTGACTACCTATCCTTCCTTCCCCCTTTGGGAGGGGTCCCAGAGTCTCTTCTCTACTCTGAACCTTGAGCTACTTCCCCCTACTTAAGTGGCAGGCTAGACCCAGGTACCTGCACCCATACTGCCTGAACAGGGAGGCAACTACCCCTTTGGGGAAAATAGAAGACCCCTTGGCCTTACCATCTGCTCTAACACCATATCCTCCAGCCTACTGGGTCTCACCACCTACCCTGAGCTATACCTTCTAGAAAGCTGGGCCTACTGGGGCCCACTGGGCTGCCCTATCTGTCCTGTGGCTCAGCCCTTCTACACATGAAAGGGCCTTGGGAGTAAACTATCTTACTTTTCTTTTGGACTTTTTTAACTTACTTTGTCTTGATCAAGATCTTAGGATCATAGATATGGAAGGGGCTCTAGGCTTAGTTTCCAGTGAAAGAAACTTACGCTTTCTTATTTTTCTTTCTTATTGACTTTTCTATTTGTATTCAATGTCACATAATTAGTGCTTTAAAAATATCATTTCACCTACTCACTGATTCATTCATTCAATATATTGTGTCATATAGCGATAACATTTACATTTGCAAACCTTTTTTTTTTTTTTTTTGCAAGGCAAATGGGGTTATAACAGTGGCTTGTCCAAGGCCACACAGCTAGGTAATTATTAAGTGTCTGAGGCTGGATTTGAACCCAGGTCCTCCTGACTCCACCTAGCCTGTCCCACACTTTGCAAACCTTAAAACAATATATGAATCTAGTTGTTCTCATCACCATTGTCATCTCCATTTCCCAGAAGGCTATCAGTCCCTTGGGGGCAGGCACTGTCTTCAATGTCCAGCGTGGTGTTTGACACATAATAGGCACTAACTCATAGCATCACAGGTCTGGAGGTGGAAGGCCCATCAGAAGCCATCTAGTTCAAACTTCATTTTATGGAATAGGAAACTTAGGCCTAAAGAGCTCAAGTGACTGGCCATAGATCATAAGTGATAGATTCATGATTTAAACTCAGGTCTGGAGGCACCCAATTCAGAATCCAAGTTAAACATACTTTCCACTGCACTCTAATGTTCCTCTAATCAATGCCTGATGATGGATAGAAGAATGGATGGATGGATGGATGGGTGGATGGATGGATGGATGGATGGATGGGTGGATGGATGGATGGATGGATGGATGGGTGGATGGATGGATGGATGGATGGATGGATGGATGGGTGAATGGATGGATGGATGGATGGGTGGATGGATGGATGGATGGGTGGATGGATGGATGGGTGGATGGGTGGATGGATGGATGGATGGATGGATGGATGGATGGGTGGATGGATGGATGGATGGATGGATGGATGGATGGATGGATGGATGGGTGGGTGGATGGATGGATGGATGGATGGATGGATGGATGGATGGATGGACTCCAAATTCAATCCTCTTCCAACATGCTGGATCATTTTGTAGGTGGAAAGTTAATCTCAGGGTGGGTATCACTCCTTTCTTCCCATCCTCCTGAGCATGGCATGGGAAGATGGAATGGCATCCACTATGTGCAAAGACCTAAGCTAAAGTTTGGGTGATGTGATCCAGTGGGAAAAGGCAACAATGGAGATCTTAGTGCTATCTTGTCCATGTCCACCCCACTGGTTCAGGCTGAGGTTGAGGAATAGATTCAGGATCAATACAAGGTATCCCAAAAATGTTTTTGCTTAGTCTTCACAGCCTAAAACTGAACTTTGGGAGCCTGCATAAGGGAGGATCTGGACCAAAGATCAAGTCTTGTGAGTTCACCAAAGGAAAGATACTCAAAACTAGTATTGTGAGCACCCCATTTCCCTCTTTGGTCTACTGCTTTGTTTTGCTTAGCCTTAAAATATCGATAATCATTCAGCAAAGAGCAGAAGGGGAGAGAGTCCAGATAAAAACGTGGTGATCTCAACTGAATATCACCTGCTCAACCACTGATAAATGAAGAAGCCAAGGTCCATGAAAATCAAATGAACATTTGATTGAACAGGCAGCTGTTTGGTCCTTCTAGCATGTCTTTGTCTTTCTATCCACAGCCCCAAGGACACAATGAGGGCTTCACAGAAGCTTGTTGAGTGCACTTGAATTTAACTGAACTAACTACTGTAGCTTCCCAATACTTCTGTACCCCCAAGATCCTGGCACACAAATGCTCTCATCTCAACCATGTCCTTGAGGGAGGGCACAGGTATACCTAGAGGTGCCTTTCCTTCACCCCCCACTGTAGCCATGGCAGGCAGGTACATCAGAGAATAAATGTGATAAAAGTTTGGAGGGGAGAGAGAAGCATGTGGGCAGGGGTGGGTTAGGAAGACTTCATGGAGGAAGAAACGGACAAAGTCTTGGGATCATAAATCTGGAAGGAACTCCAATCGCCTAACAATTAAGGAAACTAATTGACTTGCCCTAAGTCTCACAGGTACTTTGTTACAGGCAGGAATTGAACCTGGATCCTGTGACTTCTTTTTATATTGCTGCATTGTCTTTTATGGGAGCCTAAAAGGGCCCAGAGGCCAAGAGGCACTCTGGAAAGGGGTTGTGAACAAAGACATTGTCACAGAAAAGAGTAAGACATGTACAGGACTGAATTTTTCATGCATTAAGACCAGGGATGCCATGTCCAGTATAATGCTTTAAAGGGGAAATGGCAGGAGATGGATAGAATTGCAATGAGGAGAGATCAGTCAGTTTTGGCCCCCCAGTGATACCCTCCCCTCCAACTGGAGTCAAACATGAAGATGGGACCATGCACCAAGGACTGTAAGATTCATCCATGAGACAGGGCAGATTTCTCAGCCACAAGCCCCCAAACATGGGTAATTCTTGGCCAAATCAAAGCAAAGGAAATTGGGAAATCTAAGCCCACAACTCAGAATAATTGGGTTAGTCTGGGAGGAGGGAGCAGGGAGAGGAGGTGGTCATCGAAAAGGGGCCTACCCATCACAAGGCTCTCCTTACACAGCAAACTTGGCCCAGGATCAGAGAATCACAATTTGACAACAAAGGAGGCCAGAAGAAGGAGCTGAAAGCCATCCAGTCCATCCCTCTGCTTCCAAGCTAGCTTTGCCAGATGGGAGGATGATCTCCAGCCTTCTGAAGAGGGAAATAGGGTGGTGTAGTTGGTGTAGACAATTTGGAATGTGGGCTGGGCACAAGAATTATCCAATCTGGAAGCAATTGAAGGTCTAGAGAGGAAGCTGGGTTGGGACAGTGGGGCAGGGGCGTGAAAGATCTGAAAGATGCATTAGAGTTTGTCAGGATCTAACAGAGATTACTTAGTCTAGTTGCCTCCTTTTGCAGATAAGGAAACTGAGTCTCAGAAGATTAAGTGACTTGGCCAGCAGTGGAGGCAGGATATTCTTTCCAACTCCCCCTTCTTTCCCTCCCTCAAATTCTCCTGGACTCTCTGCTACAAAACATGGTCTGTTTCTCAAAACTTCCCCTCAAAGGGCCAGCAACTATACCTTTCTGGAGTTGTGTCTCTATGGGGAAAACTTAATCTGGGATTCTTTAAAAATTCTGGACTGGCTTTGTGAATTCCTTGATACAAGTGTAAGCCATGTTGTCACACTCACAGGTAGAACCAAGGAAATGAGATCAAGAAGTGACTTTCTGCAGGTCAGGGAGATTTGCTAGAATCCCCTAGAGTAGGCACCTCCAAACTCTGGCTAGTGGTTCCCTGGTCAATCAGGGTCTCCAAGAGTGACTTGGGGGGGGGGTCCCTGAGGGATTAAGCAGTTTGCTCTCAGGGATGTGACCATTATATGTCAGAAGCCAGATTTGAACACAAGTCATCTTGCTTCCAAGAATACTTTTCTTTTTCTTTTTTAAATTTTATTTTTTTTAAGGCAATGGGGTTGTGACTTGCCCAAGGTCACACAGCTTGTCTGAGGTCAAATTTGAACACAGGTTCTCCTGACTCCAGGGTCAGTGGTCTATCCACTGTGTCTCCTAGCTGCCCCCCAAGACTACTTTTCTATCCACTAGGGGAGGGAGAGATCCTCATGGTTCTGGTCAGAAAAAGGCTCCAGAGGTGAATCATTTTACAATTAAACAAGAATTACTTTCTTCTGAAGTACAAGAAATAGTAAACCAAAGGGGATTGAGGGCTGGGCTACCAATCAAATCAATCAACAGCTTTTTAAAAGAGCCTACTCTGGGCCTGGTAAGAGAATACAAATACAAAGAGTGAAATAATCCTTACTCAGAAGGAGCTGAAGACTTGGGTCCAAACCTTCCCTTTTGACTTACACTGACTGTGTGTCCCTGGGCAAGTAACTTTCCCCCACAATACCCCAGGTAACTTTGAATAAAAATTACAAGGACCCTGACTGATCTGTAGTGATAATCGGAATGAATAAATAGAGCTTGCAATTAAATCATAAATTTGAATCCAATTCTCATCCTCCCCAATGATTCACTTATTTCTCTCTTATCTTGGAAATGTCTTACCTACATGCCAAAGGAAAGGTCTTCTTTGGACCTGCTAAAAGTAGGTGTAGCTGGGGACCTGAGGAGAGACTGGAAGATGGGTCTTGAAAATAAAGAGAACGGGGGTAGAGAGGCCAATCAAATCCACACTCAAGGACAAATCCTGAATCCAGCAGCCTAGAGTAGTCATCTCACCTGTGTTTAAAGAAGTGATTGGTAACTGGCTACCAACAGATCCCAGATGTCTTTGGGACAGCTTGAACTTGTTCTTTAAACTATGTCTCAGATTATTGTCACAATACTTTGCACATTTGGACCATCAACACCAAGTTTGACTAGACCTCTTCTCTCCGGAAATCAGCAATCAGGATTAGTTTGGGATCCATCTGGGCCATTCATGAATCTTATGAATATTCAATCTCTCATAATTCAATCAGGCAAGGGAATGGGATCATCCCAGCTTCCTGTCACAAGGCCATTTAGAAGTACAAAGCAGCAAGCCAGGCTAGAACACCAATCCAAGGACATTGGGGTCTAGAGTTGGCAGGTCTTGAGATCATTTTGTCCAAACTCCTTAATTTACAGAAGGGGAAACTGAGACCCAGAGCGAGCAAACAGACCTGCTCACTAGCTGGGTTTCACTCGCTTTGGCCATAGATTCAAGTTGGATAAGCAAAACAAGATGGGAAATCTATTCTTATGTCCCCAAATCTATCACTCTGCAAATAACCAGTCAAGAATCCAGGCTACAATCCCTTAGTTACTTGTTCACATTGGCATGTTCTGCCTCCTGGACCAGATGGCAAGCTCACTGAGGGCAGGGACTATACCTTCACTTTATATTTATCCTTTGATATTATCTGGCATTTATTTTTGTATTCAAGCCTCATCTTCCTTCACATGCATGCACACAGTGGTGAGTTCAAATTTGACCTGAGACACGTGACACTTTCTAGCTGTGTGATCTTGTATTTTTATCCTTATTGCTTCCCATCCAGGGTCATCTTCAGTCAATTTGCTCAGTATCTGGAGAAAGTGGGGCTGGTGACTTAGACAGCCCCCCCCCCACTCAAATCCAATTCATGGTGCTTGTCATGGCCTCACCTCCCTAATGTCATTGGCTTCTCCTAGAATGAAAGATAAACCTCAGCAGACAGTGCCTTGTACAAGGAATCCTGACTCTTAGAACTATGAGGGACCCCAGAGGGCATCATCGTTTGATACCCTCTGTAGCATGAATTCCCTCTACAGCTTCTCAAATAGAGGATTCCATTCAGTCTTTGCTTCAGCAAATTTGATTATCTATTAAGACTCCACTATGGGCAGGGTGTTGCACCTTGTGGCAGTTGATATATTGGGCTTGTTGTGAAGGAGGTCTGGGATGGAGTCTGGTCTCCAACACTTAATAGCTGTGTGACTCTGTGGGCAAGTCCCAATCTCTCTGAGACTCAGCTTCCTTATCTGTAAAATGGTGCAACTACCTCTCAGGTTTGTTATGAGAATCAACTGAGATATAATATATGTAAAGAAATTTAAATTATAAACCTTAAAGTACTATGATGAGAATGGTTTTTGATGGAACAGGTTTATTTTCCTCTGAAAATGGAAAGGATTAAACTAGACTGTGGTCCCTTTCAGCTCCAGATCCCAAATAGGATTTTATAATATCACTCTGAGCCTCAGTTTGCTCATCTATCAAATAATGCTAATGATGCTAATATTACCTGTCTCACAGGGTTGGTGTAAGAGTGAAATGAAGTTAACACATGTAAAGTGCTTTGTAATTCATCTAAATGGGAGCTCACAATAATAATATAGGCAGAATTAACTGTGTCAGGTGAGGAAGTGGGAATGTGCAGAGAGTCTGTAGGGCCCACTTGGCTGGAGTGGAGGGACTTGCAGTTGAGGCCTTGGTGAGGTAAGGCCCTAAGGGGGGTTAGGGACTAGATTGAGAAGGACCTTAGAGGATGCCTGGCATCAGATGGTTGACAAAACAGTCATTATCCATGTCTGATCAGGAGTTGATCTTGAGCCCCTCCCTCTTCCCACCCCTTGCCCTGGAGGTTTTGGCAGTAAGAACTAAGGCCTGGCGCTAACCTGTGGAGGAAAAATAGCCTCAGTGTCCCCTTTCAGAGAGCCGTGAAATGCCAACTGTTTTGCCCCTCTGTACTTGATTCCCCTTTGAAGCTTTAGGAAAGACTGGCTGCCAACATGGTCCCCACCCCATCCCCCCAGGGTCCCACAGCTGGGTTGAACAAGAGGCCCCAGCCACAGAAAGCCTTTCTTAGAAGCACAGACTCATAGAGCATGAAGGAACTTCAGAGGTCATCTATCCCAATTTCCTTAGTTGACAAGCCATTGGTCAAGAGAGACTCAATGGGCAAGGGCAAGTCACTGGACAGACAGTTCTCAAACTCCCTAGTATTCACTAACTCCCTTTTGATAAGGGGACTTGTGGATATAGAAAGGTAGAAGCCAACTCAGCAGACTAAGCTAAACAATTGGGAAGGAGGTGAAGGCAAGCCAGAGCCAAGAGGCAATTAGAGAAAACAGATCCAATCACAAGCTAAAGACAGAGTATGGAGTCATTGAGACAGATGGTCCAATCTAGGTAGTACCTACAACTGTGATAAGTCTGGTGCCAGGACAGGGGAGACACATTGTTTCCCCACCTCTTCCCTCTCTCTCTCTCTCCAGAGAGGAAATCAAATGTTCCCATGGGGTTACTTGCTCATTTTAACTTCTCCGGGCAAAAGAAACCATAGCTTTTGTTTTCAAATGTTCACTTTGCCAATTAACAGTTTAATAGAGATAAAGAATGTTGCACAACACATTCATGTCTTTGCTGTAATTAACTTTTTGCTCCCCTGATCAGGAGAAGAACAAGAAAGATCAGTCCTTTCTCAGAAATGGGGGTCTGTCTGTTCAGTGGATTCTGAACTGGGGGGCCATAGAGCTAATTTACAACTGTTGCTTCTTTGCAGCCTGCATAGCTTACCTGCTCATATTTTAAATTATGCTTATATCCCCAATTCCTCATCTTTTCACTTACTGTCTCCCATAGCTGGAAGGCTCTCCTTGCTGGTCTCCATCTCCCAGATTCCTCAACTAGAGGCTCAGCTCACAATCCATCTTCTGTAGGAGGCCTTCTTTCTTCTAGGGCCTCCCTTTGAGTGATTTTCTCGTTTACACTACATATACCTTGAATATTATCTTTCCTATTCAAATGTTAGTTTCTTGAGAAAAGGGAACATTTTTTTGCGTGTTTCTTTTATCCCTAGAACTTAACTCAGTTTCTGGTAGATAGTAGGTACTTAATTGAGCTCAGTGATGATGATGATGATAATGATAACGAAAACAATTTGGAATTATGCAAATAAAATGTTTAAAATGTCCATAACCTTTGAACCAAAGTTTCAACTGCTAAACATAAATCTCAAGGAGATTATTGACAAATAGAAAGACTTCCTATGCACCAAAATATTTCTAGCAGCAGGTTTTGAGCTACCAAGACCAGGAAACAATGAAGATGCCTACCAATTAAGAAATAGCTTAGCAAACTATGGTACATGTATGCAATGGGATATGACTATGCTATAAGAAACTACAAACATTATTAATACAGAGAAGCATAAAAAGACTTATATGAACTGATGCAAAGTAAAGTAAAAGAGCCAGGAAAACTATATATATAGGATGAATACACCAATGAAAGTGAAAGAATGACAACTTCAAAACCATTAAAACTGAACATTATGAAATTATAAAAACCAAGCTTGGCCCTAAACAAAGACATACCTTGAATCCTCCCCTGAGGTACAGAGGTAGGGGTCCATGTGTGTGAAATATTGCCTATTTAAAGTCAATCTTTTTTATGTGTTGGTTAATTTTGCTGAATTTTTTCCTCTTAAAAATTATTTGATAAAAGAGATGGCTCTGAGAAATAGGGGGGATGTAGGCAATATAAAAAGACAAAATCTTTCAATAAAATTTATTTGTAAAACATTAAAAACAATCCTCCAATTTGAAGTTAATTTATTAGCAGAATAACCCCCTCCATTCAGCTTCTTGAATAATTACAAATTGAGATGGAGTCTAGTGGAGGGAATGTTCAAAAAAGGTCTATTTATGTGACCCAGTAAAGGATCAACATCTTAGTTTTACACAGCAAACTTGAAGTCAATCTATCAACTGGATTGACCTTTAACTTCTCTTCCACTTAATATCTGTGAAATATTAAAAGACCTAGAGGATGATTCCCAGCTTGTTGGGGGCAGAGGGGTTTCTTATGGGAGGACATGGATAAGACTTGCCCAGGATGAGTAGAAATCTGCATCAGGAGACAGAGGGTTTATACCAGGGAGAGCACAAACTGTTACTGACCTATTTTTAAAATGTTTGAAAGCTTGCTTTCATGTCACAATAATATGTAACCCTTGAAAATCCCCTTCCTCTTCATCCTCTTCGTTAGTAAGCAAGTGCTCTGGCCACCACACCACACCACCACCTAATATTAGACTTTCCCAAAGTCTGGTAGAGTTGGGAAATTGGGAAGATCTGTTTTGGGCATCCTTCAGCCTTTTTTTTTTTTTTTAAGATTTTTCAAGGTAATGGAGTTAAGTGACTTGCCCAAGGCCACACAGCTAGGTAATTAAGTGTCTGAGGCCGGATTTGAACCCAGGTACTCCTGACTCCAAGAACAGTGCTCTATCCACTGTGCCACCTAGACACCCCCTCCTTCAATCTTTCTTTCCAAACTTGGCTCCTCATCACCATTGTTCTTGTTCTGTTCTAGAGCATTTGAAGTGGAGACATGCCCATCAGAGAACGAGATTGTGAAAGGACTATTCAGGGACTATTGATCTGGTTGCCTCAGAGACTTTCCATCTCTGAAATTTATGAACCTGTGGTTCACAACTGACTGTCACCATTGGAAAATTAGATCAGTCATAAGATCCAAATTAGGGAATAGAAATTTCTATGCTAGTGAGTTTTCACCTATAATATATTAAATATGAAACTCTAAATTACCAAAATAATATATTATATGTGATGATTTTTTTATTAATGGAAGCTTTAATTTTTCCTATTTTTCAGATGGAAAAGCCTAAAGGAATTCTATTAATGATGGAATTTCCAGCACTGTGATATTTGGAGGATAAGGAAGCCTTGAATTAGGACAGGTAGTTGGCTACTTCCTCTGTCAATTTATCAGACTGACTTTCAGTCCACATACCTCTCTCCCTGGGAATACCTTTCACTGGGTTAACACTATATTCTCTCCCTTTACCTCCCAGAGACAACCATCGCCCCTGCCCTCCTTCATCATTTACGGTGGATTTCACAGGCACCCTGGGCCTCTTTTGATCTTCATTTAGGTCTGTGTGATTTAACAACAGTTCTACAGCTGGAAAAATCATTAAACTCCTGTAACTCTAGAGAACATGGGCAATCCACCCAGGAGGATGCCATGAGAAAGGACAAAAATGACCCAAGAAAATCTCTTGGGTTCATTGTCCTTCATCACTGCCTCCTCTTCTGGACTTGTTTGCACTCTCAGGTTCCCTTTCCCATCACCTCTTACTTGTGGTTTTATTGTGTTCCTGCCCCAGCAGAGAGGCACCCAGCTTGGGAGGAGAAAGTGAGGTTGATGACTTTGCCCAGTCCTGCCTTACTCAAATCCGATTCACGAACATCCTCCTCTTGGAGAACTGGATACGCAACAACACCCAAGCCTGGGTGAGGGAGAAACCCCTAACCTCCAGAAGCAGCTCATTCCACAGTGCTGCTAGGAAGCCTTTCCCTTCCTACAGGCCTGAGTCCTTTACTTCACAACTTCCACTCACCGCTGCAGCCAAACGGAGGATGAGACTTAATCTTGGTTCCACATGATAGCCCTTCAAATTCTTGAAGACAGCTATTATTGCTCTCCTAAATCTTCTCTTCTCTGAATTATCTCAGCTCTCCTTGTTGGTCCTCATATGGTATGCTCGCTCTCTCCCGCCTGCTCACCAGCCCTATCACTCTTCTCTGCACCTACAGTTTAAAAGGGAATGGGCCCTGCTCTGGAGACACAGGCCTTGGATTCAAATCCCACCCTGAAAGTTTGACCTTGCCTGGGTCTCACCTGCAAAATAAGGGTGAAGGGAGATGGACTTTTCAGTCTATGATTCTCTGACTTTAGCAATCATTGTCCCCAGGACTGAACCTCAATATTCCAGAGATAATTGGACCAGGGCAGAATATGGCCCCCTTCCTCATTCTGGAAACTTCTGGCAGGTTCCAAGCTTGTCAGTTTTTCTGACTGCCACATCACACTGATGACTCAGAGCTCAAAATCTGGCTCCCACCTGTATTTCTAGCTCTCTCTCTCCCTTTCTTTCCCTTCCTTTCTTCTCCCTCTCTTCCCTCTTTCCTCTTCCTCTTCCTTCTTTCTGTTTTCCTTTCCCTTCCTCCTTGGCAACTTCTCTCCCATCCACCCTCTCTCTCCCCCTCCCTCTTCTCTCTTCCCCCATTTCCCTTCTACCTTCTCTCTTTATCTCTCTCCCTCTCTTTTCTCTTTTCTCTCTCCCCCCCCTTTCTCCTTCTCTCCTTTCCACCCTCTCTCCTATTCCTTCTCTCTTCCCCTTTCCCTTTTATTTTCTTTTCATCTCTCCCTTTCTTTTTCTCTTTTCTTCCCTTCCTTTCTCTTTCTCTCCCTTCCACCCTCTCTTCCTCCCATTCTCTTTGTCCCCTTCCTCTCTACCTTCTCCCTTGTCTTTACCTCTCTCCCTTTCTTTTCTTTTCATCTCTACCTCTCTTCTTCTCACCTCCTACCTTCTTTCTTTCTCTTTCTCCTCCTTCTCTTTCCCCATCTTCCTCTTCCCCTTATTTATCCTCTCCTTCTCCTATTCTCCCCTTTTCCTTCTCCTTTTTCATCCTGCTCATAAATATCTTCCCCATCAACCTATCACAACTCTCAAAGTTGGAAAGAATCTTAGAGCTTTTGTTTTACAGATGGAGAAGCTGAGGCCCTGAATGAAATAGCTTGCCAAAAGTCATATATGGAGCTCTTTTAAAGTGAAGATGTGTAATGAAGAAAAGGTAACATGTTAACATATGGGGGGGAGGGGGGGGCATTGTAGTCTGGTGGGAAGCAAATGAAGTCCTTTATGCAAACCTTAGTTCTGCTATTCATTATGTGACCTTGGAGAAGTCACATGAATCCTCTGGGCCTGCAACTCCTCACCTGTCAAATGAGAGAGTTGAAATAGGTGATCTCTAAAGTCCCTTCTAGCTCCAGACCACTCCTCTTTACCATAAGGTCATTGAGATCATAGATTCCAGCTAGAAGGTCTTTATGGGCCACTGAGGCAGGCCTGAGAATCTGAGGCCCACGTAGATTTAGTAATTTGCCTAAAATCACACAGATCACATTAAAGGCAGGATTCAAACCCAAGTCATGAATGTCCCCACCACCACCACCACCACCACCACATGCTAATGATCAGGAAGGGTTAGATGGAAAGAGTCTCCAAGATTGCAACAGGAGATCAGGGAGGAGTATTGTTCCTCACTGTACAATTACTTTAGGACACTGTGTAACTGAAGAGGTTGGAGTGATTAGAAACACCAAGTTAGGGAAGACTCAAACACAATTCTTCACCTTTGAACTTGTGATCAAGCCATGGGCTTCACCCACATCCACACCATTAGAAGATCATATGTGACCTTCTGTGGGTCTCTCTTCATTCCCCTCTCTTCTATTTAGACCAAGATTGCAGGCTCCAGGATCTTTCCCCATTCCTTTCCTCCTCTCTCCTCTCTGACTCCCAAAGAACTCTCTGACTTCAACACAGCAGCCACAAGACAGACCAGCTTTCCTTGGAGGACTTGGAACTGTTTGTTTTTTGAAGAGGATTAATGATATCACAGAGTAAAGATTGGACTTTTGAGTGAACTGGGTTTAAGACAGAATTGTAAGAAGTCATCAGCCTTACTCTCTCATCCAGAGTCATCCAAGTCCAATGGCAGGACAAAAGTCAGGATGACTGGCAACGGATGCTGATGGATGGCGATGGCCTGGGATTTGATGATGACCTTGGCATCTTTGATGTCTGACCAAGCTCTAAATGCTCCCCAGAGTCTGCTTCAATTTCCTTCACGGTTATTGGAATAAATTATTCTCATCCACACATTCCACTGTGCAAGTCTTCTCCTGCTTGGTGTAGACACCCCCATAATTCATCAATGGATTTAAGGCCTGTTGGTTACCCTCAACCTGATTTAGCCTGTCTACTGAGATGATTTTACCAGGTTGTGGCTGCTTCTTGAGACCACAGATGAGAAATGAGTGTCAGGATACCCAAGGGGGATGAAAATGGCTTAGCAAACTCCCACCTCAGTTACTACCCCCTATATATCCTTGAGTATGGCATATAGCAAGACTCACAATACAGAATTCAGAGTTTTTTGAGCCCAATGGAAATTAGATTATTGTATTGCTGAGAAAAGCGAAGCCATTCGAAACTGAACATCGTACAATATTGCTGTTGCTAGGCATAAAGTTTTGGTTCCACTCACTTTACTTTGTATCAGTTCATGTGTCATTCACTCAATAAATGTTTCTTAAGAATTTACCGAAATCATCGCACAGTGTCAGGTATTAGGGAAAATACATGGTTTAAATAAGATGTTAGCCCTGCCTTCATGGAACGTCTAGCCTAGTTGTGAGCTAAGCCAAAGCACAGATAGTTCTGGTAAGCAATATTCAACTTCAGGGTAGGGTAATTCTTTCACTCATGTGGTTTGGGATGCTCAGTGCCATCTTTGACTCCTTGGTCTACCTTACTTCACAGATCCAATCAGTGTGGTCCCACCCAATCTAGTGTGGACCCCTTCAATGACTCTCACATTCGTCCCTTTCTATCCATTCACATAGCCATCATGCTAAGTTTAGCACTTATCGCCCCTTGCCTCAACCCTTGCAATAGTTCTCTAAAAGTCTCTTCCCACTCCAAAGCAGATTTTATTGTCCAGTCATAGCTGACTCTTCATGACCCCAGTTTGAGGTCTTCTTGGCAGAGATACTAGAGTGGTTTGCCCTTCTCTTCTCCAGCTCATTTTAAGATGAGGAAATTAAGGCACAAGGGGCAAAATGACTTGCCCAGGATCAAAGAGCCAGTAAGTGTCTGAGGCCAGATTTGAACCCAGGAAGATGAGTCTTCCTGACTCCAGACTCATCACTTTATCTGCTATTCTACTCACCAAAAAAACTAAAGGGGTTTTCCCTAAATGTAAAACTAGTGACTTCCTACCACCTTCAGAATCAAAAAGTTCTCTGCTGGGCGTTTCCATTTTTTCCACAGGCTAGCACCACTCTACCTTTCCAGCCTTATTACACATTACTCCTATCCCTGTATTTTCTGTCATAGCCATGCTTTTGCTCTGACTGTCCTTGATACTGGAAGACTCTCCCTAGTGACCTTTTAGAATCCAGAGTTTCCTTCAAGATTTAACTCAAAGCTCCTTCCATATGAATCTTGTTCCCCCAGCTGCTCCTCCACCTCTTGTAACTGTGTATGTGTATGTGTGCATGTGTGTGTATGTGGGTTTGTGTGTTTGTTATATATATCAACAGTTGTGCATGTTCTCTCCCCTTTTAGCATTAAACTCTTTGAGACGAATGGTTTCATTTTGTCTTTTAATCCCCACTGCCTGCCTAGGAAGCCTGGAAAACAGTAGGTATTTAAAAAATGCTTAATGGTTGAATGATAAAGTGTTTCCTCTGTGACAGTTGCTGTACTAGGTACTAGGGATTAAAAAGATGAAAATGAAAGTTCCTACTCTCCAAATGATTATAAATTTTGTAATTAGAAAGGGCCTTGAAGAGGCATCTGCATTCCCCACTTGAGAACGGGTCAAAGATATGAACAAAGAGTTTTCAGAAAAAGAAATCAAAGCTAGGGGAGGCTAGGTGGCATAGTGGATAAAGCACTGTCCCTGGAGTCAGGAGTACCTGGGTTCAAATCCGGTCTCAGACACTTAATAATTACCTAGCTGTGTGGCCTTGGGCAAACCACTTAACCCCATTGCCTTACAAAAACCTAAAAAAAAAAGAAAAGAAATCAAAGCTATCAATAGTCACATGGGAAAAAATTCTCTAAACCTACTGATTAGAGAAATGCAAATTAAAACAACTCTGAGGTACCACCTCACTTCTATCAGATTGGTTAATGACAAGAATATGGAAAAATTAGGGATACTAATGCACTGATGGTAGAATTGTGAACTGATCCCATCGTTGTGGAGAGCAATTTGGAACTTGTCCAAAGAAGTATAAAACTGTGCACACTGGGTTTGTACTCCAAAGAGATGAAAGAAAAGGGAAAAGGACCTATTTGTACAAAAATATTTATAGCAGCTCTTTTTGTGGTGGTAAAGAATTAGAAATTGAGGGATTGCCCATCAGTTGGGGAATGGTTGAACAAGTTATGGCATATGATTATGATAGAATATTATTGTGATATAAGAAATGATAAGCAGGATGCTTTCAGAAAATCCAGAAAGATTTACATGAACTGATACAAAGTAAAGTGAGTAGAACCAGGACTTTATACATAGTAACAGCAATAATGTACAATGTTCAATTTTGAATGGCTTAGCTATTCTTAGCATTGCAATAATCTAAGACAATTTCAAAGGATACATAGGGAAAAATTCTATCTCCCTCCAGAGAAAGAACTAATGAATTCTGAAAACAGATAGAAGTATATCTTTTTAAACTTTATTTTTGTAGTTTCATTTTGTGTTTTCTTTTGCAATATGGCTAAGATGAAAGTATGTTTTGCATGATTTCACATGTGTACTTTATATCAAATGCCTTCTTAAGGAGGTAGGGAAAGAATTTGGAATGTAAAATTTTAAAAAATTGTTACAATGTTTTTACATGTAATTGGGATATTAATTGGAATATGAAATAAATAAAAATAACTTTTTATAAAGGTAATTTAGTCTACTACCCACCTCCCAGTTTTACCAAGAGGAGACTGAGGTCCAAAGAAGTTAAGTTATTTGACCATGGTCACGCAACTACTGAGTGTCTGATGTGGGATTTGAACCCAGACTTTTTGATTCCAAGTCCTCTAATCTATCTGCTACATTCTATCATTCTATTACAAAGAAAAGTATATCAGAGATGTGCAAACCAAGTGCTATATGAGAACTGAGGATGACTAAGAAACCAAGGCAGTGACTTGCTCTGGGTCACACAGCTTGTTTAATATTAAGGCACAGACTGGATCCAGATATCCTGGGTCCCCAATGCTGGATGCCCTCCAATGCACCATTCATAGCCTGGAGGTTTCTAGAAGTCATTGCTAGTACAATCTCACCAGGGAGTCTTATCTTGCCTTCCTTTCTACATCAGTTCAATCAAACTCTCCAAGTCTTCTTTGAATCATGGGAATTTCATGAGGGAAAATTGAGTCAAATCAAGCAGAGGCAGTCCCCAGACATGGGATGTCCTTCCATACTTAATCTGCTTGAAATGATCTCTTCCCTGAGGCAGAATTCTCAGTGTTATAGAAAGAACCTAGGATCTGGGGTAATATCTTGATTTCAGCCTCAACTGGGTCACTGTTAGCTTGGGTAAATCTTTCTCTGGAACTTGTTTCCTTATCTGTAAAATGAGCCAGGTAATTGCTGATGCTCCTTTCTTTTCTGAAGCTTATCTGAATCCTGTCTATAAGACCCAACTCACATCTCCACCTCCATGAAGTCATGAACCCCACACAAACCACAAGGGTTCCTTCTTCCTCTGACCTCCTTCAGAATCAAGAGTTCTGAGATGTAGGACATTAAATTTGAATTCAATGGCCATTTATCAATAGTTGCTTCACTGTGTGAAAGGTCTAATACTTCAAAATCACATTTCCTACCCTCAAGGAGCTTAGAGTCTGTGACATGAACACAAAGGGACATAATACAAGGCAGAGTATGAGAGGAATAAGGTTTGAATTCTATTTTCTAAGATAGGAAAAGGAAAGGAAGGATGGGCCTCAGTTTCTTCATTTGCAAAATGAAGGAGTTGGACTCAATGACCTCTGAGTTCCCTTCCAGGGCTAGGCTATGTCTATGTCTATGATCCTGTGACTGTTATGTCCCTGGCCAGCTCACTTAACCTCAACCTCAATTTTCCTGTCCGTAAATGAAGACAATACTTTCATTACCTACCTCCCAAAGCTATTTATAGGTTCATAGATTTAGATAAAGCTCTAAGGGATGTGGGAGGTCATGGAGTCCGAATCTCTCATTTTAAAGAGGAAGAAACTGAGGCCGAAGGAGGGGAAGTAATTTGCCCAGGACTACAGGAAGGAAGTGACTTGGCTGGAATTCAAACCCAGGTCCTCACTCCAAATGGTGAGGAAAAGAAGGGGGTTTTTAAGTGCTACCAAAAGAAAAAGAAAAATGAGTTATTAACCTAGACTCAGAAGTCTGGGGTTTTAATTTTGGTGGGGGAGGAATGTGATCAGACCCCTGGGAATTTTAACTACTGTAAGAAAACTGGATGGGAGGCAAAGAGGCCAAGGTGAAGACTCCTAGGATAGAGAGGATGAGAGGCTGCCGCATTTGCTGTAATGGCTCAAATGTGAGCCCCCTAGATTAGAGCTGCCCAGGACCTTAGAGGGATCAGTCAGGGGGTTGACTGTTAGCTCAGTGAAGGCTGAGGAAGGCTCTTCCCTCCCATCCCCCGCAAGGCCACTGGGTCCACAGGAGTCTCTCAGGAAGGACTTGATTTTAATCTGGTCCCCTGGATTTTCAGCCTGGGACAAACCATGGTCCTAAACTGTGAGGGATCTCAAGAGTGATGGAAGGGAAGGCACCCAAAGCAGGAGGGCATCTGGGAGCCTGCCTCTGGAGACTCTGAGGGGTGACTCACTCCCTTTCTCTCCCTTCTCTACAAGGACAAGGCAATAAAAGCTGGGCAGTTGGGGGCAATGAGGGTGGGTGGAACTTTTAGAAGGGAAAACTGCCCCCCCCCCGGGGGATACCCAGGCACTCTTCCCAACTCCAGGACTGGGAGGTGGGGACCTCAGGCTGGGAGCCGGGGAGGCCGGCTGGAGTCTAGTCCCTAGCTAGAGTGGGGGTGGAGGGAGGGCTTGAAGCCACCATTTTTTCCAGGTCAGATCACTGGTGGGGTGGGAAGGGGAAATGAAATAAAGGCACTAGACCCCAGAGGACCTGGTTCTCCAGGGTCTGCTTTGGTGAGCTGCTCCCACCAGCACCTATGGGAGGGGGTAAACGGAAGCAGGTAGGGAGTCTGCTTTGGGCAGGCTAGGTTTGGGTTTAGCTACGGTAAGCCATCACCTGGAGGGCAGCCTATGATCAAAGTCCCCTTGGCCCTTTGAAACTCTCTGCCCATCAGTGCCAGTGCTACAGCAAACTTGGACAATGGGTTTCGGGTCCCTATCTCCTTCCCAGAAACTCTCAGTACTTCCTTTAAGCCATTCACCCCATTCCCAACCCTCTTCCCCAATGTGAACAAGCCATGGGAACTCAAGAGGCTCTGGGGCAGAGTCCACCCCCCCCAAGATCAGAGAGAACATCGAGCTAGGGTCAACCCTTGAAGAGACAAGGGGGCAAGTGCAGGATGGGTCAGGATCCAGAGAGTGACAGAAGACTCCGGAGGGCAAAAGAGGAGAGGAGAGGAGAGGAGTGGGAGCGGAGTGGGAGTGGGAGCGGAGTGGGAGTGGGAGCGGAGTGGGAGTGGGAACGGAGTGGGAGTGGGAGAGGAGAGGAGAGGAGAGGGAGAGGAGAGGAGAGGAGAGGAGAGGAGAGGAGAGGAGAGGAGAGGAGAGGAGAGGAGAGGAGAGGAGAGGAGAGGAGAGGAGAGGAGAGGAGAGGAGAGGAGAGGAGAGGAGAGGAGGACAGAAGGAGAAAGAAGAGTGATGGACCAAAAAGGCGTAAGGAGAGATAGTGGAGAAGGGAAGAGGAAAAGTGAGAAAAGACAGAAGGAGCCGGAAGATATAAGGGGAAAGGGGAGAGAGAAGATCAGATGGGGAAAGAGAAGGGGAAAGGGGAAAGTGGGGGAGAGAGAAGAGACGGGAGGAGGTAGAGAGATACAAGCGGAGAGAGGAGAGAGAGGAGAGTTAAGTCGGGAAAGGGAAGAGGAGAGGAAAAGTGAGGAGTGAGGAGAGATGGGAGGAGGCAAGAGATGCATGGGGAGAGGGGAGAGAGGAGAAGTAAGAGAGGATGAAGTTCAAAAGAGAAGAGGCAGAAGTGGAGAGGGCACATGAGAGCAGTCAAGGAAAGCTAAGGAAGAAGAGGGTAGGCAAGAGACGAGGAGTGAGGAGCAGAGCGAGGCAGGCTCGTGAGGGGCAGGGGCAGGGGCATGGCAGAGCAGGGCAGGGCAGGGCCCACAACAAAGAGCACCGACCTCCTCCAGCAGCTGGTTGACTCTTCCCAAAATAGCCTCCTCCATTTGGTGCGCGGCCAGCCAGGCGGGGGGCTGCGGGGGCTGCTGCGGAGGCGGGCGCCGCTGCTCGGCTTCCAGCCGGCCCAGGCGGGACTGCAGCTCGGCGCTCCGAAAGTGCACCAGGAGGCTGAGCGCCAGCGAGAAGAGGGACACGCCGCCCAGCAGCGCGCAGCTCCGGGGCAGCGGGGGCCGGGGCTCCCCCCGGACCGCCGCCGCCGCCTCGCCGGCCCCCGGCCGAGCCTTGTCCTCCACCATGCCCGTCCTCCGGGAGCCCGGCGCGCGCGGGGGGCGAGGCCCGGGGCGCAGACTTGGAGAGCCGCGCGCCCCGCACGGGGGACCGCTGCCAGGCGGCCGGAGCGCGGGGTCCGAGCTGAGCGCGCGGCGCCTTCGGGGGGCCGGGGGCCGGGGCGCAGAGCGAGCGAGCCAGCCAGTCCGGAGAGCTGGCCAGAGAGCGAGTGGCCTCCCCTTCTGCCCTTCCTCCTCCTCCTCCTCCTCCTCCTCCTCCTCCTCCTCCTCCTCCTCCTCCTCCTCCTCCTCCTCCTCCTCCTCCTCCCTCTGGCTGGGGTGGGTCTCCCCGGGGTTTGTCGGTTTCGGTTCCGCGGGGAAGAGAGGGAGGGATCGGCGGGAGCAGCCCCCAGGAGAGGGGCGTCTGTCACCGCCGCCTCCTCGGAGGTGTGCCGGCCCGGCCCGGGCGCCTCTGTAACTTGACACACTCCTCAGCTACAGGGATCCGATGAGCAAGTCCTGCTGCATCCCCTTCACCACTCACCGACTCCTAACCCCGCTCTGTCTCTCTCTCTCTCTCTCTCTCTCTCTCTCTCTCTCTCCCCCTCCTCCCTCCCTCCCTCTCTCTTCCTTCCTCTCTCTGACACTCTCTCTGAATCTCTTCCTCTCCCGCACACCTCTCTTCTTCCTTCCTTCTCCCTCTCTCTCTCCCCCTCCTCTCTGTCTCTCTCTCTCTCTCAATCTTTCTCCTTCTCTCTCTCTCTCTCTCTCTCTCTCCCTCTCTCTCCCCCACTTTCTCTCCCCTTCTCCACTTTTCTATCTCTCCCTTCTCCCTCTCCCCTTCCTTCCTCCTTCCTTCCTCTCTCAGACTTTCTCTCCTCCCTATCTCCTCTCCTATCCCTTCCTGCTACCTCTATTCCTTTTCTTCCTCTCCTCCTTCCCCCCTTTCTCTCCCTCTCCTCTTCTCACACATTCATTTGTGCAAAGTTGTTCAGTGGCCCGGAAGATTAAGTCTCCCCCTCCACTCCTTCATCCCCCAAAGTCCTCACTCTGGGGCTCCCAGTTCCCTTTGAAGTGTCTCCTGGGCAGTTATTTATAGGCAGGAAAGAGATTGGGCTGCAGTGGAGGGGCTTCAGATTTTTCTGCCCTCTTGTGTTTCACACCAAGGTGGGGAGACTGGTTCGGTTTTTCCTCTTTCCCTCCCCCCAGGCAACTTTGTGAGAAGAGACCACCCCTGAACTCCCTCTCTCTTCCGAGAAGTTTGCAGAAGTGGCCCTCTTGGGAAACGTGCTAGGAAGGGCAATCTTTCCCCTTGGGATTCCCCAGCTGGGTCACTCCCCTCTGTTCCTCGTTGTGGCTCCCCTGGAGGGAACTTGGGTTCCCACAGTTCTCCCAGCCATTTCCACTACTGTCTTGGGCAGGCATTTTTCTTTGGCTACTAAGTCCACAGACACCCTGGATCTGATCATTCAAACATCACCTTCTGCATCCTGCCCCCAATACAACAATCACAGAACTCATTGAGCATGCAGTACAAGGCTATTGGGAGGAGGGATTAGACAGTTTGGAAGAGATGCGCCCACTCTGTCCTCCTTGAGCTTACAGCCTTGAGATAAGACAAATGCAACAAGCTCTGTTATCTACTTATGATGTATATATATATATAATATAGATAGATGATAGACATGGGTAGTAGCAGATAGATGATAGAAATAGAGATAGATACAGTGCAATGGAGAAGTATAAACCCAAGTATTCTGTGATGTCTGGGGAAAACATCACCATGATTAACATTGGAGGTAGGACTTGAGGTGGGCTCTAAAGGATGGGCAACAATTGAATGGGGGGAGGGGGCAAGGAGAGATATTCTAGCTATCAGGAATGAGAGCAAAAATATGGAATCAGACTGAAATATTCATTTGAGGTACAGAAATCAGCTTAGTTGTCTGATAATGAGTACAAAAGAGAAGGATGAGATTGGAAAGAAGGTAGTGCCAGACTGAAGGGGTCCCCAAATGCCAGCCAAAGGAATTTGAGGGAATTTCTAGGGAATCATGAGAGGGAGATTGTCAAGTAAAGGAAGGAGGGGTGCCACCTGATCTTACTACCTAGATGTCATTCAGTTTCTCATACCTTCCCTCTGAAAGGAGAACAATCAGCCTTTCTATGGCCTGCCTTAGAAATAGTAGAGGAAAAGATGTAAGAGTTGACAGGGTCCCTCTGAACCCTAATTGAGAAATAAGCAGAAGAGGAAGCCCAGAGCAGAGGAGACCAGACTGGCTTTCATGGGGGAGAGGAGAGGCACTGAATGCCATCAGACTAAATTCAGTCCATAAAACCTGTAATGGAGAAACTGGCACAGAATGGCCTTCCTTCCCTCCCCTCCCCTGGGAGGTTACTGTCAAAACCCAACTCCCCCTTCCTGCACTTTTTCCTCCGGGGCAGCCAGAAGTTTCCTGTGGGGACCCAAGAGTGCTTTTAAAGTATTCTCTCATCCTTTTTCTTCCCCTGGTCTCAGCTCTTTTCTCTACTTAAAAAAGCATCATTCTGAATAATCAACTCCAAAAATTCTGGCTATTCAGGTCCTATCTCTTAGGGTTTCATAGCATCCCTGCAAAGATAGAAAGAGAGAGAATAGATATATAGCAGGAGAGAAACAGAAACAAGAAACTATCTTATAGGAATGAAAGGTGGGCTTTCCTCTGGGTTCTTAGTAATAAGATATTGATTGTACAAATTACAGAGTCATCAAATATAATATCTTACTTCATATAATAATAATAATAATTTATTTCTCATGTATTACAAGGAATATTAAAATTATCAGGTAGTCCAAGTCCCTCGTTTTTTTCAAAGGAGGAAGTTGAGGCTTAGAAAGTGGAAGCAACTTGTCTAAGGTCGCACAAATAATAATAGAGATTGAATTTGAAATAAGATCATAGGACCCACTTATTACCTGTGGAACCTGGTGTCAGCCACTGGATTTCTTCCCTTATAAAAATGGAAGGGATTGGACCCAGAGGCAGCTAAGATCTTTGTCTTATGATCCAAGACCTATGGGTACACATAGGGTATTCTTTCCATTACACTCAGCTCTGTACTATATAGAATTATTTAATCATCCTTGAGAGGCTGATTGTGTGGCTCCCTAATGAAAGATAGAGGAGTGGACTTGGACTCAGGATTGTTGTTTAGTCGTATCAAACTTTTTATGACACCATTAGGGGTTTTGTTGTCAAAGATGCTAGAGTAATATGCCATTTTCTTCCTCCAGTTCATTTTACATTTGGGGACATTGAGACAAACAGAATAAAGTGACTTGCCCAAGGTCACCCAGTTAGTAAATGCCTGAGGCCAGATTTGAACTCAGGAAGATGAATCTGGGTCCAGCACTCTCTACCTATTTCTCAAGCTAGCTGCCTCTGATTCTGGAGCTCTCAGACCCCCAGCATCTTATCGGTTGTAAGGCAGCAAATAAAAGTGTCCCAAATTCCTTAGGTGAGAGAACCTGGGGTGAGGTTAGGGACAGTGTGGTTCAATAGGGAAACCACTGACTAGAAGGCAGAAGACCTAGAGCTGGTCACAGCTTCCTGCGTTCTCTCTGTGTTGGAATGACCTCTTGGGTTCCTTCTTGCTCTGCCTGACAGATTTCAAGATGTTACGATGCTTCTCTAGAAGCAAATAGTCACAGGTAGCATTGACATGAAGCTTTCAGATTTGCAACGTCCTTTACAGACAATCTCAAGTATTCAAAACAACACTATGTCCAGGAGAGTGTGGGTTTTGTCTGACCACTAGGGGGAGTGGGAGAGTTTCTACTTAAGAAGGGAAGGCAACTCCTCTGATGATGGCAAATTTTTGACTCTTGATGAATGAATGCTGGCATTTATCTGACCCTAGTGGGCTTTCCTCACCCAGACTAGTTAAGATGGGGAGTAGGGCTGGAGGGTCTACTTCCAGCTCTGCTCTTGTGCCTATGCCAGTGACACCCAAGGGCCTCTAGGCACCTCCAAGGAGGAGAGAACTGAGATGTTCAACTCATTTGTCCATTGAAGAAGCATTTATTTATTTATTTTTTCCTACTTTGTACAGATACAGGTAGGACCAAGTCCCGCCTTGCTGTCTCTGTCCACTTGGAACATAGAATTTTGACCACCTTTTCTCAATAGGAGGCTAGCCACTCACCATGAGACTCCCAAGATGGTGACGTCACCTCCAGGAGATCACAAAAAACCAAAAGCATTTCAGATTAGGAAATGGAAAGGCATCTGAGCTGGAAGACAGAAGACCTGGATTTCTGTCTCAGCTCTGGGTAAGTCATATGCCTCAGTTTCCTCTTCTATAAAAGAGGAAAGATAATTCTGATATTCCCCAAAGAGGGGCATGACATAGGATGTGACTGAAAGTGACTGAACAATATGTGCCCCTAGATCACAGCTGATCACAGAGGCCAACTGATCCAACACACACATTTTTTTTATAGATGAGGAAAATGAAGTAAAGAGAGGGATATGACTTGCTCCAAGTGCACATAGCCAACTACCAGCAGAGATGGAACTAGGCTTAGGCAGGTCTCCTGTCTCCCTGTTGTGAAGTTTTACCAGGTCTCCAGTTCTGATTATTTGGTAGATGAAAATATGGAGGAGAGAGAGAGAGAGAGAGAGAGAGAGAGAGAGAGAGAGAGAGAGAGAGAGAGAGAGAGAGAGTCAGGAAAGGGGGGCTTCAATATCAAATACTATGTCACACAGCAAGATAATGATGGATGAAGTCCACATCAAATCATAGGGCTCCCAACAATGCAACCTAGTATCTTTCTATTAAAATATGCTGATATGTGGAAAGGCTTTGACATCACTGTACTCTTTGAAGGGAAAGATATTCTTATGTCCGCTAACCCAAAATAAATCTTGGGCTACCCTAGTCCTTGGGTCTTTGCTGAGTCAAGATTTCCTCAGAAAGACCAGGGGTCCAAGATCTCAAGGAAGGAATGTGTCTTCCTCAATCTAATAAGTGTTCTTGAGCAGATGCTTACTAAGAGGATTGGTGGTGGCCCCAGTTCAGGAAGACAAAACAAGGTCCAGTTCTGCCATTTCCTAGCTGTGTGACCCTGGTGAAGTTTGTTAGTGTTTGTTCTTTGGTTTGGTATCTCAGAATTCTCTGATGTGATTTCACAGTGGAAAGAGTCTTTGAGTATGTGTCAGAAGACCTGGGTGGTTTGTCAGAGAATAAACATTTTTTAAATGCCTGCTGGTTACCAGGCATTGTGGTAAATCCACAGGATACAAAGAAAGGTAAAGGACAGTCCTTATTCTCAAAGAGGTCACAGGCTAATGGGGAGACAACATGCAAACAGCAAATGATAGACAGGATAAATTTTAACTTAATCAAGGGAGGAAAGGCCCTGGGATTAAGGAGGCATTGGAACAGTCTTCCTGGAGAAGATGTGAGCTGAGACTTGAAGGAAGCCACAGAAGTCAGGGAAAGAGATGAGGAGAGATGGAGGGGAGAGAAGTGAATGTCAGAAGACCAAGGCATCTTTCTCAAGGAATAACACGGAATCTGATTTCACAGCTAACAGAATACGTTTGTGTCTGTGGGAGAAAGGGGAGAGTAAGGTGCAAGAAAACTGGAAAGGCTTTGAACTCCAACCTGAGGATTTGAATTGGATTTAGAGGTAATAGGGAGCCACTGGAGTTTAGTGAGTAGGGAGGTGACATGGTCAGACCTGAGAGTTAGGAAAATCACTTTCATAACCAAGTGGAAGATGGAAAAACCAAACTGTTCATGAATATGTCAGTGACCCATATTAAGTCTCTTAATCTCCCTGATTAACTCCCAGTTCCTTGGCTGAAAAATAGAAATAATGAGACTTAGACTGCAACAACTCTCAAAGTTGTGAAGAAAGACTTTAACACCCTTTGAGAAAAAAGAGAGTGATTACTATTAATGATCACATTAAAAAGGCTTGGCCTGGACCCAGTTGCAGAGAAGAGCAAACAATTCCTGAGGCAGAGAATTGCTAGGGAAGTGGTGAAGAATAGAGAATTCCCATTGTTTTTGCAGCCACCTCCAGACCTCAGACCCTGACGGGATGCCCTGTGGTCAGGGAAGGGAGGAGGGGGTGGAGAGGTGAGGAGGTAGGTTGAAGAGGGGAGAACTGCAGAGGAGGCACAGAAAGTCTTATTCCCTTTGAAAAGTGAAATCAAATTCATTTATTCTGCACTTCAAAGATCCCCAAACCCTTTTCCCCCTGCAATGGCATCTTCAGTCATTTTGTTCAGTCATTTTCAGTCACATCCTATGTCATGACTCTCTTTGTTTTTGGGTTTTGTTTGTTTTTTGGCAAAGATACTGGAGACACGTAACAGCAAAGACATTCAGACAATATCTGCTCTTTTTCAGGGTTAAGTGACTTGACCAGGGCCACACAGCTAGTAAGTGTCTGAGACTGGATTCGAACTCATGATGAGTTTGTCATTCTGCAGGGTGGGTACCCTATCCGCTTCTCCAAACCCAGTTTCCATACATGTTTTGACATCTGCCATCCTCTATTCTGTTTGTTCTTTTTTTGTTTGTTTTTTTGCAAGGCAATGGAGTTAAGTGACTTGCCCAAGGTCACACAGCTAGGTAATTAGTAAGTGTCTGAGGTCACATTTGAATTCAGGTCCTCCTGACTCCAGGGCTGGTGCTCTATCCACTGTGCCACCTAGCTGCCTCCCATCCTCTGTTCTGAAAGTCTACATTTTTCATTTGAACCTTCTTTGCCCAATGTTCTAGACTGGGTGTGCTTACTGGTCTAACATCAATTTCAAACACTTATATTCTGTGTTCCAAAATCCATATTCTAGGTTTCTTTTCCAATTCAAATGTCCCATGACTCAAACTTGGCCTCTAATGAGGGTGTAGGCAGATACCATCAGGACTTGAGTCCAAGTGAACAGCGACTGGATGAGGCTCCTGGTTGGCAGGGATCTAGATTCACTTCATGACCAGAGCCCAGGGATCTGATGTTCTGGCCAGTCTCTCCAGCTCCTGTTATCAATCCCCCTTTTGTGTAAGCCATAAAATCATACAAATCCACCTCTGGATGGGGAAAAATTTATATATGCACGTGGCATTGGAGAGCCCTCTGGGGGAAGCTGGCTGCAGCCGCTGCCTGCTCCTGATAGAGATCCTGGAGGCTAGGCTCTGGAATCGCTTGAGTGACTTTATGAATGCCTTTTCCTACTTCTTTGCAGACTTTCTCCCAGTCCCTGATCAGTTCATTTACTATGACCCAGTGAGGGCGGCCAAAGGAGCCTGAGGCTGGGTAAATGCAGGGTGGATGGCTACAGATGTTCAGGGAAGGGTCATTCTCTGGCCGGGAGGCACTAGGGAGTTTTGTCATCTGCAGCCAAAACAAACTTGCTAATTGAGTTTCAGAGAAGTTTGGATGCAGGATCCCGGAGGTTGAACTAATGAGGGCTCTCCGGGGGCCAACACTAGCAGTTGGAAGGTCCTGACCTAGTGTGGGTGCTGGGCTGTTTCCAGACTTTGGCCTCAGGTCAATGTATATGTAGAGATAGAAAAACACATAATATATGTATATTCATATTTTACATGTATATTTACATATCCAAATACACAGACACTCATATAGCTATATTTATACACATATATAACCTAGTATGGGTGCTGGGCATTTTCTAGGCTTTGGCCTCAATATATAGCCAGTATATAGCATGTATATTTAAATATGTTTATACACATAACATACATGTATTCTCATATAAATAAACAGACACACATATTCATATATGACCCAGTTCGAGCGCTGGGTTATTCCTAGGCACTGACCTCAGCCAAACTAGTATGTGTAGGTATAGACATATATGCTTTATTCATGTATGCCCACATATGCATATATATATATATATATATCCACAAATATTCACAGGCATGAACATGGGGGTGCATCATGGACACATGGACATACCTGTATATAACAGGGAATTGAGTGTGCTACTGTGTGTCTGTGTACATGTCAGCATGTGAATGCATTGGTGACTTAGAAGTATATTGGTTGTGTATGAGTGAAGGTGACATAGTTGAGTCAGGAAACTGAGTTCAAATCCTCCCTCAGACATTTAGTAGCTATGTGTTCCTAGGTGAGTCATTTAACTTATGTCTTAGTTTTCCTACTGTATACTATGGCAAAAGCTGGACCCAATATACTTAGAGGATATTAAATGAATCTGGATCCTAGATTTCTGCATGTTCATATGTTGTGTGTGTGTATGTATGTGTGGTACATACACATCTCTATGATGTTTCATCACCATTTATGGAGAGAAGACTGTCAAATACATGTGAGTTCTGCCTGAGATGTGATGATGGGAGAAAGAATATAAGTTTGAAGCCAGAAGCTAGAATTCCAATAGGCAAATCTCAGCAGATCTGTGACTTGGGGCAAATCATTTGCATTTCCTGGCTTCCAGTTTCTTAGCAGTCAGATAGGGATAAAAATCAATCTGGACAAAATGGAGGGAGCCCAGAGGGGGTGCAGCCAAAATGATGGCTTCAGGATTGAAGCTTACTTTTTTATTATATATTCCCACCACTTAGCTCGGTGCCCCTAGGTGGGAATGGGGAAATATGGTGCAGTGTAAATTGGGTGGGAATGGGGAAAGGATAGGCAAGGGAAAGATCTGTACTTGTGATTTTATCACTGGAGGAAAATTCAGTATGGAAATTCTCTTTAATGATACCCCTTAGTTGTAAATTAAGAGTCTTTGAGACTCTACCTGTCTAGGGTCAGTATGTGTCAGAGCAAGGTCTTAGGACTTCAGCCTTGTCTCTCAATACACAACACCAGCCACCTCTTCTCCAGATCACAGTCATTACATCATATATATTTGTTGAATAAAATTAGTTGCCAACATCCAGGCAGAGTTGGGACTGGAAAACAGGTCCTCTGTCTCCCAAATCCTAAACCCTTTCCACAATATTGGGTTAGAGGCAGCAATAGTAGGGTTGCAAGTCAAGAGAGCAGAGCAAACTTTGCTTGGAAGTGATGGGGAGTCATGAGAGCATTTTGAGCAGTGCACTGAGAGCACTAGGACCCTATAGAAAGAAAATAAAACTGATATGGGGGAAGAAGAGAAAATGGCCATAGGCATGACCAGATCATCAGGAAGTGTGGGGGTGACCGCAGACTATAATAATGTCACTTAGCAGAGGAGGAAGAAGATTCTTTTTCTTCTTCTTTTTTTTTTTTCAGGGCAAATGGGGTTAAGTGGCTTGCCCAAGGCCACACAGCTAGGTAATTATGAAGTGTCTGAGACCGAATTTGAACCCAGGTACTCCTGACTCCAAGGCTGGTGCTTTATCCACTACGCCACCTAGCTGCCCAGGAAGAGGATTCTTGAAACTAGAAGACCTGGGCTGAAATCCCAGATCTGTTCCTTGCTTGATCTGTGACTGAAAAAGTCATTTCTCTGTGTGCCTCTATTTCCTTTTCTATAGAATGAAGAGCTATGTGTGCCAGACATCTCTAAGGTCACTCCTCACTCTATCAATGACCTCATGAACATTATAGGGCTTGGATTAAAGGAAGAGACTTAACCGATACTTCAAGAGCTTCTTGGGGACAAAGGATTCATCTTTTTTTTTTTTTTTTGGTTTTTGCTAGGCAATGGGCTTAAGTGACTTGCCTAAGGCCACACAACTAGGCAATTATTAAGTGTCTGAGGCCAGATTTGAACTCGGGTACTCCTGACTCCAGGGCGGTGCTATATCCACTGTGCCACCTAGACACCCCTATCTTTTTTTTTTTAGAAAGATTTTATTTATTTTGAGTTTTACAATTTTCCCCCTATTCTTGTTTCCCTCCCCCTCCCCCAAAGAAGGCAGTCTGTTAGTCTTTACATTGTTTCCATGGTATACATTGTTCTCAGTTGAATGTGATGAGAGGGAAATCATATCCTTAAGGAAAAAAATAAAGTGTAAGAGATAGAAAAATTACAATAAGATAATGGGTTCTTTTTAAGTTAAAGGTAATAGTCTTTGTTCAAACTCCACCATCTTTCTCTGGATACAGATGATATTCTCCATTAAGGACATCCCCAAATTATGCCTGATTGTTGCACTGATGGAATGAGCAAGTCCATCAAGGTTGACTATCACTCCCACATTGCTGTTAGGGTGTACAGTGTTTTTCTGGTTCTGCTCATCTCACTCAGCATCAGTTCATGCAAATCCCTCCAGGTTTCCCTAAATTCCCGTCCCTCCTGGTTTCTAATAGAACAATAGTGTTCCATGACATACATATACCATGGTTTGCTAAGCCATTCCCCAATTGAAGGCCATTCACTCAATTTCCAATTCTTTGCCACCACTAACAGGGCTGCTATGAATAATTTTGTACAAGTGATGCTTTTACACTTTTTCATCATCTCTTCAGGGTATAGACCCAGTAGTGGTATTGCTGGATCAAAGGGTTTTCTTAAGGAAAACAGGATGGTTTAGTGGGAAAGAATTCTGGATTTGGAGTCAGGTGACCATGGGACCACAGATTTAGAACTTGATGGTATTTCAGAGACCCCATCATTCAACCTTCTCAGTTTACAGAGCAGGAAACTGAGGCCAAGAGAGGTTACGTGACTTTCCTGAGGTTCAGGTATCAAGTAATGGGCCTGGGTCCTTTGACTTCAAGTCTAGCTTCCGTCTACTGACTCTCCCAATCCTCTCATTTTCATCTAACTCCCACCACTTATTTATGAGCTCTGTAACCATGGACAGAGCTATAGCTAGGGTGGGGCGATTGGAACTTTGTCCCTGGGGGTCATATTTAGAGGCAGTTGCAGACTTTCAGCAGCCTAGACTCTTACAGGGCTTAGCATTGCTCCCTTCAGCTGTCACACCTTTAGGGAGCTACTGCTCACCCCTATTTGCTAGTCACTACTCTTACTTTGGGTAAGTCTCTGAGCTCATGTCCCCATCTACAGCATGGAAATAATAACACTTGCCCTTTTTACCTCACAGTGTGGTTTCCAGGGCAGAGCTTTGAAGACCCCTGAAAGGATTGCCCTCATTCCCAGCCCCCAACGAGAGTGGCACAAACCTGTTTTATCGGTAGCCAAAAACCAAGCATAAGATTTGGAGGAAGGTTCCCATCACCCTCATTACAAAAGCCTTTTTCTCTGTCTTTTTCCAAAGGATTGTTGATTTTTTTTAAAAGTTCATTTCTAAAAAAAAAAAGTTCATTTCTGAAGCCAAGGAAAACTCCCTCTTTTGCTTCCCTGCCCCCACTTCCCCCCCTGTCCCAGCCACCCCCTCAGCCCCCTCCCCCCAATCAGGAAATGAGGGGGTCTTGCTCTGCTCGAGTGATCTGATACTGACATTAACTAGCAGCCTACATCCCGGACTATTGTAAATATATTAACTCAGGACTTTCCTTGGGTTTATTAGGCTCAGGGACAACATCTGGAAACAGATGTTTTCTCAGAGATGAAGCAGAAAAGGGTGGAAAAAAAAAGGGAGGAACAGAGCCAAAGCCCGACATGGGCCCTCTTGAGGGGAAACGTGCCGAGTGCTGGGATGCGGCAGGCCGGTGGACGAACGGTTCCAGGGCTGGACAGAGGCCTTCTTGGGGGGTTCTGCCATGCCATGGTTGGCTGAAGCCTGCTGTGCCCACGTGTGGCTACCTGCAAATTCACCAATGTCAGGTTGGATGCCTAAGCAGGAAGTCTGGAGGCTACGCTCCCCCACTCCCAAACATCACAGGCTCAGAGGAGGCCTTGGCAGATGTCCCCTAACTCCTGGGCCCATGAGTCTCCTTTAAAACTCACCCTAGGGTCATAAGATCATAGGATTTCATGCTAGACTCTAGTCCAACCTCTCTTCTCTGAAGCTCAGAGAGGAATCAATTGTGTGACCCTGGAAGGGACCCTAGTTGACCAACCTCACTCATTTTACAATACCTAAACTACTGTCATGCAGGGAAAGTGAAAAGAATCTGGTTTTTTTTTTTTTGTTTGTTTGTTTTTTTAGTTTTTGCAAGGCAATGGGGTTAAGTGGCTTGCCCAAGGCCACACGGTTAGGTAATTAGTGTCTGAGGTTGGATTTGAACCCAGGTAATCCTGACTCCAAGGCCAGTGCACTATCCACTGCGCCACCTAGCTGCCCCCAAGTGAAAAGAATCTTACAGGTTCTTTCTTACAAATCAGCAAATTGAGGCCTGGAGCTGGAAGGAATCTCAGAGATCCTCTACTCAATCAAAATACATTTATGTAATACTGTACCTATTATGTGCTAAACACTGGGGAGACAAAAAGAAGGCAAAAGACGTCCCTGCCCGCAAGGAGTTTACAATCTGATGTACGTAGCATACAAACTAGTCTCTACAAATGAGCTCTATATAGGATAAATGTGGCAACTAAGTGGAGAGAGCATGAGCCTTGGGATCAGGAGGACTGGGTTCAAATCCAGTCAGCCATTTAACACTTACTAGCTGTGTGACCTTGAGCAAGTCACTTCACCCTGATTGCCTCACATCTGGGACCCTCTCCAGTCATTCTGATCCATATTTGGCCACTAGACCCAGATGGCTCTGGAGGAGAAAGTGAGACTGGGTGCCTTAGCACAGCGCCCCCCCCCCCCCAATCAAATTTAATTCAGGTGCTTTTCGTGGCATTACCTCCCTGATGCCAGGGTCGTCGTTGTCTTCTTCTTCTTCTTCTTCTTCTTCTTCTTCTTCTTCTTCTTCTTCTTCTTCTTCTTCTTCTTTTTTAGGTTTTGCAAGGCAAATGGGGTTAAGTGGCTTGTCCAAGGCCACACGGCTAGGTAATTATTGAGTGTCTGAGACTGGATTTGTACTCCTGACTCCAGGGCCAGTGCTTTATCCACTGTGCCACCTAGCTGCCCCTTAGGGTCTTCTTTGGAAGTGAAGGATATAGGATGAATAGGAGATCATGAACAGAGATGAGTCTGGAATTAAGAAGGGTTGGATGTGGCTTCCGGTAGAAGGGGGGATTTTAGTTGGGATTTAAAGGAAGTCAGGGAAGTCAGGAATCAGAAAAGAGGAGGGAGAGCATTCCAGACCTGGGGGATGACCAGAGGAAATGCCAGAGCCGAGAGATAGAGAGTCTTGTCCATGGAACAGTCAGGAGGCCAGTGTCAGTGGGTTGGGAAGGCAAGGTCCAAGAAGAGTGGAAAAATAGGAGGGGACTGAGTTATGAAGGGCTTTGAAAGTCAAAGAGGCAATATGGACTTTATGAAGAGGGGGTCAGGGAGTGAAATGATCAGGTGACATTTTAGGAGAACCACTTTGGTGGCTGGATATAGTATGGATTGGAGTGAGGAGAGACTGAGGCCAGCAGACTCACCTGTAGCCCTTGTAATAGTACAGGTATGAGGTGATGAGCTCAGCAATGGGGTGGGACCAGTTCAGAGGAGAAAAGAGGATGTATTTAAGAGATGTTGTAGAGGTAAGATCAGCAGCCCTTGGCAACAGCTTGGATATAGGGATGAGAGAGTGAGGAGCCCAGGATAAGTCCAAGGTGGTGAGACTGGATGACCAAGAGGATATCCTGGTAGAGGGTTCCCTCTATAAGGGAAGTGACATCGGGGTAAAAGATATATTGAAGATAAAGGAGCTCTTATACCCTGGTCCTTTCATCTCACATAGGAGGGAAAGTAACTTGTCTAAGATGATATGAATGGTGAGTGACCAGGCTCAGATTTTAACCCAAGACCCGAGACTTCCAATCCCATAATCTTTCTGACCCAAGGGTGCTGGCTCTCCCTCTATATACCTATCTCTCTCCTGTCTCACCCAGCACCTCCTCCCTACCTTTGTCCACTCATCACCCAATAGGGAAAGGACCAGAAGGAAGTGCCCTGTCTCCCAGCCCTGAAGTCACACAATTGAGAAGTTGCAGAGGCAACTTGGAATGCAGGACCTGAAGTCAAGAAAGCCTGGCTTCAAATCCCTCTTCAGACCTTTCTTGGCTGTGGATTCTCTGTGAGCTTCATTCAATGATATCTAAGGTCCCTTCCCAGCTTTAAATCTGTGATCACAATTCATTCCCAGGTTCTCATCGAAATTCCAAATTCAGAGTTCATTACCAATACACACACATGACCCTAAACCTTTGTTTTCCTCAGTCTCAGAGGTTCCTTGAAGTCAGGAGCCACCTAAAACTCCATTTTAGCATCGAGATCTAGAAGAGACCTCAAGAATGTCTAACCAAATGCCACCTTCATTTCCTTAGAAATCTCAGAAAAGTGAAGTGGCTTGTGCAAGGTCACACAGGTGACAAGATTTGAAGGAGGGTGTCATCAGTAAGGAGATGGAGAAAAGGTTGCTCTTGTGAAGAAAGTGCTATTTTATACTTTTCAAAGATTATAATTGTCACAGTTCATCTTTTATATAACATTCTAAGATTTGCAGAGAGTTTATTCCAATTATTCAAATGCTTTAATTTGATCCTCACCAAAATTCTGGGAAGCAGGGGCTAAGATCATCCCCATATGATGGAGGAGGGGACTGAAGCACACTTAATATCCCAAGGCTACTAACACCTGAGGCAGAATATGAACTCAGATATTCCAGGTTCAGCTATGTCACACTGCTTCTCAAACAAAGAATTTCAGAGATGGAAGTCACTTTAGAGACTATTCAATCCATCCACTTAATTTTTTTTTATAAAAGAAAGATTTTATTTTGAATTTTACAATTTTCTCCCTAATCTCTCTTCCCTCCCCCCACAGAAGGCAGTCTGTTAGTCTTTACATTGTTTCCATGGTATGCATTGATCTCAGTTGAATGTGATGAGAGAGAAATCATACCTTAAGGAAGAAACATAAAGTATAAAAGATAGCAAAATGACATTATAAGTTAACTTTTTTTTAAAATTAAAGCAAATAATCTTTGGTCTTTGCTCCAACTCCACAATTCTTTCTCTGGATACAGATGATATTCTCTATTTCGGATACCCCCCAAATTTTGCCCGATTGTTTCACTGATGGGATGAGCAAGTCCATTAAGGTTGATCATCACCCCCATGCATCTGCTTAATTTTGCTAATTGACATTGAGGCTCATAGAAGATTAGAGACTTGTCCAGGTAATAAGTGTCACTCATTATAAGTCAATAACTTGACACAAAACATTGTGTTGGGTCAAGGATTCTAACCTCACTTTGAGAATTTCAACCCGGGGCTCACTTCAGAGCCATGGTTTCATTGGTGTGGGGGCCCCCCTCCAAGATTCAGTAGATGCTATTTTGAGTTGCCTGTGAATTAGATGTACTCAGGTGTGGCTTTCTGTGGTTGGAGCTGAGAATGTCCAGTCATCTAAGAATGAGCTTCTCATGGCTAGGTTGGTCTTCCACGGTCCATTTACACACCTATGCTCAGAGCCTCTCTAGCTTGGGTTAAACCTTCCAGAAAGTGTGTGGTTCTGGCAAATTCTTTAAGAATCCAAGAATCTCCCCTGTACAGAAGACTCTAGCAGAACACACCTAGAGCAACCACTTGATCAGTGTTTGTTGAACAAACAAGTGTAACTGGCTCACATTATATTACTCAGATGCAATGTGTTCTGGGAAACAGAACTAGGAGGCACCCTTGACTCCTTCACAGAGTCACTGAAGCATCAGGACAAACCTCCCATGGGAGATCAGGACAAACCACCCTTGAATGAAGCCTCTTCAGCGTCACCTCTATAAGTCAGAGATATCATTTCATCTCTCTGGTTCACAGCATCTCCATTTATAAAATGAGCAGATCAGACAAGATCACCCCCATGCATCTGCCATTCCACATGCTGTCATCCATCCTGGCTCTGATCTTCTATGACCTGGAACCGAAAACTCTCCCAACATGGGCTACTCTATGTTCAAGTACTTTCCAATACTCAATATATGTTTGTTTGGTTTTAGTTATTGTCTATTCCAGAATTTTTGACCTAGAAATCATTTTCTCACCCAAATAATGGCACCTTTTCTGTCCTAAAAAGGGGAAGAGAAAAGAAGGGAAGAAAAGAATTCAGAGAGTTGATCTTAACTCTAGATTCTTGGGAAGGAGAACCTAGATTTTTAGAACTGGGGGTGGGGGGAACTTTAGGGGCCATGGAATTCAACCCCCTCATTTCCCAGATAAAGAAACCAAGGCCAAAGGAGGTAAAGGGACTTAAACTCATACAAGAAGAAAGTGGCAAAGCCAAGATTCTGAAGTCCTCTTGTTGCATGAGAGAGAGAGAGAGAGAGAGAGAGAGAGAGAGAGAGAGAGAGAGAGAGAGAGGCAGTTAGACAGACAGACAATCAGAGACAGAGAACAAGACAGAGACAGAGGATAGATAGATAGATAGATAGATAGATAGATAGATAGATAGATAGATGATGGATAGGATAGATAGATAGATAGATATGTAGCTAGGTCATTTATTAGACCCTCACTATTCTATGGGCATTGTGCTAAGTGCTTGGGACATCAAACAAAAAAACAAGATGGTGCTTACTCTCGAGGGGCTTACGTTCTAACAGAGAAATAGAAGACACAAAAGGAAGATGGAAAGGTTGAAGGGAGGAATTGTGGGAAGTGGTGGGGTAGTACTTCACCTGAGAGTCAGGCTGTAAGTATGGTGGCAATAGGCCACCGGGGCGAGCCAGAAGAGGAGAGTGAGCCGTGTGCCTGGGCCCTCTCAGGATGCCTTGGCTCTAGGAGAGGACTCAAGCATCATTGCCCCCAGAGCATCAGGTAACTGGTTCTATAGATAAAGCAGACAACTGTGTGCAGTGGTGGACTGAGGGGTCTTTTGATAAGGCCAAATTCTTTCCCCAAGACATTCTCTAGTCTTTGTACTATATTTTAAAAAATATAATAATAAAAAGTACATTTTTCATGAGGGAACACTTTCTTACTTTTATTTTTCCTATTTTGGGAAAAACATTCTTTTGTCCTCACCCTCTGCCAGAGAGGAACGGGAAAGACAAATGGGGCTTTTTCTCTAGGAGTGCACTTGAACCAACAGTAGGCCCCCTTTTTGCCTGTGTTTTGTTTTTTCTCAGCATTTTGGATTCTCCAGACAATCCATTAGTGAAGTTATTCCCCCCAGCATCCCCAGGAGGTAAGTGGTGAATCTCATTATGTCTGCTTTACAGATGGAGAGACAAAGGGGCTTCCAGAGTCTATGGACTGGGTAGGGCCAGCCAGATGATGCAGCTGTGGAGTCTACCTTCAAGACCCCAGCCTCCTCCATCCATCTGTCCTCTTTCTAATCTTTCCTTCAAGCCCTCAGGAGGCCTTTCGTTTCTTTCCATCACCATCCCCAATCCAAATCAGCTCCTGAAAAGCTCAGTATGAATGGGTGGACCAGAGAGTTAGTGACTGAAGCCATAGGACCAGAGATTTGGAGAAGTCAAACCCCGTCATTTTATAGATGAGGAGACTAGGCTAGAAACTTAAGCTGCTTGTCACTAAGTGTCTAAGACTGGATTTAAACCCAAGTCTTCCTTACACCACATCATTGCCCTATCCACTATAACAAACCACCTCCACTAAATCATCTAGTCCAATCTCCCATTTTACAGAGGGGGAAGCTGAGGCTGTGGGGGGAGGGGAGGCACTTACCTACATTTACCAGGCAGCTAATAGCAGAACTGCTCACCTATGGACCATGATGCTCTTCCAGACACATTCCTGCCACCCCTGGCTTCCCTGGTTTTTAGGGAGGTTTACTATCTGGTTTTATAACCGTCTTTTTCTTCAGTTAAAGGGACAGTACCACCTCCTACATGATTGATTTTGATCCAGATATCATCTACACTGCAATTCATGGAAGAGGCAAGTCAAAGGGCAGCTAGGTGGTGCAGTGGATAGAATACCAGCCCAGGAGTCAGGAGGACCTGAGTTCAAATCCAGCCTCAGACACTTAATAACTGCCTAGCTATGTGACCTTGGGAGAGCCATTCTTAATTCCATTGCCTTAAATAAATAAAAAAATTTTAATAAAAGCTAGCCAGCTGGTGAGTCCCTTTTTAATCCAAAGGGCCAGCAAGAGTCAGATTTTGGAAAATTACTTTTGAAGCACTGAGAAATAGTACCTTCATAAAGGTACACTGAAGAAGCTAGGTGGCCCAATGGATAGAGTTCTAGACTTGGGCTCTGGAAGACCTAACTTCAAATCCTGCCTCGGACACTTGCTAACAAGGTATCCCTGATCAAGTCAATTAACCTTTGCCGGACTCATTTCCTCATCTGTAACATGGGGATAAAAATAGCTCCTACCTATGAGGATCCTATGAGGATCAAACATATTGCAAAATATTGTAAAACATATTGTAAAATTCTAGCTATCTCTCAGGAACCTTCAGTATTGCCTTAATCTGGTTCTTCCTCCTCCAAACTCCTGTAATTTCTATAGTCTATCCTTCCTATAGGTTTCCCCATATCCAGGCTTATGATGCTCTTCATTTCTTCCATCAATGTCATATAATGGAAATAGTCCTGGACCAGAAGTCAGGAGACCTAGACTACAGCGCTTTCCCTGTGTGGACTTGCTGCGTGACCTCAGGCAGATTGCCCTCCCTGGTCTTCAGTTTTCCTTATGAACCACAGATTCTAGGCTTACTCTCCCAGCTTCTACTCCCAGAGGCAGATTGAGTCCCTAGAAGATGACTGATACTTTTCCCTTCAGGGATCTAGGAGTAACCCTGAAGTTCTGGGATTTCCGATACTATCATTCAAGAGCCCTCCGTTAGCATGGTTAATAACAATAACTAATATTTAAATGACACTTTTTTTAGGTGTTTTAGGTGGGTTTTTTGGCAAGGCAAATGGGGTTAAGTGGCTTGCCCAAGGTCACACAGCTAGGTAATTATTAAGTGTCTGAGGGCGGATTTGAACCCGGTACTCCTGACTCCAGGGCCAGTGTTTTATCCACTGCTCCACCTAGCTGCCCCTAAATGACACTTTAATGTTTGTAAGTCACTTTACAAATATTATTTTATCCTCACATAAATTTCGGGATTATTTATTATCCCTATTTCACAGAAGAGGAAACCGAGGCAGACAGTGCCCAGTGTCACATGAATAGTAAGCGTTTAAAGCTGGATTTCAACTCAGATCATCCTCACCCTAGCCCAGAACTCAATCCATCACATCATCCAGCTGTCTCTATAGGTAATTAAAGATATCAACTAACAATACCCTTCTCCCCAATGGCTAAACAAGTAATTATGATTGTAATACCATGCTATGAGAAATGATGAACAGGATGCTTTCAGAAAAACCTGGGAAGACTTACATGAACAGAACCAAAGTGAAGTGAACAGAGGCAAGTTGAAGTTAGCAGAACCAGAACGTTGTACACGATAACAGCAATATTGTGTAAAAATCAACCATGAATGACTCAGTTATTCTTAGCAATACAATGATTCAAAACATTACAAAGGATTCATGATGAAAAATGCTGCCCACCTCCAGAGAAAGAACCGATGAAGTCTGAATGCAAATTGAAGCATACTTGGTTTTTTTAGATTTTTTCAAGGCAATGGGGTTAAGTGGCTTGCCCAAGGCCACATGGCTAGGTAATTATTAAGTGTCTGAGGCTGGATTTGAACTCAGGTCCTCCTGACTCCAAGGCCAGTGCTCTATCCACTGTGCCACCTAGCTGCCCCATGAAGCATACTTTTAAAACTTTCTTTATTATTCTTGTTTTTTTTACTCTCTATTTTCTTTTGTACCATGACTAATATGAAAATGTTTTGCTTGACTGCACATGTATAATCTATATAAAATTGCTTGCTTTCTCAAGGAGGTAGGGGGGAGAGAGGGAGGCAGAGAATTTGGAACTCAAAATTAAAAAAATGAATGTTAACATTTTTGTTTACTTGTAATTAAGAAAAAACAAGCAATTTAAAAAAAGAAAGAAAAAAAGAATGTTATCTCCTTGAGACCAAGAAAAAACACAACCATCCCACCACAAAAAGACACATTTTCCTCTCCATTCATTTGGTCCCTAGGGAAAATGGACTGAAATTTAATGTGGTTCTTATAAAATTTCCTCCACCCTCTTTCTCTCCATGGGGCCCTGGGAGTCTTGTCGTCCCTTTTTGGAATCCCTACCACATTCATTTCTGAGTGTAGTATATAGCTGATGAATAAGTTCAATTCTGTTCACCTTGTTTAGTTGGTTACAATCTTGCTGATTTGGGTCTACCAGTTCCCTCCTCAGGACTTCTGCACAATCTCCTCCAAGGATTCATCTACCCAACTACCTCTGACTCTTATGAGACCTTGTACCCCGAGATATTCATTCACCTAAGATCAGGAAAGAAGGACCATTCTAGGAACTGTGCAATCATTTTCACATGGAGGCCAGGTGGGAGACAAAGTAGTCCAAGATTGGCCTCTGCTCCCATATGGAGCAGTAGCTCTTCACCCCTGAAAGCCACTAAGGAAAAAATAAGAGAATGTCTGCTTGAACCTTCCATATGCATACTCGGTTCTGGCTCATCAGTCAATTAAAAGGTTTTTTGTCACTGCAGAGTAAACCAACAGAAGACAAGCATTGGACAAAATAGGGATATTTTGGAAACTGGTTCATTAAATCTCTCTGTGGATTGAAATCAAGTAGGGCATGCTCTTAGAACTGGATTCTCATGAACCAGGCACCTCAATTCATAGAAAAGGCAGTTGGACAGCTGCCCTCTAGGATCCATTTCTGTTTTAAATCTTTGATCCTATCATTTCTACATTTGGTTCCAGTTCCAAAATTGCTATGAATCTATAACCCAGGTTGAAACATGGTGCCATGATATATGATTAAAGAACACTGAGTTTGGAGTCATAGGACTTGGGTTTGAATCCAGGGTTCCCTACTTACTATGCAGATTTTCTAGACCTTTCTAGACCTCAGTTTCCTCATCAACTCCTCCCACCCACTCCTGGGACAGCTCCCTTCTCTAAGATCCTGTTTTCTCTTCTATAAAACAAGAGGACTGGACTAGATGACTACCAGGGTTCTTGCCAATTCTAGAGCTATTACTCATAATCACATGATTTATAAAGATTGATCTCTTTTGGGGGGGTTGCAAAGCAATGGGGTTAAGTGATTTGCCCGAGGTCACACATCTAAGTAAGTATTAAGTGTCTGAGGCTGGATTTGATGTCCCGTCCTCCTGACAGGAACTCCGACTCCAGGGCTGGTGCTCCTGGCTGTCCCTAAAGATTGATCTTTAAATGGTATAAGATGATTTTTTTTTTGGATTTGCCTAATCTTCCAGAAGGAAAGTTTGAAAGGGAGGAGAGAGAGATAAAGAAAAGGGTCAGAATATAAAAAGAGGAGAAACTCTTTTAGTTGTCATACTCTAAGATTCTATCATCTGCTTTCCCAACTAGACCATAAACTCCCATGAAGGCAAGTTGCATCCTTTCTACTCCATCCCACTCTCCCCCAGGGCCTAGTAAGGTGCCCCACAAAGAATACTATTGTCTTCCTAATCAATGATATCAATGAAAGTCATTCTCCACCATCTGGCATGGCTCCCTTGGAGCTTCTCCATGATGTTCTCCTTGCTCAGACAGCCCAGCAGAGCAGGCTATGGCTACCAGCTTTGGCTGGTTATTGGGATCCTGGCAGCATGAGTCGGAAACAAAGAAACATTTAGAGGGAATGGGAATGAAAGGCCAGCAGAGGTTACACCCTCACAGAGGCAGAAGGGAGAAAGCCAATGTTTTTCCCCAGGGAAACCGGGTTTCTCAGTCCTTGAGTGTTTCCCAAGGGAACACTTTGCCTTGCTCCAAATCCCCACTCAAGTTTTTCCTTCAATGGCTAAATCATCTCAAGGGCTTCCTCATGGACTGTTTGCTTTCCCGCTTTCCTTCACCCTCTCCAGAGGCTAAGTTTAACTCAACAGAGACATTCTTTTTGAGGGACTCAGCCTCATGGAATCCTCTCAGTTCTCCTGGCCTTAATGGGAGGCTAACTACTCATTTATAGGGAGCATGAGACCCCTGAGATGGTGAAGTCACCTCCAGGAGACTACAAAAGCAATGGCATTTCAGTCATTGGCATTCAGGAAATAGAAAGGAGGCTGAGTTGGAAGTCAGGGAAGGAAAGGGCTCCAGTCTCAGCTCTGGCACTCACTCCTTACTTGGGAGAGTGAGGTGATATTGTGAAGATATTGTGGGGAAAGGGCTTTGGGATCTTTGAAGTGCAAGGTAAATGAGTTTGAGCTCACTTCAAATAGCAAAGGGAGTAAGAATCTCTGTACCTCCTTCCCTCCCCTACTTCCACCCTCATCCTCCCCCTTTCTCTCTTCCGCCTCCTCTGACCACAGGGCAACCCATCAGAGGACCTGAAGTCTGAAGGTGGCAGTGCCAGCAAAAACAATGGGAATTCTCTGTTCTTCACCACTTCCCTATCATATCAATTCTCTGCCTCAGGGATTGTTTGCTCTTCTCTGCAGCTGGGTCGGGGCCAACCCTTCTTAATGTGATCATTAACACTAATCACTTTCTTTTCCTCAAAGGGTGTAAAGCCTTTCCTCACAACAATGAGAGTTGTGCAGTCTAACTCTCACTAGCTCTATTTGTCAGCCAAGAAATTGAGGCTCAGGGAGATTAAAAGACTTGATACGGGTCACAGACCTATTAATGAGCAGTTTGGACTTTCCAACCTTCACTTAGTTGTGAAAGTGATTTTCCTAACTCTCAGGTATAAAACATGCATGTCACATCATAGGCAAACACAGAAACATTTATATATGTGTATTGTACACATATGATACATGTATGCATAAATCATGCATATTTACATAAATAAAGTATATATGTATGCCTGAGTTTCTGGATGTAATTACCAGATTAAATCAGATCACCAACATTAGTTATTTAATTATCCTTCATACTCAAAGAGAACCATTTCATTATATATATTCTTTTATAAAACAATTTATTGCCTATCAATGATTAAAATTAACTACTAATTAACATTAATAGTGATGATTAAACATTAATTAATTAATTAAAATATTGATGATTAAACATTAATATTGTCAATGGGATATTAACTAGCACTGGTGACTGATATTGAAGAGAATAAACTGGAATGAGGCTTGAGCTGATAGCATTAGAAAAACTACATATTCCCACTCAGGTTTCCCCTAGAACACTGAAGGGAAGATATAGCCAACCACATATACTGGGGACCCAACCTGCTAGGGTTCATGTGGGTCAGGAGATCTAGTCTCTCTACCATGGTTAAAATATTCTCCAAATAATTAAAGATGAATATCACTCAGAGGGCAAGGGACTGGGTATGATCAGGCTACAGAATGTCACCAGTGGGGAAGGAATTCTTAGGAAGAACAGGAATAAAGAATGGTATCAAGGCACCTTCTGATGGGCAAGAAATGAGTTATTTACATGCCAAGGAGGAAGAACTACAGAGAGGCATCCCAAGTGCTCAATTGTTTTCTCCTGATGTCAGGAGGGAGGGAGAAAGGTCTCTAACATGCTGGATCACCCTCCTGTAGCCATAGTCTAAATATGGTGTGACCACTGAGACTATTATTGCTTTTCACGTTTGGATGCTTTGCTGCTCCAAGATTTCATGAGCAATTTTACTGCTGCATCACATTCTTGCATATCGAGTTTAAAGTTCACTTAAATCCCACAGGTCTTGTTCAAAGGACGTGCTATGCAGTTCTGTCCTCTTTGTGAAGTTGACTTTTTGAACCCAAATGGAATACTTTACATTTATCTTTGTTACAATTTATTAGATTTAGCTCAATTCTCCTACTGTCTAGATTTTTTTTCTCAGAGGACATTTGAAAAGAGTCATACAATGTATGGGTTGTATGTAAATCAGAATATTGGGATGTGGGGCTCTAGGACAGAAGCTTAGGTTCAAGACTAAGAGGGGAAAATAATTGAAACTGAGTCATAATAAAAAATTCTCTAAATCACTATTGATTAAAGAGATGCAAATTAAAATGATTGAGATATCACCTCACACCCATCAAATTGACTCATATAATAGAAAGGGAAAATGATGAATGTTGGAGGGAATGTGGAAAAACTGAGACACTAATATATTGTTGGTTGAGTTGTGAACCAATCCGATTATTCTGGAAAGCAATTTGGAACTCTGCCCAAAAGGTTATAAAGCTGTGTAATACCATTACTAGGCCCGTATGCCAAAGACATTTTATAAAAGGGAAAATGACCTTTTTGGTACAAAAATATTTGTAACAGTTCTTTTTTGAGGTGGCTAAGAATAGGAAATGGAAGGGATGCCTATCAATTGGGGAGTGGCTAAATAAATTGTGATATATGATAGTGATGGAATGTTATTGTACTATGAGAAATATCGAGTAGGATGATTTCGGAAAATCTGGAAAAACTTACATGAACTGATGGAAAGTGAAGTGGAAGCAGAACCAAGAGAATGTTGTCCATAGTAACAGCAATATCATATGAGGAAGAATGGTGAATGACTAAGCTTGTCTTGGCAATGCAATGATCCAAGACAATCTCAAAGGAGTCATGATGAAACACCTCCAGCAAAAAAAAAAAACAAAAACAAAAACCCCGAAACAACACTGATAATGGTTGAATAAAGACTGAAGCATGCCATTTTCATTCTTTCTTTCATTCTTTTTCTTTGGAGACTTCTTGTACAAAATGACTAATATGGAAATGTTTTACATAATTGCACATGTATGGAACCTATATCTTATTGCTTATCATCTTGATGGGAGGGAATAAAGTGAGAGAAGGATAGAATTTGGAACTTAAATTTAAAAAAAAAACATTTAAAAAAGAAATTAAGAGGCAAAAGACATGGGGAAAGCAGGGGAGGATCCAAGTTCAAGGTTGAGGGATTGGAGCAGATACCTTGACCACTACTGGAATCTCCATAGTTTCCCCATGACCTTGGATTAGTCATCTTATCTCTCTATATACTTCTTTAATTGAAAAAAAGAAATATGACAGCCCCCTATGGCTAATGACTTACCGGAATAATACTAATGATGGTCTGGTGAAACAGCATAGTGGTAAGAAATAAGAGGGTTTAATTCTCTTTCTCTGCAACATCCATGATCTCTCCACCAAGGGCACAATGTATCTTAGATTTACTATAAGACTGAGAGGCAGGGAGATAAAGTGGGGGGAAAATTCTAGATTTGGAGTCAGTATTCCAGGATATAAATGCCACCTTCATCCTATTAGCTGTGTGACCATGAGTAAGTCTGTTTCTTCATCTGTAACTTTTTTGGGACTGGACCTATGATTTCAAAACTCTAGAAAACTCCAACTCAAATCTCTTCTTCAAAGTGTAGTCTTGGAAACTTGACTGGGGGACTGAGAGGGGATATGAGTTTCTCAGGGTCACACAGCTAGTATGTATCAGAGATTGGACTTGAACCCAGGTCTTGCTGAGTCAAATACCAAGTTTCTATCCACTCTGCCCTGCTACCTCCCCTCTGTAACATGTGCTCTCCCTACCTTAGAGGGATGGGTTTTTGTTAAAAAGTGCTTTCTAATCTACAAATGTAGGTCATTATTACCCTTTGTCTAGTAGGAGAGTAAAGTGACCATTCAGAGTTCATTTTCTCTACCAGAAACATCCTAGAAAGAAGAAAATTCATAGGAACATAGAATGTCATAGATGGAAGAGATCTGAGAACAATGAGCAGAGATGGTTAACATTAGAAGGACATATTTTTGTGCTTCTGATCTTCCTTTCACCCTCAGCCTCCATCTACCTCTCTCTCTCTCTCTCTCTCTCTCTCTCTCTCTCTCTCTCTCTCTCTCTCTCTCTCTCTCTCTCTCTCTCTCATCCCCAGGGTCATCCCTAGATAAGTAAAGGAGTTGATGCTCAAAATAAACCACAAGTCTGATATTGTTATTTAGCTGCAGCTGCTTCTTTTGGGATCCCAAAGCAGCTGGAGCAAGCTGGAGATTTCAGTCCCTTCCTTTCCTTCCTCTTCCCCTTCCCCTTCTCACAACACCTTTCCCCAGAAGCAAAATCTGGAGCTCAATTTTCTTCAGTTTACCTTCCTGGAAAGTCATCTCTGTCCATTGCCCTGAAGGAAGTAAATTTGGGACTGGGGTAGACTGAACCATTGCAGCTGCCTACTAATCCATCTTGAGTGTCAGACCTTAGAAAAAAATGAACAAGTTTTCTCTTGGGGAATATAAGCATGAGGCCATGGAGCAGGAAGGACTCCATGACACTGAGGACAATATTCGGTTACTTCTCTTTAAGATGGGGTGTTAGACTAGAATGATTAGAAGGTCCTTTCCTCTGACATTCTGTGATTCTGTGAATTCTACCGGGTCACTGGACCATTTTCTCTTACTCTTTTCTTCCTTGGGGAAAAAGAAGCATCCTTAGTATGTGGCTATTCATCAGGAGTAGCTTGAATATTCAGAAGCTCTCAGAAAAGGAAAAAGAGTCATAGAGTGTTAGGGCTGAAAAGGACCTAGAGACCCAGGAAATTTAAAAAACACCCCTGTTGTTTACTCCCTGTGGGACTCTGACCAAATCACTAATCTCTCCGTGCCTCAGTTTCCTCATGGGTAAAATGAGAGGAGTTGAACTAGAGGACCTCTAAAGTTTCTTCCAACTGTAAATCAATTATATTATGAAACCTATCTTTCATTAAATCTCTTCATTACCTTGTTATGCTACGGAGGTGACTTCTATTTATTCCCTTTATATTTATTCAGTGTACACACATTTACTTATTCCATACCTACCATTAGATTCCAAACCCATTAAATGAGGAGATGCCCATCAATTAGAGAATGACTGAAAAAGTTGTGGTATATGAATGCGATGGAATACTATTGTTCTGAAAGAAATCATTAGCAGCTTTAAGAAATGGTGAGCAGGGGGCGGCTAGGTGGCACAGTGGATAAAGCACTGGCCCTGGAGTCAGGAGTACCTGGGCTCAAATCCGGTCTCAGACACTTAATAATTACCTAGCTGTGTGGCCTTGGGCAAGCCACTTAACCCCATTTGTCTTGCAAAAACCTAAAAAAAAAATGGTGAGCAGGCAGATTTCAGAAAAACCTTAAAAAACTTATATGAACAGATGCTGTTAGTGAATAGAAGTAGAACATTATATACCTTAACAGCAACATTGTATGATTTTGATTTCTCAGCAATGCAACAATCAAAGATAATTTTAAAAGTCCTCTGATGGAAAATGCCATCCACATACAGAGAATGAATTCTGGAGATTGAATGCAGAATATTGAATGCATATGATTTTCAACTCTTAAAGTTTGTGTTTTGCTTTTTTTTCCCCTTCTCATGATTTTCCGCTTTTTGTTTTGAGTCTTCTTTCACAGCATGGAAATATGTATAACATGATTGTTCATGTTTATCAGATTACTGACTATCTTAGAGTGGGGGGAGGGAAGGGTGAGAGGTAGAAAACTTTACAAAAATGAATGTTGAAAATTACCTCTACATATAATTGGAAAAATAAATGAAGAAAAAAGAAAAGAAGTGGTATAATATTATTATGATCTTATACATTATACTATGATGCTATATTATGATCTTATACATTAACTACACCCCAAAACACTACAGGACTAGTGAATTGATCAAAAACATTTATTAATAACCTAAAAATAGAAACAAAGAAATCATAAGCAGGCAGATTTCAGAAAAATCTGAAAAGATTTAAATGAACTTATGCTGAGTGAAGTGAGCAGAACCAGGAGAACACATTAACAGCAACACTGTATGATAATTAACTATGATAGACTTAGGTATTCTCAGCAATATTGTGATGAAAGACAGTTTCAAAAGATTTGTAATGAAAAATACCATCCAGAAAATAACATTCAGAAAAACAATGAAGAAGTCTGTATGTGGACCAAAGCATACTATTTTCACTGTTTAAAATTTTCTTTTTCTTTTTTCTTTCTCATTTCCCCCCTTTTGTTCTGATTCTTCTTTCACAGCATGACTAATATGGAAATGTGTGTAACCTGATTATACATGGATAACATATCAGATTACTTGCTGTCTTGGGGAGTGAGGAGAGAAGACAGGGAGGGAACTCAGGATATTGATGATATTTTTTGTCAATTGAATGCATTTGAAAATTAAATAGATTAATAAGGAAAAAGGAAAAAGAATAAATGACAAATGAAAAAAGGGTGTAAGTTCAGTTTTATTCTTTGTACTTGTCATCTCCAGCACCTAGCATATAGTGTGTCAGAAAGGGAAGGGACTGGATAACTGGAGACTTGAAGAGACTTTCCAGTGCCTGGCACATGGAAGGGTTTTTTTGTTTTGTTTTGTTGTTGCTGTTGTTTTTTTACAAAGGGATCTTACTAAATGTTTGTTGATTGAGGACATTCGCAATCCCTCTCACAAAGCCCTGGAGCATAGTATTTCCTTTAAAAAGGCTGTTGGATTGATTTGCTGACTGATTTGAGTCTTGAAGCCTATACAAACAGGTTCTCAAAATAAGCCTGGATACAGATCTGTTAAGATCTGATGTCTGAGTACTAATCTCACCTATTTTCAAGAGGACTGGTGATCAGGCTGACTGTCACAGTCAAGGACAGCTCCAGGTCACAAAGGAATAGGGATCTTTCTCACACTACTGAAGTTTGAGATCAATTGTAAGATTGAAGGATAAGGGCGGCTAGGTGGTGTAGTGGATAAAGCACCAGCCTTGGAGTCAGGAGTACCTGGGTTCAAATCCAGTCTCAGACACTTAATAATTACCTAGCTGTGTGGTCTTGGGCAAGCCACTTAACCCCATTTGCCTTGCAAAAAAAAAATACCTAAAAAAAAGATTGAAGGATAGAGGCATTAACCCTATCACTCTGAAGATGAGGAAACTGAGTCTGAGACAAGTGGAGTCACTTGCCCCAGGTCATACATTGAGTCACCATCTGAAATGGCCTCTCTGCCTTAAGTCTCTACCCATTCCAATTCCATTTCCATGTAAGCTGCTGAAGGGGTTTCCTTCAGGCACAGATCTGACCACATCATTACCCTTTTCAAGGAACTCCAGTGGATTCTTCTAGAAGCAAGTCTAAACTCTCATGCTTGACTCTGGAAGTCTTTCATTTCCCTCCCCCATGCCTTTGCTTGGTGGTGCTCTATTTCTGGATGCACTCCTTTCTCTCCTCATCTTTGTCTCATAGAATCCCTCCTTTCCTTTAATCTCTACCCAAGCATCGCCTTCTCCATAAAGCATTTTCTGATTTCCCCAACTGCTAGTGCAAACTACTTTAGGTTTATTTTCTTTTTGTTCCATATACATTTATACGTGTATGTGTTGTTTCTCCTGACGGACTGCCAGTTCCCTGAGAAAAGGGAGGCAATCTGTACAGTGGAAAGATCTATGCCTTTGCAAGTCAGGGAGGTTTCAAATCCTCTCTATCTTTGTATCCTTAGATTAAATAGCCCTACCAATCTGGCCTTCAGTTTCTTCTTCTTTAAAGTGATGGATATGGACTAGATGGGTTTTTCACTTCCTAACGGCTCAATAGCTATGATCTTAAGCTGCTTTTATTTATTTTTAATCTTTGATCCCCGGTAACATTCTTTCAACATGTCTGTCCTAGTCAGGATGGATCCTGGAAAGAAGTCTATTAGCTGAGAAACACTTCTTACAGGATCTTTTAGCTATGGTAGAGGGTTTCTGGTGTCTGATGGATAAAGTTGCTGTTCTCCACCTCTATATGATTTGGATTTTTGCTCTCATTTTCCAGAGATAGGAAGTCACTACAGATGCTGATTCCCCAGTACAGACATTCTCCAAATATACATCATGCATGGGTAGTGTATGGTGTTCTGGCTTCAAATCCTACCTCTGAGGCAGGCTCAACATCAATCCAGTGAACTCTCTCTGCCTCAGGTAACTTTCTAAAACTGATTTGTTTTGCTGGGAGTTCTGAGATGGGTCAGGGCCAAAGTGTTGATGTATTTGTAGGACGAGGAGGCATTTTTGTTAAAGAGAGGGCTTCTGTGGAGGAGAGCGGTAGCTTAATGGGGAGTGATATGCACATCCCCCCCAACCCATCAATAAAGCATTTTTACAAAATGCTCAGAAGGAAGCCAAAATCCAGTAAGTGAGGGCACAAATCCAACAGTGTGTTACTACATCGCCAAATTTCTACTTAAACAGCATGGAACCGAAGTTCATACAAGCCTCTTATTCTTTGTATGTTGAAATATTTGTGTGTGTTGATGATTGTTAAATTCACAACAATAAAAGGAACATTTAATTCTCCCCCCCCACATTCTCTATTCTCTCTCTCTCTCTCTCTCTCTCTCTCTCTCTCTCTCTCTCTCTCTCTCTCTCTCGACTGTAAGTGGCAAGAAAGATGTTGATAATTATTGGTAGGGGGAATTTTCTGGATGGTATGAAATTATAGGTCTGATATAAAAAAAAAACCCCAAACCACTATTAGCTTCCATTCCCTCATTTGTTCAAGGATGAAAATGACAATTACACTCATTACCTCTCTCCCAGAATCACAGAACGTCAGAGTTGTAATCATTATAATCATTATCATCGTCGTTGTGATAATAACAATAATATTAAGAACCAGTATTTACATAGTGATTTAAGATTTGAGAAGCACTTCACCATTATTCCTTCTGGGGTGCTGACTGACTAATTGACTGACAAAAGCATAGTGAGGCAGATTGTGAAAGTCTTATCTTCCTTTTACAGAAGAGGAAATTGAGGCTCAGGGAGGCTGTGCCTTGCCCTGGGTCACCCAGCTCATAAGTATCAGGGCTGGGCTTTGAAGGAATCCTTGCCACATGGAGTCTTATCAGCACAGGAAGGCTCACAAGACAAGGCAGGCTGGGAGGAACTCCTCTCTTGACGTTCCAGTCAAACACTGCTGACTTCCCAATTTTCACCGAGTCAGACAATCATTGAAACTAGCCCTGATAATCATTGAAACAAGAACTCTTTTTCTCTTCCTCTTTTTCCCTGCCATCTACTCTCTGTCTCCCTCTTAGCTGTTGCCTCCAAATTCATGCAGTTTCCAGAATCCCCAAGTCTCCTGAATTTGACAATTTGTGCAGTGCCTTCTTCCTAGTATCTCTGGTAGCAAGTTAGGACCGGTGTATTTATCCCCATTTTAGAGAGGAGGAAACTGTGTGAGAGCTAGTGACTGGCTTCCAAAGAGCCAGGAAGCAATGCAAAGCTATGCATTCTGACTTACTGTCCAGTGGGTGTCCCTTTCCAAGATGATGGCATCAGTAAGGGGGTTTTTGGTCTCAAAGGGATTTGGTTAAAAACTATACCGAAATAGACAGCAAAAAGCAGGAGGGAAAGGAAAGCAGGAAATTTATTGGAAGTTGATAGTTCACGTTAGGAAGCTAGGAGACTGACTGACTTTCCCCAGTTGAATTCCTGGCTCCTTCTTGGGCCTCCAATCCCTTGAAGGGAGCCCACTGACCTGGGACTTCGTGCCAATTTCCTGCATTGGGAGGTCACTGGAGGGAAGTTCCCTGGCTTTCCAATTGGTGTTGATAACCCACCATGTCATCATTAACCTCCAGTCCTCTTGTGTCTCCTGAGATCCTTAGGCAGCTCTGACTTAAGACAGCTCAGGGGGACCTGGCTGGAGGGGAGCCCCAAGGTGGGAGATGCCTGAAGATATGGAAAAGACTCCATTCCCCAAGATCTGAGCTTATTGATGTCATTCCTCTGCTCCAGATGAAAATCAAGGGCTTCAGAGCAGCTGGAGTGGCTCCCCACCATAGTTCAGACCATTACTGGTCTCTCTCCTTCCTTTGTTCTCCATGAAAATGTCATCCTACAAGTCCACTCAAGCAGGAATGCTATAGAGGGACCTAGGGAAAGTAGATGGGGGTGGGCTTGGAGTTGAGTGGTTTAAAGACTGAGGTTGGGGCCAAGACTGGGGAAGTGGTTAGGAATGAGCAAGATCAAGATTAGAGACTGAGGCCAAGACTGGGAACATGTTCTGTGAGAATTGAGATCAAAAAACTGGTTAGGGCCAATTTTGGAAGGATTGTAAGTTATGAGAAGTCTAATTTGAAGGTGTAACAAGATCAAAACAGGGCAGGGGGAGGAAGGGAGATTTCTTCAGTTTGGGAGAAAACATTCCCCATCTTCCTCAAACCAAGCCCCCCAAAATGAGCCTTACTACAGTCTCTCTTCCCTCTTTCCCCATTACCAATGTCTCAATCTCTTAAGGCAAGTGAAGTCAAGTAAAATGGAAACTCAATGAGCATCCAGAGGCTTAGGTATGGGTCCAGGGGTCCCTCAAAATCCCTGCATGTTAGAGGCAGCAGGATGCACATCCTATCTGCAAAACTTAAATGTGATCCTGGACAAACCATTCTGAACCTCAGTTTCCTCTTGGAGACCATGGCAACACAAATATCAGTAGTGTCTTCCTCACAGAATAGTTGTGAGACCCAAATATGATAATGTGGGGAAAGAATTTTATAAATTTTAAGGGCTATAGAAAACATCATCATCATCACCACCACACCATCATCATCATCATCATTATACATTCTTATTCTGGGGATCTCTGTGTAGCAGAAGGAAACACACACACACACACACACATATACTGACACAGAGAGAGAGAGAAAGAGAGAGACAGACAGAGACAGACAGAGAGAGAGAGAGAGAGAGAGAGAGAGAGAGAGAGAGAGAGAGAGAGAGACAGAGAGAGAGAGAGAGAGAGAGAGAGAGAGAGAGAGAGAGAGAAAGAGAGAGAAAGAGAGAGACAGACAGACAGAAAGACAGACAGACGGGGGGGGTCTATGGAGCAGGAATGACTCTATGACACTGAGGACAATATTCGGTTACTTCTCTTTAAGACCGGGTGTTAAACTAGAATGATTAGAAGGTCCCCTCTGACATTCTGTGATTCTGTGAATTCTACTGGGTCACTGGACCATTCTCTCCTGCTCTTTCCTTCTGCTAATTTGGAATGTCAGGAGAGCTGGAGTCTGGCCACTTTGAATCCTAATGGACCAGAGGTAGTTGGCTGCAAGAAGCAGCAGCAGCAACAACAGAAACCCAAGGCTAGGATGAACCTGGGAGTGATTGGCTTTTCATGAGCTTGAAAGAGACCCTTCCTCTGAACTTATTTCTCTCTTGGCAAGAAATACATTGAGACTCTAGATTCCTGGGGAGGTGTGCTTGAGTTTGGGGGGCCCCTTGTGGATAGTGGGGGTTGTTCTCCATGACGTTATGAGTTTGAAGGGAGGTCAGGAGACTGGCTTGGGGGATGGGATGCAGAAAGGGCTGCATCCCACTGGTTGGGGGTGGGGCAGAGGACTGATTGCTGTGCCTACCCTCTGCTTTGATCTGCAGGACCAAGGAACTTCTGGGAACAGGGGAGTAGCCAGGTAGAAATCTTTCTCTGTTCTTTGATGACTCCGCCCCTTCAAAGGGTCAGTTATAATTTCCCTCTTTTGTGAAACCTGGCTGGCTCCACAGAGCTACAAACCTCCGGCAATAAATCATGTGTGAAGAGTGAAATTTGCCAAACTCTAATTTAATATGACCACATAAACTCAAAATGGACAAAGTGGAAAGCTGTGCTTAGGCATCCCCAACCTCCCCTTTTGTCACAAACCTAAGTTCAATTTGATTTAGCTCAACAAATGAGCTTTGCAATTTCCAACCTTGGGAATGTCCTTTCCCTGTCTTCTAGGCTCTCATTTCTTCATCTGTAAAATGGGGGGGGGGGGAGATGTTGGATTAGACAATACCCAAGGTCCCTTTCAGCTCCAGAGCCTATTATTAACTAATGAGAGGGAAAGGGAAGGGAATACACATTTATTAAGCAGGCAAGTATGGGGAGATTAGAGATATTTTTTTAGTGGCAGGGTCCATAATCAAGGCAGGGATGTTAAATAAAACCAATGGGTTTTATTGTTGATAAGCATGACAAATAAAAGCAGGACTTCAGAATAAAAGATAAGACAGAGGTAAGTCTATAGTTCTGTCTTCTATTCCAAGTTTATGCACATGCCAAGCCAGTACCTTATGAGGGGTCAAGAGGATTTGGTTCGTGCTAGTCACACCTAATTTCTAGAGAGCTTTCCAGATCGAGTCTCCAGAATTACCTGTAAACATACATGTTGGCAATCCTGGATCTGATAGGAGTAAAAATGAATTTTCTGACCTCAAGTCAGACAGCTAGCTGGGATCAAGGACTACAAATAGCAAAAGGCAAAGAGTAGACAAAAGAAAAGGCTCCATCTGGTCCTTAGGACTTCTGTTGACTTTTTCTGACACTCTGCCTGGGGACTGCTATCATGGTAGACCAAAAGAGTTTTGGCACATTCTGGAAAGTAGCTGCTGTAACCCAACCCATGACAGGAGTAGATGGAAACTAGAGACCAGAAACTGTCAGGAGAGATTGTACAACAAATATTAAAGAAAGTGTCTTGGTCTCTTTATCAGAGAGCACTGGGACTTCCACAGCACTAGAGATGCCTCTCCTGTGCCCTCATCCTCATATTTGCCTATGTGTTTGGGGTTTGGTTATCCTAGGGCATGCTCAGGATATACCTGTATACTCAACCTCCTGTACAATGACTACTGACCTCCCTTGACCTCCATTATTTTTTTTAGGTTTTTGCAAGGCAAATGGGGTTAAGTGGCTTGCCCAAGGCCACACGGCTAGGTCATTATGAGGTGTCTGAGACCGGATTTGAACCCAGGTACTCCTGACTCCAGGGCCCGTGCTTTATCCACTACACCACCTAGCTGCCCCTGACCTCCATTATTAAAATGCTATCTGTCATAGTAGCACACTTAAAATTGCTGATTGGTTGCTACATAAACTATCATTCGTGCTCCTTTCTCATGTGTCTCTTTTGTGGAAATGCTTTCCCAACTGTTGATGTGGAAACTTGAGGAAGTATACCACCATGTGTTTGTGTTTTGTGAGTATGGAGGGGTTTGGGAGGGGTGTATGTGTCAGATCTTGACTTATCACTTCATTTGCTATGCTATTTAATTAAATGTTTTTTTTTTTTGCTTTGAATTAATGTATCTTTTATCATTGGTTAAATATGTGGTGGGAGCTCACAAGCTAATGGCTCTGAGTGGGTGCTGGTCCATAAAGTGCTGTGACTTTGGAATAATTTTCTGGGCACCTATATGTAGAGAAGGCAATGGGTACTTTCCATTTGTCTCAGAGTTGGGATTCAAACCCAGGTTTCTGGGTCTCAAGCCCAAAGGTCTACTGCAAAAAAGTCTTGAATTGAAGGAGAGAAATTAAAATGTTGTGATTTTAGACTTCAGTGAATTAGTGGATAGAGGTATTTGGAGGCACCAAGATACCTCTCCAGGGGTAAGGAATTATACCTTTATCATAATAACAATTTTTATATTGCACTTTGTTTTAAGGCTTAATATAATATTTTCAGTTAACAAAACTCTATTTTTTACTCCCATCCACTTCCTCTCCTTTGTGGGGGAAAAGCCCTTGTAACAAATACACAGTCACACAAAATAAGTCCTTGTACTGACCATGTCCAAATACTACATGTCTTATTCTGCATTGTGAATTCATTCCCTCTCTGTCAGGAGGCTGTAGTCTGATTCATCATTTATCCTCAGGAATTATGACTGGTCATCTAGTAACCAGAAGTCCTACGCCTTTCAAAGTCATTTGTCTTTATCATGTTGAAGTGGTGTAAATTGTTTTCCTGGTTCTGCTCATTTCACTTTGTATCAGTTCATACAAATCTTCCCAAATTTCTCTGAAACTGTCCCTTTCATCATTTCTTACAACACAATAATAATTATTTAGAGTTTACAAATAGTGTAATGGTAATGATTTATGGTTTACATACTAATTTCTTTGTGGCAGTTCCAAAAGGAAAGCAGAGCAGGTATTATTGTCTCCATTTTACAGATGAGAAAACTGAAGCCCATGAAGATGGAATAGTTTATTCAGCAATAATATAATTTGTAATTTTTCCAAAAAATGATTTGAATTCAGGGCTCCTGGATCTGTGTTGTGTCTTTCCATTGTGCCAAGTGGCCTTGTCCTGTCTACTCTTCTATCTACAAAGAAGGTTGGCTCTTGTTTTAGGGATCACTGGGAAATTTTAGCTAACAGCCATTCTGATTTCAGATTGTGAAGACAGGGAAGGGGGTTTGAGATGAGGCTGGCAGGGGTTGTTGTTCTAAGAAGAAACCAAGCTGAGCCCTGGCTCCCCACCCACTTAAAGAGTTGCTTATCCCATTCTCCGTAGGAAGCCACATCTGTAGCAGAGAGGGGCAGCTGTTTGGGGGGCTGCCTAGGAGCCCCATATGGCCAGTCCCAGTCCACCAAGCCCACACCCCAGCTCAGGACAACTGTCGCAGCTGGCCCAACCCCTCTCTTTGATATTCTGCCTGGTTTTCTCCAGGACATTCTCCTGCTGTTTGGGGACAAGATGGCCCAATTCATACTATGCTCACATTTGTTTATGTTCCCCGGGTTTTTTTTTCCTTTCTAAAAGAAACCACTTGTACTTTGGCCAAAGAAATGAAACTTGATTTCCCCCCCCACCCCTTTTTCCTTTTTCTTCTCTCATCTCTCTGCCTGACTCTGTCTCTGTCTCTGTCTCTTTGTGTCTGACTATCTGTCTCTCTGTTTTTCTGTCAGTCTCTTGGACTCTCTTTTTCTCTTTTCTTTGCCTTATGGCAAGATTCTAGGGATCAGTGGAGGAAGCTTCAGGTCTGAGCTGGAAGGATAGGAAACTTGGTTAATTTTACAGCTTTGGCCACAGGGGCAACTCTCTGAATGTTTGTGTGTGTGTGTGTGTGTGTGTGTGTGTGTGTGGCAGAGAGAGAAGGACTGAGTAGGGAGGAGAGAGAGATTGAGGAAGAAAAGAAGAAAAGCAGGAGGAAAAGGAATTCAGGGAGAGAGAAGAGGGAGGAATGAAGGGAAACAGAGAGGGAGGGAGGGTGAGAAGGGAGGATGAAAGTTAAAAAGGGAACTAGAAATACCAGGAGAGTTAAGAGAGGGAGAGGGGCTGAGGTTGAAAGAAAGAAAGAGGACAGAATGAGCAAGCAGAGTGAAAGGCAAGATTAGGAGAGGGAGACAGGAAGGGAGAGAGAGATGAGAGGAAAGGGGAAACAAGACGTAGGAGAGAAGAGAAAGGGAAGTAGACTGCAAGGAAAAGAGAAAGAGGGAGAGATGTTCTCTAGGGAGAGGAAAAACAGTAGAGGGGAAGAAAGAAAAGTTGGAAACAGGAGATTCTAGGCGTTTCACTCCCCACTCTCATTCTCGGGATACAATTTACCTTGATAATCTCCACTTCTGCAGTAACTGTCAAACTGTTGAAACTGATCTCAGGAATCACCAAATCCAACTTCTTCATTTTACAGAGGAAATTAAGACCTCGAGAGACTGAAAAACTTCCCCAAAGTCACACGAGTGGGAAGTGTCTGAGGGAGGATTGTGACTTCAGAAGCAGCTCGCTTACACCCTACTGCCAATCTGGCCCCGTATGTCTCACCTATCTCTCTACCCCTCTGTCTGCCCCGTCTCTTCTCATTCCACAAATAACTGTCTTAAAAATAATAGAAAAGTGAGATACAAGGGAATGTCTGGCTCGTTCCCTAGACCCTAGTTCACTACTGTCACCACTAAATAGTTGTCTTGGAGGGATGCAATTCTGGTCTTCCCAGCCTCCTTGGCACTCCCCCCACAAACCCATCAGAAGACTCAGCAAACTCACCCACCCACATCGACCCATGCTGAGAGTCGCCCTCCCCCAGATGGGGAATGAAGAGTTTGGCCAGGTGGTGAATTTCTCTGTGTAAGACAATGGAGCTGTCCAGGGGGCTGTTGTGCCCATTACTAAAGATTCCAACACAACCGTTTCTAGGCCAAGTGTGTGAAGGGTGAGAGGTAGCTTGTAATATAATCCTTATTTTACAGACAAGGAAAGTGAAGGCATAGAGACAGAGTTTGGGGTCCAAAACCTCTAAGGCTGGAGAGTTTGGGAGCCAGCAAGATTCCAGAGTGTTGTCAATTTGCTGGCCTGCCTCCCGTTGACCTTGGCTGGGGGAACTTCATTGTTCTCTGAAGGATGGATACCCAAACCTTTGCCAGGGCACTCCCCGGCCCCCACTCCCCCAGACTCCAAGCCCTCCCAGCCCAGCCAAGATGCCTCTGAGTGACCACCTACTCCCACCACTGGAGGTACTGGAGGAAGGAGAGAAGAGAGCTTTCTGCAGTTTCATCACAACCATCCTCTACTGACATGAGTGACACCATTTTTAAACTGCCCTACATTTCAGCATAATCTCATCAATCATATTCACTTCCCTGAAGAAGGGTGGATCCCCAAACTAGTCTGCTTACAAGGTTCATTTTAAAGAAAACCAACTGTCTTCTTCTGCCAGGGAGGACAATTAGAAAACTTTGAAAATAACAGACTGTTTTTCTTTTGGGTAAAAACCAAGTCAACTAATAATGCCCTATTTGGGGGAGGAGGGAGACCTGGGTCAAGGGGAGGGATTTTTCTTAGAATGTTCCGTATAGCTATGACTCTGAATAAAACTTCTTTCTGTCCTGATACTCTAAAACTGTGTTTATACATTGTTTTTTTCCCTTGATAACTAGGAGGGTAGGGATTATGTCTTTGTATCTTTCTCATTGTCTAGCATAGAAGTCTGTAAACAGTAGGTATTAAATAAATGTTTGATCATCATATCTCCTTGGATTGAAACCAAGAATTTCCTTCAAGACTCCTGATAATAATATTATTGTAGAAGATGCCTTCTGCCCACTTGATATCTGAGACGCTCCTGCTGCTGTTTTGGAAGCTTCTGTCTCAAGTCTCACTGGGCTGGTGGCAAAAGGACAATGAGTCTCTCTTTCCCTTTCACTTCCTGCCACCAAAGTCATTTTGGGGTTTCTGATGTGACAGATGAGATTAGAAGAGACTGAAGTCCAAGATGCAAACTCTACTACCTCCCACTTCCATCTTCTCCTACCTCCCTCCTATCACTATCTTGATCACCCCCCCCCCTTCACTGGCTATGATTTAGGGCAAAGCTGGGGGAAGTCAATGGACATTCATTCACATAATATTGCAAAGTTTCAAAACCCCATCTGGGTTTAAACTTATTCTTTAATATAAAATGAAACATCTCTGTACCTCAGCATATAGTTTTATGAGATGCTTCAATCCCCAAAATTTACTTTGTGGTGACCTCACCCTTTTGTAATATACCTCTTCTTTACATTTACCTGGGCTAGTCTCAAGACAATCCATTGCTGAGTCTGTATTTACAGCTTCTCCATCTTAGAACCTTGTTAGAGTTGGCATGACCTTTGAGTAACCTATCATAATGGGACATTACTAGAGAAAACTGGAGGGATACATCTCCACCAAAGTGCATTATCTAGATAATGGTGATGTACAGAATCTTGGACTAAACACTGTGGGAAAAGATTAAGTATGAGACATGTAGGATCTGCCCTCAGGGAACTTCCCATCTTCTTGAAGAAATGAAATTCCTACATGGGAAAAGTTGTGTATTAATATTAGGCAGTGTATGGAAATTCTTGAAACCAAAGAGTGGTTCAAGACCAAGGATTATAGGAATTCAGAGGAAGGGACAGTTTGTTATGGATTAGAGTAGTTGGAGGAAACTGATAGGGTAGGTGGAGATATGAATCAGGCCTTAAAGAGTGAATAAAAACCAGACAGGTAGAGAAGAAGGCAGAAGGAACATTATGTGCAAAAGTAATAGGCACATGAAGATTCAAGACATGATGTCCTGAACAGCAGGTTGCCTAGTGTAGGGGTCTTAGGATGAAAAAAAAAACACTAGATGTGAAGCCAAGACATTTAGTTTGAAGTCCAGTTCCCACAATTCTTGGATCAAGGGCTTTTCAACCTGGAGCCCATGGACCCCATGAATTTCAGGAGTCTGTGAACTTGGATGGAAAAATATTATATTTATATTTTTACTAACCTCTCATTGAAATGAGTATTTCCTCAGTTATTTAAAAGTGATATTTTGAGAATAAGTCCATAGGCTGCATTGGATTACCAAAAGTATCCATGGCTTGTATACCCCCTGCGCGCGCGCACACACACACACACACACACACACACACACACACACACACACACACACAGTAAGGATCCTTGGACCAGAGAATCTGTAAGGTTCCTTCTAGCTCTGACATTCTTTTTTTTTTTTTGGCTCTTAATAGCATTTTTTCCCCAATTACATGTAGAAATTGTTTTCAACATTCATTTTTATACTATTTTGAGTTCCAAATTTTTCTCCTTCCCTAATTTCTCTCCTCCCCATCCTCCATTTTCCAAGGCAACAAACAATCTGATATAGGTTATACATACACTATCATGTTAAATTTATTTCCACATTAGTCATGTTGTGATAGAACAATCAGAACAAAAGGGAAAAACCATAAGAAAGGAAAAAATGAAAATAGTATGCTTTGATCTGCATTCAAACTCCATACTTTTCTCTCTGGAGGTGGATAACATTTTTCCATCACTATTTTCCATAAGTCTCTTGGAATTGCTTTGAATTATTCCATTACTGAGCAGAGCTAAATGTATCATAGTTGATCATCACACAATATTGTTGCTATTGTGTACAATATTCTCCTGGTTCTGCTTACTTCACTCACTGTCAGTTCATGTAAGTCTTCCCAGGTTTTTCTGAAATTCACATGCTTATCATTTGTTTTCTTTTTTTAATATATTGTGTTTGTTTTCCAATTATATATAATAGTAGTTTCTACTTAACATTTTGAATTTCACAATTTTCCCCCCAACCTTCTTTCCCTCTCTCCCCCACAGAAGGCAGTCTGACAATCTTTACATTATTTCCATGCTATACATGGATCAAAATTGAATGTCTTGAGAGAGAAATCCTATCCTTGAGGAAAAAATAAAATAGAAGAGATAGCAAAATTAAGTAGTACATAAGATAATTTTAAAAAATTGAAAGTAATAGTCTTTGGTCTTTGTTTAAACTCCACAGTTCTTTCTTTATATGCAAGTGGTATTCTCCATCACAGATACCCTAAAATTGTCCCTGATTATTGCACTGATGAAATTAAATGATCATTTCTTATAGAACAATAGCATTCCATTGTATCCATATATCACATCTTGTTCAGCCATTCCCCAACTGATGGGCATCCGCTCAATTTACAATTCTTTGCCACCATGAAAGTAGCTCTGACATTCTTTTTATACTCTATGTTCTTACTCTATGTTCTATAATCTATGTTTCTATACTCTATGCTCTTACATTCCAAGTTCAGCAGACCTTCTTAGCTAAATATTCTTTGCTTTTAGGACCTCTCTACCTCTGAACTTTGATGTTCTAAAAGTCACTTCCATCTCTGATCATCTACATTCTATTCCCAAGGTCCCTTCTAGCTCTGATGTTCAATCTACCCTCTAAGGTCTCCATTAGCTCTAATGCTCGCTATCCTCTGGTGTAATATGACTTCAAATTCTGGTATTCTTCGTTCTTATTTCTAACATTCTTTTCAAGTCTAATGATTTATCGATTAAGTATGAAATCTGAAGTTATCAAATGGATTTTTGGCACCTAGATTTCCTTTGTCCTCATCTCCTGGTATTAACAAGGCACTCTGAGAATCACCAGTGGGTCTCACAAATGACAAGGTCATGGAAACAGTTTCTGATAAGGGCACTGAACCAGGAATCCAAAGATTTGGGTCCAGTTCCAGCTATTTACTGACTGTGACACTTTGCACATGTCCCTTCTTCTCTTGGAATCTCAGTTTCTTACTCTGTCAGATAAGTCTATTGGACAGGATGGTCTCTAAGTAAGGTCCTTTAAACTCAATCTCAGAATACAGAACTAGAAAATCAGACACCCCTTTCAACAGCCTCTGTCTGTCTGACTCCCCTCCCCCATTGCTGTCTCAAAGACCAGCCCCATCTGGCTCTACTCATCACATTCTCTCCTCCTCCACCCCCACCTTTATCCTCTTCGGCCTTCCCACCTCCCATCTGACAATGCACATGTGTTCATCACTATAGAGCTGAAGTGAGCTTATAAACTTTCCCAACTCCTGTTTAATAGGTATTTATCTGTCTATGAACTGCCCCACCATCCCCATCCCCACTTTTTGACTAGTAGCCTGATGCCATAGAAAGACCACTGGATTCTGATGATCCAGGCAGGTATAAATCTTCCTGGTTCTGCTGAATACTGACAAAAGTGAATGAGGGCAATCCTCTGGACCACTAAACTTCTGGGAAAAAAATGAATCAGTCAATCCCAAAACATTTATTAAGAAACCACTTTAAAAAAAAGAACCTACTATGTTCAATACAGTGCTAAATGGGGGGATAAAGTTAGACTAAATAATCCCTGAGGCTCCTTCTAGGTCTACATATATATATATATATATATATATATATATATATATATATATATATACATTATATATATATATAATGTATATATATATATACACATTGCCCCTCATATATGTATATATATATATATATGTATATATATATATGTATACATTGCCAAGAGATTGTGTTGGCATATTTTTCTTTTAGGTTTTTGCAAGGCAATGGGGTTAAGTGGCTTGCCCAAGGCCACACAGCTAGGTAATTATTAAGTGTCTGAGACTAGATTTGAACCCAGGACTGGTGCTTTATCCACTGCGCCACTTAGCCACCCAGCATATTTTATTTTTATATAACTTAGATTTCTCCTTGAACTCCCTCTCTAATCCCTGTGAGGGAGACATCCCTTTTAACAAAGAATTTTTTTAAAGAAAAAAGAAGAGAAAAAAAATCAGAAAACAATAATCAATATATAAAGTTATAAGCAATGTACTGCATTCATGGAGCCTCCACCTCTGAAAAGGAGTAGGGGAGAGATGATTTGTCCCAGCTCTTCTTTGGGGACAAGCATGTACTTACAATTTCACAATAGAAGGTAAGCTTCTTGAGGACAAAGGTGTTTCCTTTTTTGCATTTGTATCCCATCATGCCTTGTGCATAACAGGTGTGAAATAATCACTTAAATTGAATTGAGCTCCAAGTGATCTGCCCTCATCACAGAAAGGTGGTCTTCAAGAATTTGAAGGGAGTCCATGGGAAGTAGTTCAACACGCACATGAGAAAGCATCCCTTTGAACAACATAGCCAATAAGTGATCGAGCAGGTTTTGCTGGAAGATGTCAGGAGAGGGATAATCTATTCTCCATTCTCTAGAGGCAGCAGGTCATTCATTAAAGTTGTTGATGTCACGGCGGTCGGGTGGTGCGATGGTTAGAACACTGGCCCTGGAGTCAGGAGGACCTGAGTTCAAAGCCAGCATCAGACACTTAATAATTCCATACTTGTGTGACCTTGGGCAAGTCACTTAACCCCATTGCCTTGCAAAAGTAAAACAAACAAAAGACTGTTGATGTCTGGGTTAAGTGGAGAGAGTCCTATATTTAGATTCAGAAAGATCTGAGTTTGAATCCTTTGTGATACTTCCTAGATGAATGACTTTGAACAAGTTGTTCATCTTTCAGGTCCCCTTACTTATAAAACCAGCACGGTAAGTCCTGTATACCCTGTTTCACAGAGTCGTTGCAAGGTTTAAAGCTCCAAGGCATTACACACACATCAGTTATTGTTATTGTTGGTATCATGTGGATGGTAATGTCTCAAGAACGTGAGTGACAGCCTCCAGAAAAATGGAAAACCCTTCACATCCAGGTGGCTATACACTGCGGCAATGTCTAAGAAGCTCTCTATAGATTGGTTGACCAAATTCAAAATTCAGGAATTTGGGGGAAGAGGGAGGGCTAAAAATTATGCCTCATTTCAGAACAGCTCCACAGAGTAGGTAGTAAAAATATTAGTATTCATTTTACAGATGAGAAAACTGATAGTGGGGGACTGATGAGAGTGACACAGAGTCACCTATGTAATTATGGATCAGAGTTGGGAGCCTTTGGGCAGCATGAATCCTTGAACCATGGAGGAGGAATCTAGGAGGACTCATTCTTAGAAGGTTCTGGTGACAGAGGATGGTCCAACTCTTATCTAAGAGACCTTAACCCCATTGCCTTGCAAAAACAAAACAAACAAATAAAAAAATTGTTGATGTCTGGGAACCAGCTATTGACTTTGTCATGTTCACACAATTAGCATTGGAGATAGATTTTTTTTCTTTTTTAGTGGGGCATGGTTGCCCACAACTGGTAAGTATCAATGAGATAGATCTTCTGATGTTGACACTATTATCCCATGAATACTTGAGAAGAGGCAATAGCTGGCACCCATTCCAACTCCACCTTGGTCAGAATAAGTAGTACCCATAAATAAACTAGAGGGCATTTCAAGAAGGGCCACCAGGATAATGAGAGATCTTAAGTTTACACTTATGAGGATCCACTGAAGGAGACAGAGGTGTTTTACCTGGAGAAGAGGAAGAGGATCTCAAATTTTAAGTCAATCAAAGGGCTGTCAGAGGGAAGGGTTAACTTTGCTCTGCTTGGTTCCGGAGTGTAGAACTGAAAGTAATAATTAGCAGTAATGGAGAGATCAACTGGGATGGAGGTTAGAAAAGACTTCCAATGATTAGTGTAGTGAAAAAAAAGGACATGGGATGCCTGAGAAAGACCTTCCTTGAAGTTTTTCAAGTCTATAATCTGCATGTACCCTTGGTGAGTATGTTGTGGTTTAGATGTGCCTCAAAGGCCTCTGAGAAGACTTCTAACTCCCAAAGTCTATGATATATATAATATTTAATGGTTTAGAAAACTACTTCTTTAGATCATCTCATTTGAGTCTCCAAACAGGCCTGTGAAGTGTTCTTAACACATTTTACAGATGGGGAAAAAGAGGCAAAGCAATTTGGTCAGGTCTCCTAGGCTTCTGTGCCTCAGTGTCCTCTTCTGAAAATGAAAAAGTTTGATTATATGCTTTCTACTAATAAGAAGAATAAGAACAATAATGATTTCAACATTTTCAAAGCACTATGCATATATTATCTCCTTTGATCCTCACAACAACCCTGTGAAATAGACATCATTATTATCCTAATTTTACTAAAGAGAAAACTAAGGCAAGCAGAAGTTAAATGACTTATGCAAGGTCACATAGCTGGAAGTTTTTGAGGTTGAATTAGAATTCCATTCTTCCTGACTCCTAGTTCAGTACTCTGCCCCATAACTTACTCACGTAGGTGATGAGTGAAAGACATGAGATGGGAACTGGAGTTTTTTACATTATACTTTCCATGACAAAGCCAGAGATGGATCTTCATGTTCACATTTCATGTCTCACCTCTCTGTGAGAAAACCAACCCCAGCAATCTGAGGGTTGTCCACTGGGAACTTTCTCCTAGAGTTATAATATGGTGACTTGTCCATGTGAACAAGTCATGTAAGTATATGATAAAGCCCAGATTAGATTTTAAGGTGGTTATTTTTGATTCCAACTACTCATTCTATCACACCTCTACCCATCAGAATTCCCAAGTCCCTGCCTATCTTCTTAACTCTCATGTTCTCCATCCTGATATTCCCCATGTCCATTAAAAGGGTTCAGTTTACATTCCCTTGGCTTGGAATATTTTGAAGGACTTTATATCCAGCTGGTGATTCCAAGGAGAGCTGAAATTGTATCCATATTTCTTCTTTTGGTCATTCTTGTCTTGATTCATCAAATATTGATTAGGCATCTACCATCCCCTATTGTGCTAGACTGAAAGAAATACAAATAATTAGAATGGGGGAGGGGTGGCAGTATAAAGGAGAAAGAGAGGGGGGGCAGGGAAAGAGAGTCTAGAAAATTTCTGATTGTTGAAAAGTTCATGAAAATTTATCTGTGTTGAAATTCTTATGTTATGTTCCCCCAACTTCCCTATTAGTTAGTATAATAAGTAATCAGTATAAAGTAGCAATAAGAGTATAAAATAGAACCTAAAAGTCACTTGCAAAAACTGCTCTAGATAAAGTGATCTCCAGAGACCACGTGCTAAATTGAGTGATGTTAACCAGGCCTCAATGTAATGGCCCCTCTGCCCTAATACTGGTCCCCTGGTTGTATAAGTTGTGTATAAGACAAATTTTCAGCATTCTCAGTAAAACCAGAGAAGTGTTATTCAAATAAGGCAAGTCTAAGGTGGCCTCAGTCACTTTGACTTGATATTGATTTGTTAAGGTGTGAACCCAGGTCTCCTAGATAAGAGTTGGGCCATTCTCTATCACCAGAACCTTCTAAGAATGAGTCCTCCTAGATTCCTCCTCTATGGGTCAAGGATCCATGCTTCCCAAAGGCTCCCAACTCTGATCCATAATTACACAGGTGACTGTGTCACCTTTATCAGTCCCCTACCATCTTCCTCTATGTCTTTTGTGTCTTATGATCAATTCCCTGCTTGCCACCAGTGTGGTCTTTCCCAATGAGCATCCAAAGAACTGGACTTGTTTGCCCTGATCCAACTAGGGATCTTCATTGGGAGTCCCTTTCCCTTAAACTGAAAGCATAGCCTGGGACTATTTGCTGGTAGTCACGTCTTGCAGTGGACCCAGGTTCTAGACTTTAGGAGTGATGAATTTAGGACATGAAGCAGTTCACAGGATGACAGAAAGGAATCTTGATGATTATTCAGACCAATCAATACCCCCCCCCCAAAAAAGAATCCCCACTATAACATATCCATTCATCCAGTGGTTGTCTAACTTTCAGAGAAGAAATCCACCTTCACTCAAGGCAGCCTATTCTCCCTTTGGATAGCTCTAATTATATGGAAGGTTTTCATGACAAACCTAAATTTTCCTTTTTTTTTCTAATCTTACCTATACGCACTAGGGCCAAACAGATCTCTCCTTCCTCTCCTCTCTCCCCTCCTCTTCTCTTTTCCTCTTTATCTGAAGGGCTATAGAGTTCCTTTGTCACTTTTCCAAATTAGTGTCCCTCTTGGTTCCTTTTAATATTCTAAAGTTTCATTATTTCACTGGCAAGGGAATTTTCTCTCTGAATAAAGAACTTTATCATTTCCTTGCCTTAGTGAATGGTCTTCATGAACGATTATTGTCAGAAGAATCTCATAGGCTAACGTCAATTGAGTCAAAAGAGTTCTTTGTCCTTGATTGTATTGATCCTTTAAAATAGATACACAACCATTTACTGGTTCCATTCTTGCAACCTTTGCAGTTGGATTGTCCCCACCATTATATTCTAATCCGGAGAAGGAAATGTCTAGCCATTCCAGTATGGATGCCAAAGAAAATTCCAAATGGAATCAGGAAGAGTTGGACATAACTGAAATGACTAAACAACAGATAAATCAAGAACACAGGGTGACCTTCTATTCCATGACAAGGCTTCAAAGGAAGACTTGTGAGAAATTCTACCAAACATTTATCAGTGGGCAATTGCCCTGATAGAAGCACCAAGATCTCAAACTTGTTTATTTAGATGATGGAGTTTTAAGATGTGGAAACAAGTAAATGATTTAAGGATGGATAGAGATAATTTTGGCACACAAACACAGTGGAGTGAAACCTTTAGAAGGGCATGGGATGGGGCAGCTAGGTGGCACAGTGGATAAAGCACTGGCCCTAGAGTCAGGAGTACCTGAGTTCAAATCCAACTTCAGACACTTAATAATTGCCTAGCTGTGTGGCCTTGGTCAAGCCACTTAACCCCATTTGCCTTGCAAAAATCTAAAAGAAAAAACAAAACAGAAGGGCATGGGAAGATTCATATGGACTGATGCAGAGGGAAGCCAGCAAAACCAGGGAAACAGTATCAACAATACCTACAACCAAAGAACCACAAAAAGAAATCCGAGTGCTTTATAATTATAATGACCAAGCTTGATCCTAAAGAGTAACTGAGAATTTGAACCTCCTTTTCTTGTAGAAGTTGTGGGTCTAGAAGTATGGAATATTGCATCTATTGACAGTCTCTTTAGTTATGTTCTGATGAATGTTTATCTGTTTTTATTTATTACAAGGTCTCTGTGTTTGAGAAGAGATGCATTGAGAAATGGAAGTAATGTCAAAATAAAATATACCAATGTAAAGATTTTAGGCCCAGGGAAGAAAATAAATGACAGCAAAGGGGAGATCTGTCCCTATCACTCTTGTTTCCATTCTATTTAATTAAAAACAAACAGTGTTAAATACCCAGTGATTCCAGAAGACATACAAAGAGCACAACCCTTAATCTCACAGAACATTTACCCTGGGGTCCTATAAAACCCCCTGGGGTACTGGTTGAGAAAAGTCACAGTTCTTGTCTCAAGTTGCTTCTTATCTAATATAGGAGATCCACAATCTGTACAAATATGCCAGATATAAGAGAGAAGGTGATAAGGACAAAAGAGTTAGAGAGAAAATATCCTAGGGATATTTGAGGAAGGGGAACACTTCCAGGAAATATTTCCTGAAGGAGGTGATGCAAGAATCTTGAAAGAAGAAGAGAATTTCAATAGACAAAGATATAGAATGTATAAATTCCAGGTATGGGAGAAATGGAGGCAAGAGTATAGAAAGATATGGGGAACTACCTCCTGACCCATTTTAGCTAAAATAAAGAGTACATGAAAGTGAATTATGGTAAATAAAACAGAAAAGGTAGGTTGGAGTCAGATTGTAAATGGCCTTGAAGGTTAGGCTGAGGTATTCATTTGTATTTTGACCTCTAGGGAATAGGGAGCCACCAAGAATTTTGAGTAAAGAAGTGATGTGGTCAGATTGGTGCATTGAGAAAGATTATTTTGGCATCCCAGCCTGTCCATCTGTCTTTCTTCCTGTCCTTATTTCCAACAATAAATAGCAGATGTGTGTGTGTGTGTGTGTGTGTGTGTGTGTGTGTGTGTATTGGGGAGTAGGAAAGAGATGGAAAGAGGGGGAGGGGATTCGGCCCACAGACCCTGCCTAGTCCTGTATCTCTGTCACCCCTCCTACCTCTATATAGGCAAGACCAGACACAGCCACTGAGGTCTCTTTTTCTTGTCTACAAGTTTCCATAGATGACAGTAATAAAGCTGTAAATGGAGGAGGGTTTCACTATCCCCATATGTTTTCACTTCAGTCATAGAGCCAAGATATTTCCTGGCATCTGGGTTCAATTGTGGGCAGATGGGGGGTTGGGGGCTGAAGTAGTCCTTTGACTCCTGCTGGGGATGTGCCTGGAGCTCTCAGTCTGGACCATTCATTGCTGTTTCTGCTGGTGGTGTGGAAAAACTTCCTCCTAACCAAGAGGGAAGGCACTTAGCCAGTGGTCAATCAGGTCACAGACTTCAGAGTTATTAAAGTTGGAAGGAGTTTAGAACATAGACTGTCAGAGCTAGAGAGCCTTAGAACACAGACAATGGAATACCAGAGTGGGAAGGGACTGCAGAATGTGGATTGTCAGCTGCAGAACCTTAGAACATTGAATTTAGAACATCAGAGTGTGAAGGACCTTATAGCAGAACAGGGCATGTTGGAATCAAAATGAATCTTAGAATGAATGAAAGCATGGACAGAAGGATAGATGGATGGGCAAATGAAGATAGAATATCTTCAGATAAAATAGCTAACTCTGGGATATGAATGCAAAAGCAAAGACAGTTCCTGCCCCCCAATCAATTCTAATGGGGAAAGTCAACCTGTATATAAGAGAGGGGGACAGGGAAAAGAGTATGTAGTAGGGCGTCACAATGATAATGATTTAATCTATAGAGCAGTCAGTTTTCACATAACAAAGATAGTATGATAAGTAGTATTGATTTGATTACTTAGAACAAAGGAACTAGAGTTAAGATGACAAGACAGACCAGGTGAGGATTGAGATTACAGGGGAGGCATGGCCCCATCTGTGGTCAGAGACCCACTTGACCCAGTTGAGTTTGCTCCATGAGGTTCCTTTGGTCTACTGATAGAGGAGAGAAGCAGGGCAGTGCAAGGTGGGTGGGTAGATGGTTGGAGTGAATGAATGACTTGGGTGGGAACTGAAGCATGGTTTGCTTCATGGAATAAAGAATACAGAATGTCAGAGCTGGAAGCATCCTCCAAAGTAAGAATATCAGAGCTAAAATCAACAATAAAGATGATCTCATCCAACCTCCCCCCTCCTTATTTTCCAGAGGAGGAAACTGATGCCCAAAGAGGGGAAGGGACTTACTCATAGTGTAAATCAAATTGGACTTTTTAGAAAAATAAATAAATAGGTGAATGGATAAATAAAGCTATGGTGAGTTCAGCTGGCTATAGCTTGTTGTTTGGGATGATTGGATGTGTGTGGGAGGGGAGATTTTCAAGCACCAGGGAAGCTGGTTTCTAACTGTGGACAAATAGAACTCCCTCTGGTAATCAAGCTCATCCCCCCACCTGAGGCTGTTATACCATCAGGCCAGCCTCTGCTCTGCCTGGGGAGCCATGATATCCTACCCTGAAGTCCACCTCTGAGGATGTCAATGGGTCCTCTTCCTGGAAATAAGGGCTCTTTGTGGGGGACTGGGGTAGGGATGGTGGGAAAGCATTCCACATTCCTTTGGAGACTTTAATATTTGAAGCTTCTTCCCACATTTAAAGATGGGTCTTCCTCAGAGGACAATTGAACATGTGCCCAGTGATCCAAGGAAGAACCCATCCTGGCTGTCATTTTGTGGGGCAGGATGAGAGGACGAGGGGGCAGCAGCAGGAACTGGGTCATGGACCTTGGTCTCCTGTTGCCGGGCTCAACTGGTTCTATGAAAGGCTATTATAGCCTGGGGTCCTGTAAAGATTATCAGATGGCAAGATGAATTTGAAGTTCTGCTCCTTAGGTGGTCCCAGGGCACAAAGCTCAGGGGAAATTGTCTTGAACATTAGCTCTTTGAGGGTAGAGACTCCTTGAAGGTCTTTGCTTTCCAAGGAAAGGGAGCTCAGGACCTCTTTTTTTTGGCCATATTCACTCCTCTATTTTTTTTTTAAATTTTAGAAAAGTTTTATTTATTTTGAGTTTTACAATTTTTCCCCCAATCTTGCTTCCCTCCCCCCCAAAGAAGACAATTTGTTAGTCCTTACATTGTTGCCATAGGATGCATTGATCTAAGTTGAATGTGATGAGAGAGAAATCATATCCTTAAGGAAGAAACATATAGTATGAGGTATAGCAGAATCACATAATAAGATAACTTTTTTTTAAATTAAAGGGAATTGTCTTTTGTCTTTGTTCAAACTCCACAATTCTTTCTCATGATACAGATGGCATTCTCCATTGCAGATATCCCAAAATTATGCCCAATTGTTGCCCTCTTGGTATGAGCAAGTCCATTAAGATTGATCCTCACTCCCATGTTGCTGTTAGGGTGTACAATGTTCTTCTGGTTCTGCTCATCTCACTCAGCATCATTCATGCAAATCCTTCCAGGCTTCCCTGAATTCCCATCCCTTCTAATTTCTAATAGAACAATAGTGTTCCATGACATACATACACCACAGTTTGTTAAGCCCTCCCCCAATTGAAGGACATTCACTTGATTTTCAATTCTTTGCCTTCACAAACAAGGCTGCTATGAGGTGAGGTTTCATAATCTCTTCAGGGTATAGACCCAGTAGTGGTATTGCTGAATCAAAGGGTATGCAGGCTCAGGACCTCTTGAGGAGCTTACCTCATTTGTCGTTTTTCTCTGATATTGCACCTGGTTTTGTCTTTGTGTTGCATGTAGATACTTAATGAATTTTAGTTGAATTGGATTGGGTGGCAAGTACAGTTATCCTTCCACATCAAGGGAGTTAAGGGTGCAATGCCACCCCTCCCCCCATCTGGAAAACCTGTGTAACACTTTTTGGCCCTCCTTTCATATCAGAGAAGAAATCCGAATTTTTTCTTTTTTATGGGGGTGCTTACAGTACTTTATTTTGAAATTTAGATTCATTATTTGATCATAGATTCTGTGTCATCTGCAACTTCTGCAAAATTTCCCCCAAATATCCATTTATTTTTTTTTTATGGTGACCTGGGATATGTTGAAACTAAGATGGGGGAAGTTGCAATGTGAAGGGTAAAACTGTACGTTCAGAATCTAGAAGAATGCCCAGGAAACCATGTAGAATCCCAGACTGTTAGAGCTGAAGGGAAGTTAGAGATGGTAAAGTTCAGCCCCCAACCCCCATTTTGCAGCTGAGGAAACTGGGGCAGTCCTTGTATATATTGTTTTACTGATTTTTCTTACTTCACTCTGCATCAGTTCATCTGAGTCTTCCCATCCTTCTCTGAAATTAAAAGAGTATACTGGTTCTGGAGCCAGAGGACCTGGGTTCACTTCCCACTCTTGATACTGGCCCTTCCCATGTGACTTCGGAACAATGTTTTATATTCCCTGGACTTCCCATTTCCTCCCCTATAAGTCAACAAACCAAGCCAAGTCAGCAAGTGCTTATTAAGTCCCTGCTGTATCTGGCATTGTGCTCAGGGCTAGGGAAACAACTCAAGGTCAAAGACTGGCCCTTCCAACTTTAAAATTCTGACTGTTATGGTGCCTAGAAGGGATTGTTGCTCCAATCAACATATTCTTGCCAAGTAGGCTACTTCTCTCTGGCTGAAATCCAGCCACTTTCCATTGTTGTGTCAAGGGAAATAGAAAGCTGTGGGCCACCAGTCATTCTGTTATATAGTCCCACTTCTTTATCTGGGTTCCCAAGTTGGAAAACAAATATTCCCAGAGAAATAGCATCATCCTATTGGTTGTGTTGGCATCCTTATTTCCAGGAATGGGACATCTGTTAGGAGGTGTTGTTACTGATGGCACTTGAACCAAGGACTCTAGAGCCTTCGTGAGCAATTCAGAGTTTGAAGGACCTCAAAAACCATTTGTTACTGAGTAGGATCCCTTCCCGACATCCCCAACAAATGATCATTCATGCTTTGACACCCTCCAAGGAAGTACTCACTGCCTCTCAAGTTCACATCATTAGTATATTTGCCCTTATATTGAACTTAAATTTGCCTTTTACTGTCTTATCCCCCTTTTCCCCAGTGTTCCCTCAGGGATTAAAGAGAACAAATCTCTCTTTCATATGATAACTCAACCTAATTTTTGAATATGACTATGTCAAGTTGCTATTTTTATATTGATCGACATGATATGTGGAATGAATTTAAAAAACAATTTTGTTTCTAGGGATCCTTTTTCACAGGCAGGTTCTGAGCCTGGTGAAACGGTGAAAACCAAGTAGCCAGAGTCATGTGTTTTAATCATGACAGACCCTGCCTGCATTCTTTCCCTAAACTGTGCTTGCCTGTGTTAAATGAAGTGGATAAGGGAATAATGGGGTGCCTCCAAACTATCCAATCAACTTAGTCATTCCCGAAGGACTGGCTGTGTTGTCTTACTTGGATGATCACAGCTGAGGTGATTATTGTGTTGTCCAGCACAGTGGGCTTGTCCTAGGAAAATTGCACAAGCCCCCCAAAAGACTGTTCTGTGATCTACCTTCTCCCTCCCTTTCATGTTTATAATATCTGACTCCACAACAGCAAGATGGCATTCCAAGGAAGGTATAATCCTGTGATTTGAAAATCTGTCCCTTACAAAGAAAAGAATGAATAAATCACATTATTTCTCTGGCCTGGTCTGTCATGCCCAGGTTAGAAATCAAGTCAAAATTCATTTAGCAACCAGAATGTTTCCCCCGCCTTCCTTCCACGTCTTCTTTTCTACAAGCTGTATATCCCCAGTTCCTCCAACTTATCCTCACATGGTATAGACTCTAAGCATTTTACCATTGCAATGTTTGTTCTCTAGCTTTGTCCTTGGACCTCAGTTTCCTCATCTTTCAAATGAGAGGGTCCAACCAACATAATGATTGTTGGATCTTAGATTATAGATCACTGAACCATAAATAGAGAGCTGGAAGAAATCTCAGAGATGATTTAATAACTCAACATAGAATGTCAGACCTGGAAAGAACTTTAAAAGATTAGCAGGTCTAGCATTCTCATTTTACAAATGAAGAAACTGAGGCATAGGAGGTTACGTGATGATCGTGAATGATCACAAAGTTTTCCTAGCTTTATCAGTTTATGTTCAGAAAATAGTTGTTCATCCTGCTTTGTGGTGGGAGTAGGGACAAAGAAAGCTAGTTCCAGTGACTTTGAATCTCATGTTCTTCCTAAAATTTGGTGGGCAGGTAACCAGCTCTTCTGGGCTCTTAAACTGCTAGGACGTATTTGCAAGACTTATTTAACAAGAAACAAAACCAAACACAGTCAGTTTCCAAGCACAGGGTTCACACGCTCTGAGGATCAGCCTGGAAGGCAAGACCCAGATTTGGGGAAAAACTAAACAAAATAAACAAATAAATAAAACTTACTTTGGCTTTACCTCCCAAGGGTCAATTTGGGGTTCACTCTTTCCATTGCATCCTTGAATTGACTCTCAAGTTTTAATATGTATTCTAGTTCCTTTGTTCTCTCTGAGTGGAGTAGGATCCTGTGTGTTTGTGTGTGTGTGTGTTTGGGAGGGGTTGAGTCTGAAAAATACTCTCAGAATCAGCAAGAGAAACCTCATATGATTTATTGTGACTTATATATGACCTGACAAAGCACCCATGCTATTCTTCTGAGACCAGTCCTTTACATGCCCTTCTCACACCCCTCCTCTTAGCCATGTGGCAGACTTGGTGGCATACCCTTCTTAGATGAGGAGGGGATACTAACTCCCAGTCTTCTAATAAGATATTAGATTGCTGGGTCTTGCCATCTACCCTGTAACTGAACCCATCAGCACTACCTAATTGATATGGAAAAGAACTGGAAAATTATTGTAAAGTAAGAAATAACAAAGAGGGGGCAAAGCCAAGATGGTGGATGGGAGGCAACCCAGCTGAACTCTTTCAACATTCCTCTCCAAACAACTTTAAAATGAGGACTCAAATCAAATTTTGAAGTGGTAGAGTCAATGAAAGGTCAGGATGAGATATTTTTCTGACCTAAGAAAACTTAAGAGGTCAGCAGAAGTCTATGACATTGGGGTAGAAACTTGTCTGGGGCCCACACACATGGAAGCAACAACTTCAGTCACAGGAATATGACCGCAGCACCAGTAACAGCAAGTAGCTTTGAAAGTTCACAGCCCAGAGACGGTAAGGGTGGGCAGCTGGTCAGAGAGAGATTAAAAGGGACTCTTTTGTTAGCACAGGATGCAGCTGACACTGATTGGCAACTCTATTATCCATGCAATTTTGGGTCATAGTGCTTAGGTGGAGAGCATTCATAGCTGAAGGAAAGAGGGAACTTTTCCTGAGAAAAGATGAGAGCTCCGACCTGGAGAGCAGTAACCATACCTCCACCAGCATCATACGATTGGAAGGACCAAAAAGTTGCAGACTCCCAGAATTAGCTCTGAAAACAGATATATGAAAAAGTCTGAAATTTGACACAGTGTTTCCTTACCCCAAGGTAAACAGAACTCAATTTTAGCATAAAGTTCAAAATCAAGAAATAGGCTGGAAAAAATGAGCAAACAAGAACAAAAGAATTTGATGCTACTATGGTGACAGGGAAGACCACTCAGAAGAAGTAACGGAAAACAATTACAAGCAAAGCCTCAAAGAAAATTGTCTCAAACACAACAAGAATTCCTGGAAGAATTCAAGAAAGAGATGAGTGATGGAAGAAAATTTTGGCAAAGAAACACTAGTGATGTAAGAAAATTGTGAAAAAATTAGTAAATTGGTTAAAGAGGCACCAAAAAATACCAAAGAAAATAGCAATTTAAAAAATAGGATTGACCTAATGGTAAAAGACACACAAAAATTCACTGAAGAAAAGAATTCCTTTAAAAGAAGAAAAAACCAGATGGTAAAGAAGGTACAAAAGCTCACTGAATAAAAGAATGCCTGAAAAAGTAGAATTGGTCAAAATGGAAAACGAGGTACAAAATCTCATTGAAGAAAATAATTCTTTAAAAATTAAAATTGGGAAAGTTTCCACTTGAGACATCAAGAAACAACAAAGTCAAAACAATTAAAAATAGAAGCAAATGTGAGCTATGTTATTGGAAAAATTTAACCTGAAAAACATATCAAGAAGAGATAATTTTAAAATTATTGGATTACCTGAAAGCCATAATCAGAGAAAGAGCTTAGAAATCATATTTCAAGAAATTATCAAGGAAAACTGACCCAATCTCTTAGAACCAGGAAGCAAAACAGAAATTGAAAGAATTCTCTGAACAACAACTAAATAGATCCTCAAAGTAAAACTCCCAGGAATATAATAGTCAAATTCTAGAGTTCCTAAGTAAAAGAGAAAATACTTCAAGTAGTCAGAAACACTTCAAATAATTTCATTAAGTCACAGTTGATTTCACACAAGATTTAGTCATTCCTATATTAAAGGAGTGGAGGGCTTAGAATAAGTTATTCCAGAAGGTAAGAGAATTAGTATTACAACCAACAATAATCTACCCAGCAAAATTGAATACAATCCTTCAAGGAAAAAAAGATATTTAAAGAAATAGAAAAGTAATCATAAAAGTCTCAGGAAAATTAAACTTTACATTTCTTTGTTGGAAGATGATACATGTAACTTCTAAGAATTTCATCATTATTCAGACAGATAAAGGAAGTTTACATAGACAGAAGGCATGGGTGTAAATCAATTATGTTGGAATGACCTACAAAAAATGAAGGAGTGAGAAAGTAATTCATTGGAAGAAGAGGGAAAAGAGAAAATTTTCTCTCATAAAAGAAGAATTTAAGGAAGAGTTTTTAGATTGAAAGGGCAAAGTACGTGTGGAGGGCAATGCTTGAATGTCACTCATCAGTATTAGTTCAAAAAGGAAAAAATGCACACACACACACACACACACACACACACACACACACACTTTTGTGTATAGAAATGTAATGTCCAAAAGGGAAATAAGAGGGGAAGGGAATAAGAGCAGGATATTGAAGAATTATAAAGGGGAGGGCAGATTAAGGAAGGCAGTGGTTAAAAGCAAAAAAAAAAAAAAAAAAAAAAGGAGGGGCAGGATAAAAAGAGAGAAGAAAAAACAAAAAAAAAAAAAGATGAGATAGAAGGAAATGCAAAGTTAGTAATCATAACAGTGAATATGAAGGGGAAGAGCTCACCCAGAAAATGGAAGCAGATAGCAGAATGGATTAGAAACCAGAATCCAATATGTTGTTTACAAGAGACATACCTGAAGTAGAAAACCACACATAGAGTTAAAATAAAGGACTGGAGCAGAATCTAATATGCTTCAACTAAACTAAAAAAAGAGAGGGGTGTCAATCATGATCTCAGACAAAGCCAAAGCAAAACTAGATTTAATTAAAGTAATCAGGGAAAAATTACATTTTGCTACAAGGTCCCAATAAACAACTAAGTAATATTTTCTATAGCAAGTTTCTCTGTTAAAGGCCTCATTTCTCAGATATATCCTGAGTACAAATATATATTCTCAGATATATCCTGAGTCAAATTTATAAAAATAAAAGCCATTCTCCAACTGATAAATGGTCAAAGGACATGAACAAGCAGTTTACCAAGAAAAAAAAAAGATCCAAGCTATCTATAGTCATATGAAAAAAAAATGGTCTAAATGACTATTCATTAGAGAAATGCAAAATGCAAATTAAAGCAATTCACACCTATCAGAAATGACAAATGCTGGGCAGATGAAGGGAAAATAGGTACACTAATGAACTATTGACAAACTTATGAATGGTTTCAACTGTTCCAGAGAACAATTTGAAGTTATACCCAGAGAACTAAAAAGAACTGTGTATACCCTGTGACCCTAACAATGCTCCTACTAGGTCTGTATCCTTCCCTCTCCCCCCCAAAACAAAGAAAAATGAAAAGGACCTGTTTGCATAAAGTTTTTAGTAGCAGCTCTTTTTTTAGTGGTAAAGAAATCAAGGGGATGCCTATCATTTGATGAATGACTGACCAAGTTACAGTACATAATTGTGATGTAATATTATTGTGTTATGAGAAATGACAAGGGGGTTGATTTCAGAAGAATGTGATAAGACCTATATGAACTGATGTAAAGTGAAGTGAAAGAACTGAGCCATCACTGTGAACAGTAACAGTAATGTTATAATGATGATCAGCTGTAAAAGACTTGGCTACTGTGATCCATACAATGATCCAAGACAACTTCAAAGAACTCATGATGAAAAAATGCTATCCATCTCCAAAGAGAGAAATGAGAAACTCTTAGTGAAAATTGAAATATAATTTTCTCACTTTCTTTATTTTTCTAACAAGGAAATATGGTTAATATGGAAATATGTTTTGCATGATTTCACATGCATAATTGATATCATATTGCTTGCTCATGTGGAAGGAAAGAAGAAAGAGAATTTGGAGTTCAAAATTTAAAACAAAAATGCTAAAAACAAGTGAATAATAAAAATATCAAAATATTTTAAATGAAATGACAAATATGAAAAATTCAGATAAGCTTGGTAAGATTATTGGAAACTGATATAAAATGAAATTAATAGAACCCAGAAAACAATATACAGAATGACTACAACAATTAAATGAAAAGATCCCTAAATGAAGATCAAACTCTGAATGATTTGGAGGGACTTGCTCCAAGTGAGCTTTCATTTTATCTTGTCTGGGACCAGGTTTCCATATCACTTCCTAGATGTTTCCAAATCTTATCACTGCTCACATATTCCCTTTCTCCCTTTCTAGCTCCCCCTTTTGTGTTGCAGGTAAGAAATGTTTTGGTGTATTCTATTAATATTCTTGTCACTTAACACAATGCCTGGACCCTTGTAAGGACAAAATATATGCTTTATTATTTGTCCTTCATTCATCATGGAAAAACCAAGAATAGGCTTTGAGAATAGATAATGAAACTTGTCTTCCTTGTCAAGGCAGAGAAGTGGGGTGTGAGTGAGGCAGAATGCTGTATACATGATCAGATTCAGTTGCTATTTTAGTGTAATTTGATCTAATAATTTTTATTTTTATAAGAGAAGGGTCTATTATGAGGTGGAGAGGGGAGGGAGGAAGAAGACATTTCCTGAAATGCAGCGAGCTGTAGCTGTAAAGTTTATGAAAAAAAGAAGGAAAGAAAGGGGGACAGAAAACCAGAGAAAGAAAGATAAAAAAAGAAAGGAAGGAAGAAAAAATAAAAAGAAGAAATGAAGAAGGAAGGAAGGAAAGAAGAAGGAAAGAAACAAAGAATGAAACAAGAACGAAAGTGATTAGGGGTCTGATGATCACCGAGGTTTTTCCAGCTCTGAACCCTATGATCCTGTAAAAATGACCCAAGTTTTCTAATTTTGTGCATTATATGATGTCTTGAAAAGGGAGTGGAGCCAGGCTGACATGATATGATCTATGGGAACCCCCCCCCAAGCACCTCAACCCCAAACTTCATATTACCTGTCTTCCTCCTGCATCTGAAATGCTTAGCCCAGCTTCTTTCAGCTTCATAGATGATTATAATTGAAAGAAACCATTGCAGTGGCCAAGTCCAAGTACTCCATTTTACAGATGAGGAAACTGTAGACCAGCCAGGATGCATTTGCTCAAGGTCTCTTAGTTAGTGGGTAACCAACAGATTTCATTCTGGTCCTCTGCCTCTGAATCCAGAGATCTTTCCACTATGATATACTTCCCATCAGTAAAGGAAGAAATGGAGAAATTTCACCCAAATAAAATAACTCCACCCTTCCCCAACCCCCCCCCCCCCCATGTCCCTTTTCTTATAGTGGTTGTAAGGTCAAAGGTGATCTTTAGACCAGGCTAACCATACCTGCATAAACAGCCAAGGCTTGGAACAGAACCAAAGGGAAATCCAAACTGCAATTACTGTGTTAATGAGCATGTTAATGACCCAGGTACATTCATTCCTCTTTCTTCACCAGCACAGGGGAGGATCATAACCAGGCCTGGCTCAGGCCTGCTCAGACTTCTGTCTTTATATTAAAACTAGGAAGGGGAAGAGGGGGGAAGGGAACTGGAAAGGACCAAAGACTGAAGGAGAATGAACCTGGAGGGTAGGAGCAAGAAACAATGAAGATTGGACTTCTGATCCCCAAAAAGGTCAGCCAGACACATCCTTCATCATCACTCACCATTCCTCCCACTCTCCTGCTCTCTGGGACTGGGACTTTTATTTTTTATTTTTTTGTTTTCTTGTTTTTTGGATTTTTGCAAGGCCATGGGGTTAAGTGACTTGCCCTAAGTCTGAGAGCAGATTTGAACTCAGGTCCTCCTGACTCCAGGGCCAATACTTTATTCCCTGCATCACCTAGCTGCCCCTAGGGCTGGGATTTTTAGATCCATTATTTATTTATTTGGGTTTTTGCAAGGCAAATGGGGTTAAGTGGCTTGCCCAAGGCCACACAGCTAGATAATTATTAAGTGTCTGAGGCCAGAATTGAACCCAGGTCCTCCTGACTCTAGGGCCGGTGCTTTATCCACTACACCACCTAGCCACCCCGATCCATTTTATTTTCTCTGCATAAAGGAAGCCCTAGAGAAGAGGTCTTGTCCTCTGGGAGCCAAGGCGGCATCATCAATTTGCTCCTTGCTGCAAATTCTTTTCTAAGGCATCTCCTTTGGCCTCCAGCTGCCTACTGAGGCTTGTTCTATTCCAGAATGGGGAAGTGTACTTTTAGATGATCATCAGAGCAGAGATGGAGGGGACTATCATAGAGGCCTTCACAGTCAATGTTTTCTTTTACAGATGAAGTGACTCATCCATAGGCATAGACTAGGAAGTGGAAGGTTGGTTGGGATCTGAACCCAGAGCATCTGGGTTTCTCTGCTCTACTATGATTGCCTCCTTCCACAGAGTCATAATCTTATTGATGGGGCCACTGGTCACAACCTCTCCATGTGATTCTAGATCATATCAGTCTGCACATCCTTTACAAATGATTCACTCACTCATTCATTCATTCATCAAGCATTTATTAAATACCTACTTCATTTCAGGCACTGCTCTGGGGGTCAAGAGACAAAAAACAAAAATCAAAGAGTCTCTGCCCTCAAGGGGCTTACATTCTATTATATCTCCTGCAGCTATATTTATAGCACCAAGAATCAGAACAGCTCCCATTTCCTAGATGATCTCCTGGATCTTCTCTCACTCTTTTTATGAATTTAGGTAAACTTTGCTCTGTATGGTGGACTTTAGCAGCAGCTAGGTGGGGCAGTGGATAGAGCACCAGCCCTGGAATTAGGAGGATCTGAGTTCAAATCTGGTCTCAAACACTTAATAATTGCCTAGTTGTGTGACCTTGGGAAAGTCACTTAACCCCTTTGCTTTAAATAGATTTTAAAAAATTTAAAAAAATAAAGTGGACTTCAAAGTCCTTCCAGTTCTAATGAGTCAATGACCTGTAGGATTCACCTCAGAGTCTTTGTGAGATGCCTTTAATATCCAATCATCAAAATCTGGATCATTTCCCTAGGTGACAGCTAATGATAGAAAAGGATTTCTATAGGATACACATTAGTGCCTAGAATATTAATAAATTCTTAGTTTAATTGATCAATTGATAGATCAATGTTTTATATATATATATGTATATATATATATATATATGTATATATATATATATATATATATAATAGTGAGGCAGTTAGGTGGTGCAGTGATTAGAGCACTGGCTTTGAAGTTAGGAGGATTGGAATTTGAATCCAGCCTCAGACACTTGCTACTTACTAGCTATGTGACCTTGGGTAAGTCACTTAATCCTAATTACTTTACATTCAGGGTCATCTCCAATCCTGATCCATATTTGGCCACTGGACCCAGATGTCTCCAGAGGAGAAAGTGAGGCTGGTGACATAGCATAATCCCTATCACTCAAATCCAATTCGTGTGCTTTTCATGGCATCATCTCCCAGATTTCTTGGTCTTCCTTGAGAATGAAGGACAAGCATTATTAATATTATATCTATATCTATATCTATATCTATGTCTATGTTCTATGTCTATGTCTATAGCTATGTCTATGTCTATGTCTGTCTATATATCTATATCTATATCTATGTCTATGCCTATGCCTATGCCTATGCCTATGCCTATGTCTATGTCTATGTCTATGTCTATGTCTATGTCTATGTCTATGTCTATGTCTATGTCTATGTCTATGTCTATATGTCTATGTCTATATCTATGTATTTATATACAGATAGATAGATATCAGGTCTGGAGAGAGGATGACTCTGGTCTCAGGCACTTAATAACTATGTTATCCTGAGTAAGTTGCTTAGCCCTGTTTGCCTCAGTTTCCTCATCCCTAAAATGAACCAGAGTAGGAAATGGCAAACACTTCAGTATCTTTGCCAAGAAAACCCCAAATGGGGTCAATAAAGAGTAGGGCTTGATTGAAAATGACTGAACAACAATATACAACAGCCTCACTGTCTTCTGCCCTGGTCACCTAGAGAATTTTGTCCTAAGGGACACAATTTAAAAAGGACATTGATAACTGAACACATCCAGAAAAGACTGGATAGTGAAGGGATTGTTAATAAGATCTGTCAATGGAAGGGGAAAATTCATTCTAGAGAAGAAAAGACAGATGGGGCACCATCACCATCTTCAAGTACTGTTAGGGCTTTCAAGGGGAAAATGGATTAGCTCTATCCTGCTTAGCCACAAAGGACAGAACAAGGAAAGGAGGCGGGAAGCTGCTGAGAGGTGGATTTCATGGCAGGTCCCCTGGATGGGCCAAGGAGGCACCAGAGCTGACTCAAAGCTCATCAGCAGAAGAATTACAGTTTGAATTTTCCTTTGATCTTGTGCCTGGTCTTGTATGTTTACTCTAAGAAATAGCTTCCAAACATTTAGGTAGAGCAGTCCAAGCATGGAATGAGCTGCCTGGAGAATGAGTGGGTTTTCCATCCCTGAGGGTCTTCCAGAAGAGGCCTGATGACTGACCACTTGTGAAATGCAGTAGAATAGATTCTTGTAGAGGTCCCATCCAACTCTCTGGCCCTGTAGTTCAGAGAATTATGCTGATCTCCAAACAGGCATACCCCCCAACATTCTCATATTGCCAAGGATGGATTGTAGAATCCTGAGGCTGAATGAATCTCTAGGAGACATCTAGTCCAGGCTCCCCACATACCTCTGCACCCCCAGAGCCAGGTGAGGAAAGTTCATCCAGTTCTCTGCAAGTTGATGCTTGGAACACTTTGGACTTTTGCTGCATCACATGTGACTTGATGGGTCCATGATCTGTATACACAGAATCATAGATATAAGGCAGGAAGGGACCTCAGAAGTCATTCAGTCTGACTTCCTTAGGAGTCATGAGGACAGTGAAACAACTTGCCCAAGGTCCTATGAAGAATGAACATAAGAGACAGAGATAGTACTCTCCCAATGGACCATGAATGGACATTCCTCCTCTGAAGAGCTTCCTGTTTTTCCCCCACTCATCTCCACTCTCATCCCACATGATTTCCATCCAGTTCTTGCTATCATAAGTGATTGACCCCATGTCTGGAAGCCTTTTTAGTTCTCTTCATGGGCTGTGGGCTCTTAGCCATTCTCCTACCTTTCCTCTCTTCTGGTCCCTGAATGGGTGATCTGAAATCAGATTACTTGGATTCCATTTCTGAAACTCCCTACCTATATGCCCATCAGCAGCTAACTTCCCTTCTGCCAGCCTCAGGTTAAATAAAGAGATTAGCCCAGATCACAGCAATAATGATTATCTACAACTGTATTTATATCTCTATCTCTATCTACACACACACACACACATAGAGTTTTAAAGTTTTTAAGGTAGGCAACCGGAGCTTGTTTGGCCATGCCCAAATATCCTAGCATGGAGACACCTTTGAAAGGTTTTGAGCATGCCCAGTTTGTCATGTCCCCCCCCCCCACATGGATGCATATAACCTCCTTTTGATTGGTTGCACGAGTCTTTAAAACTGGTGAGACCAAACTCTTCTCTCTCTCCTGCCAAGACTTTCCAACCACTCTTATCTGTTGTGTCTACAGGGTGAAGTTCACCATTCATCTCCAGCATGGGCACCATGAGCTGATCAGGTGAGGGGGCTCCCTCTCTTTTCTATGAGAAATGTCTGTTTCTGTTCTGGATTGTTTGTCCTCAGTTTCAGAGTTAGTGGTGATCTTCCTGGGGCTGGGAGTCTGAGCCATGGTGACCTTGAAGCTAAGATTTCCAGTCAACCCAACAGAGAAGGGGTTGGGGGCTGGCTCTATGGGGACTGAGCTAAGCCATGAAGTTCATGCTCCTCTTCCCCAAAGTGGAAGGTGGAGATGGGGATGTTATGGATTATGCTTCCCACATGCTAGGGGAGTGAGTTTGTATATCTATAATGGTACCTTTAAGGAAACATTTCATTGTAAAACTAAGCTGGCCTCTTTATGGTTAATTGCAATAGTTAGTGACCACCCCTTAAAACTGAGGGCCATTTACAGAGAGCCCAGATGCACCCCAAACTCCCTGAAGGGAACTAGCCAGTTCTGGAGAGGAGTGACATACTTGGCTCTGGGAGGGTAGAGGGTGAGCAGGGTGGTCCCAAAGGACTTAATACAGTTGCTAACTATTAAACCTATTTATTAATAGTTATTAAAGCTTAAGACTTTTGGGATGGGCTCCTATTAGTTCATTTGATCCTTATAACCATTTGAACCTTATGCTATTATTATCTTCATTTTACAAGTGGGAAAACTGAGGCAAAGATTAAGTGACTTGACCAGAATCACATAGCTAGTAAATGTGTGATACAACTGGACTTGAACTCAGGTCTTCTTGACTCCAGGCCCATTGTGCGACCTCTCTAAGGCCCTCTTCTGCTGCCATTTCTGTGATTCCCCAGGCTCTTATCTCCACTTCTTGGACACATCATCCCTGTAATGTACTACTATCTGTTCATACCTGCCCTAAGTCTTTTTCTTCTCTTTTGGATCATCTGCAATTTTGATTCTTCTAAGATATTGGTGTCCCATGTTTCACAGCTGTGTAGCATCACTAGAGAAGTGAGAGTCTTGGCACAGTTAAAAGTCCTGAACAGCTTCCCAAAAGTAATGACCCCCTCCCTCCACCTTCCCTCCTCCTCCTCATCAGATCTGGGTCCTGCTCATTGTCTGTCAGCAGTGCCTGCCCTCCATCCAGGTACTGAAATCCAAGGGGTGTGTGTGTGTGTGTGTGTGTGTATGTGTGTGTGTGTTCCAAATTATGAGAGGGAGCCCACTGTATCGGCTCATCAAGGTTTGTGCCTCTATTGATCTACTTATCTGCCTATCCACCCCTCTATCTATCTATATAAATATCTCCCCATCCTCCACCCATCAATATATCATTGTTCATCCACCTATCTCACTCCACCTCTCTCTGTGGGTCTCTCTTTACTTCTTCCTGTCTTTTTCTATTTTTGTCTTTCACTTCTCTGTCTCTCTGTCTCTCTATCTGTCTCTCTCTCTGTTCTCCATCTCTCTGTCTGTCATTGTCTTTGTCTGTTTCTGTCTCTCTCTGTGTCTCTCTGTCTCTGTCTCTGTGTCTGTCTCTGTCTCTCTCTCTCTCTCACACATACACACACACACACACACACACACACACACAACAACATGCAGGAGATAGAGATCTAGTATTGGAGCCAGGAAGGACAGAGCTGGGTTCAAATCCTATCTCTGACAAATACTGTGTGTCTGTGTCTGTGTCTGTGTCTGTGTGTGTGCATGTGCATGTGTGTGTATATGCATACATGCATGTTATACATGTACATTCTATGTCTATATCTCTATCTAGATAGCATTACTAGAAGGTTGGTCAACATGGGATCCCATTTTTAGCCCTAGTGACCTAACCCTGCTTCAAGACTTGACAGGCTGAAATCTGCCTGAGCATCTAAAGCCAAGAAATAATCAATCCTTGAAGGATAAGAAAAAATGCAATTATTAAAAAGTTCTATTTTAAAGTGTCCCCTTATGTCTCTCTCCACTTGAATCCTGACAGATTCCTCCCTCCAGGCATCTGAATAACTGAGTCCTGTGAGGAAGACCCGAGTTTAGTGAGTCCTTCCATGAGGAAGACCTGAGTCTCAGGTACTTACTAACTGTGTGACCCTGGGTAAATCACTTACCTCCTATTTTCCTCATTTGTAAAACGGGACTCATAATAATAACCCCTGCTTCCCTAGGATGTGGAGAAGATCCAGTGGAGGTGTAATTGTAAGGCAAGTTCATCAATCCTGGAAGTGAAACTGGAAGGAACCTAAGAGAGCACCAAGCACTGTCCTCCCATTTCATAAGTAAGGAAACAGGCTCAGAAGGATTGAATGAAGTCACTGCACCCCTCTGAGTCTCAGTTCCCATGTTGGAGGCAGGATTTGAATCCAGGTCTTCTCATTCCAAGTCCAAAGCTCTTTCTACCCTGCTGTCTCTACCTCCTAGATTTCCTCTCTGAGGCTCAGTTTTTATCTCCTTTTGGAAATTGGCACCACCTGCCTCCTGGCTGTTTATAAAGTTCGACTATGTCATCTTTTTGATGGAGTAAAAAAGTTGCCCTGAAATTGGGGTTAGAAGGCTTGGATTTGAATTCTGACTGTTACTTCTTGTCAATTAACTTTTCTGAGCCCCAGTTTTATAATCTCTAAAATGGAGCTAATAATTAACCAAGCCACTAAAAAACAATCACTTTTTAAGTGCCAATTAGGTGTCAGACACTGAGTAGATATTAGGAACTCAAAGACAGACATGAAACATATCATCCTCGAGGACCATACAGTCTATAGGGGATATGCCAGCTATACCAGCTTCTGGGAGGAGGCTGAATCAAAGGAAATCATGGATGAACCATCAAATACTTTGGAAATCTGAGTTATTAACTCATAAATGAATGGCTCTTCTTAAGATATTCTCCCTTCTGTCTGTCATTTCCCCTGCTTAAATTCAAACTGAATTTCCCTTGTTTGATCAGCATGATATAATGGACAGAGAGCTTGTATTGGCCCTCAGAAAGATCTGAGTTCAAATACTGCATCTGAAGCATACTGGCTCAGTGAGTCAGATCAGTGTTCTAAGAAACTCCAAGATGGTAAGTAGCAGAGAAGGTGCTAACCTGTGTTGGTAGAGTGACTTCCCTCATCTGAGAGTTTCCTAAACCAGAGAAATTCAAGTCCAGGCAGTATTCCTGTTTTCTCATGAATGTGGAAAACAACGGCTCTACTCTGCATTCTCCTCATAAAATCCTTCCGTAGACTTGTATCTCCAGCCAGGACTTGCCACAGATGGAGAAACATTCAAACCTGCTGTACAAAATGGATTAAACAGTCATGGTTGGTGCTCACAAGGGACTTGGTCTGAAAGCAGGCCCTTCACACCCCAACATGGAAGAGATCTGCCAAGCCACCTTGCGGAGGGTGAGCCTGAAGACTCTGGGAGCCTAGGACAGATTTTAGAGCCAGGTGATGCAGAAGGCTGGGCATGGATTGGCTGTGTGGCTATGGGGCTGTTTCTTTGAGCTTTGTAATTATAACCAAAAGGAGGTCCACAGGTCTAGGCTCCCAAAATGAAATGGATAGCATGGGTGGGAAATAGATTCCCAGATCTCAGAGTTGGACAGAGCCCAGAAGTCATTGAGTCTTACTCATAGATGATTCAAGAAATTCTCTCAGAGAATGGTTCTCCAGTCTCCATTGGACACAGTTCCAATGATGGGAAGCTCATTCCCTATCAAGGCAGCCCATTTACTTTTAGCTGATTCTTATTTGAGAATTGGTGGTGTTGGTGATGGTGGTGCTAGTGGTGGTGATATGGAACGAATCTCTACCTCTAGAGTCAAATCAAATAGAGGGGATGGTCATTCTCCCACCCAACAACCCATCAAATACTTGAAGGTGGTGATTCTGTCCTCACCCAAGGCTTTAGTCAATCCTCAAAGGACTTGTCTCATGATGATGATGATTATCCTTTGTTCTCGAAGAAGACCATGACCATGACAAGCGCATGAATTGGATTTGAGTAAGAGAGGGCTGTGCTGTCACCAACTTCACTTTATCCCTCAGAGCCATCTAGATCCAATGGTCAGACATGAATTAGGATGACTGGAGATGAGCCTGGATGCGAGTCAATCAGGGTTAAATGACTTGCCCAAAGTCACTCAGCTAATTAGTGACAAGTGTCTGAGGCTGAATGTCTCATGACACTATATATGACTATTTAATAATCTATATGGTATATATAATATATTGTAAAATACATATGTATGTATATATCCAAATGTGTATGTATAATGAAACTTCTATCCTATGACAGGGCCCCTTCACCTGGGTTCCATGGACTTATTTTTAATATTTAGATAACTATTCAATATGATTGGCTTCCTTTGTTATCTTCTGCCTTTTATATTATATGTTAAAAAATGTGATAATTAGGAAGCACAGGCTTCACTGGACATCGCCAAAGTAGGCCATAGCATAACAGAGGTTTGTGAAGCCCTGGCTGGTTTAAGCTCCAGCTCCAGGGGTCCCTCTGTGGACCTTTCTGTAAAGGATGGAGCTCTAAGGTCCCAGAGGTTTCCAAGACCACCATCTCTAAATCAAAGATTCTATGAATGAAAGGGCCAAGTTTTCGTAGCAAGTTAGTGACTGAGCAAGGATTCCAACTTACCTCCTAAAATTCAGGTCAAAGTTTGGGGTCCAGCGGCCTCCCACACCCGGACTGTGAGGGTGAGTCTGTTTATCCAAGGAAGATTCCTGGAACCTTGTTTGTTTGCATCCTATTCCTTTTGTTATTTTGAGTAAACAGACCCAAGTTGTTTTCTGTGGTCTAGCTGGAGGCTGCTTTCATTTTATAAATAACCAGTTGCAAAACCTTTCAGAGCCTTCTGCTGCCTCGAACTCCCTTCCTGTCACAGAGCCCAGTCCATGTGGCAGCCCTATGTTACCCTGTTAAACAATGAGTGCACTGAACTGATTGACTTGAATGAATCCAACCCAATCGACACTTATTAAGCACCAACTGCATGCAAGGCACTGTACTATTAGTGGGCCCTGGAGGGACAAAGACCAAGAAAAACAGTCCCAAGCCCTTAAGAAGTTTAAATTCTATCAGGGAGGGGCTGCTAGGTGATGCAGTCAGTGGATACAGCACTGGGCCTGGAGTCAGGAGGATCTGAGTTCAAATCCAACCTCAGATATATTGTAATTGCCTGGCTGTGTGACCTTGGGCAAGTCACTTAACCCCACTGCCTTGAAAAAATAAAAAAATTCTATCAGGGAGCTACAGTATATAATCAGGTCAATATTTACATGATTATTTAAAAATGGAGAGGGTACTAGCAAGTAAAGGGATCACAACGAAGGGGAAATCTGAGCCTTGAAGGGGATTCTAAGAGGCAGAAATGAAGAGAGACTTAATTCCAGGCCAACTGAGGCAGAAAATGCAAAGTCCTGTAAGAAGAGCAGGAGGTAGAACAATTTGGCTGGATCATGGAGGGAGTGAAATAAGCCTAGGTTACGGCAGATTCTGAAGGGCTTAAATGCCTACCAGGATGGCCCTGAGCATATGACTTCCCCTCCCTGGTCCTCAGTTTCCTCATTTGCACAAAGAGGGTTGGACAAGATGACCTTAAGCTCTAACATCCCCTAAATCCATCTTTTATCATGGGAGAAGGAAAAGAGACCAGAAGCAGGAACATCCAAAGGAAGCTGTCAACATAGTTCAGGTACGTCAGTATAGGATGCAAGAGATGTGGAGGGGAAAAGGACATGACTGGGCAGATGACTGGTTATGGGCGATGATGGAGAAGGGGAAAAGGAGTTATTTTGATCCTCATTTTACATATGAGGAAACTGAGGAAGTGAGAGAGCAGACCTATCCAAACTTGTAAGAACCATGGTTATAAATTCATAGACTTGGAGTTGGCAGTTTAGATACCAATATCATCCTTTTAGCGAAGAAACAACTATACAATCATCTTTTTTCCCTATTTCTATTTCCATTTCCCTATTTCTATTATTTTATGGAAATGCCTATTTTATTTCTTTGGTTCAAAATGAAATTTTGAAAAAAGAAACTGAGGCTTAGAGAGATGCGATGAGCCCATGGTCACACAACTATTAAGTGACAAAGCTGGGATTTGAGTCTAGATTCTCCTGTTCCAAATTTAACAGCTTCCAGTACCCACTGAACAAAAACTTACATAGTTTGTAGAATGTATTTTTGAGTGAAGGGGAACTCACTCTGCCAACATCTGACACCCTCTGCCTACATAGGGATCCATCAGTCTGTGGCTCCCAGCATTGGAAGGGGGTCACTGGAGATTCCTCAACCAGGGGTTTTCCTGATACTTCCCCTGTCTGACAAACTGTTTAATCAGCAGCTATACTGTTCTGTTCCTAGTCAGAGGGAAGCCAGGGGGACAAGGTCAAGGAAAAGCTGTCTGTCAAAGAGGACCCTGCTGAAAGGGCTGTGTTGTATTAAGGAAGCTGCTTCCAGCTGTTTCATTTTCATAGACTTCATTGTCAAGCTGGCAGAGATTTACAGTCGGAGATTCTGGGTTCAAAATTTACCTGGCCAACTTGTTTAACCTGTTGGTATCTCAGTTTCCCCATCTGTGCTGGAGTCTCCTAGAGAATTTCCAACTCTGAATTGATGACTTAGGGCTTTGGGGACATCTCGTTCTCCTTTCTCCTGCTCCAATCTTTATAGTAGAGGGAACAGATGCAGGTTGTGACTTGCCCAAGGTCACACAGCAGTAAGTGTCAGAGCTAGGAATAGAACCTAGGCCTGAGGATCTCTGCATTTCATTATTCCAAACAAAGAAGCCCTTGGACTCCTTCTTTTTTGATCTTTTGGGGACTTTGGACCTGAAAGTTCTTTCTCCCCGAGGGAATAGGAATCAGAACTGCTAAGCGGAGAAGGCCTGACAGGTATGGCCCTGTGCAAAGGTGAAGTAGTTGGACACACCTTAGGGGTATGGCCTCAAGGAAAGGCACTTCCCTGCTTTGCCTATAATGGGGGCAAATCTTTTTCTCCATATTTTCCTGTGGTTTCCCAGTAAGTTATTGGAATGACTAGAATGAAAGTCCAGGCAGGCGTTCCTTTCACTCTTAGAAGGAGTCATTTACAGCTGGCTTGACTTGGACCAATCCTGGGACACATGGAATAAGCAATCCAACATAACTGAGTCAACTCCCTTTTCAGTCTTGCCTGGACCATCGATGCACTGTTTAATCTCCGCTGGGTCAGCAGATCTCTTCAGGCTCTCAGTTCAACTCTGAGAAATGGCCTTGAACTCTTCCTGGGAGTCCCACCTTCCCCAGGGATGGGAGACCATAACCTAGATCTCTGGTCCAGCCCAAGTCCTGGTTCCCAACTCCCAGCACCCCAGAGGTATTAGCTAGACTAGTTGGGGAGGAGGAAGGAAGGACTATAATGAACAGAGGAAAAAAAAAATTTAGGTGAGAGAGCTATGGAGGAGGTGACAGAGTCATATCCAAGTGGTCCGCCCTTTCAGGAGGTTTCTTAATAATAATATTAACAACAATAAAATAAGGTGTTGGGAAAGAAATCTCCCTTGAAAGTCCCCTTTTCTGTGTGGCTGTGTGCGAGGCCAGGATGCTAAGACAACTGCATTCCTACATTCCAAGGCACCTACTCATTTGGATCTTTTGTGTTCTCGGTTGTCTTCTGGCTTTGATTTAAACTCCTCGAGGATCTCCTCCACCTTAAGTCTCCCCTCTCCAGCCCATCCTTCGCTCAGCTGCCAAAGTGCTCTCCCTCAAGTGAAATCCTAACCATGTCACCCCCCTATTCAGTAAGCCCTCCTGACTCCCTATTGTCTCTGGAGCAAACATAAATTCCTCTATTTGGGTTAACTTTGTTTTAAACCTGGCCCTACCCAGCCTTTCTAGTCTTTTTATTTTGGGTTTGTTATTTTTTTGCAAGGCAATGGGGTTAAGTGACGTGCCCAAGGTTACACAGCTAGGCAATTCTTGAGTGTCACAGTTTGGATTTGAACTCAGGTCCTCCTGACTCCAGGGCCCCCTTTTCTTTCTAGGCTTTTAATGTCTTATTTCATTATCTAGGATTACAGGCCTCCATAGTCTTCTCCAAACACACTCCATCTCAAGTCATCTCCCTGAACCCCCTTACCTTGAAGACTCTCCTTCCTTTCCCCTGCCTCCTGGTTTCCCTGGATTCCTTCAAGACTCAGTTTGAATTCCACCTAAAGTAAAAAACCTTTCCTGTTCCCCTCAATGCCTGTGCCTTCCCTTTCTGATACCCTTCCATCTCTATCTTGTATGTCTCCACACCTTCTGGTTTAAATGTATGTATGTGGGTCAGTATAAAATCTTGTTTGTACACAGTTGTTTGCATGGTGTCTCCCCCTCAGACTGTGAAGCCATTATAGACAAGGACAGTTTTACCTTTGTACCCTCAGTGCCCAGACGTACGTGTTTATTGTACTAGTTATATGTAAATTTATGTGATGTTTAGCCTTCGTTCTTGAAGAAGACCATGACATCTGGGAGGTGATGCCACGACAAGCACAGAACCTGGATTTGAGTGAGAAGGACTGTGTTAAGTCACCAGCCTCACTGTCTCCTCCAGAACCACCTGGGTCCAGTGGCCAGACAGCAATGAGAATTAATGGAGAAGGCCCTGGATGTGAGACAATCAGGGTTAAGTGACTAGCCCGAGGTCACTCAGTTAGTAAGGGGTAAGTGTCCAGGATGAATTCAAACTCCCATCCTCTTGACTCCAAGGCCAGTGCTCTATCTACTGCACCACCAAACTGCCTTACATAAATATATAAATGTTTATTGACTTGACTTTCCATATTTTAAGGGGAAGCCAACTGCAGGAGTCTCGGTCCAAAGGCACTGTCCAGTGCTGATGGGTTTGGTCTAAGGTTCCTCTCTGCTCTGACTTTCTAGGTTCTTACATCCTATTTTTGAAGATATTTGGACCTTTTGGGTTCCATTAAAAGGAAGTTCCTTCCATCGTTGCCATTGTTTGCACTGTTCTAAGACTTTTAACAGCTCTTATGAATAGAATAGGCACTGTCGTGTAGTGGTCATTTTGCTGAGCTGTATCAGGACCTGGATTCAATCCCATCCAATTCTTTGAGTGATGATGGGTGAGTCTCTTTCCCCTAACAACCCTGTTAGGTAGATGCTATTATGATCCTCATTTTACAGATTGGGAAACTGAGGGAGACAGAGGTTAAATGACTAAGCTGCCTAGAGTCACAAAGCTATTGTGTCTAAAGCAGGATTTGAACTCAGGGCTCCCTGACTCCAAATCCACTGCATTCCTCCCCCCACTCCCAATTAAGGATAAGACCCTAGACCCCCACCCCCTTACCCTGGCTCTTGTCAGGCACACCTTTTGCCAATAGTAAAGGACAACAGAACACAGGTTAGTGCTGTCTCTGGTCCTCCCTTGCTGCCCTCCCTCTTGTTCTTCTATCTAGTCTGAATTCTATGATGCTGGTCATTTCGAAAAGTCTAAAGGACTCTACAAATTGTGACTACTGCTATCTCCGAGGCCAACATTGTTCCCCATCACCCTGCCACAGTCTACAACTCAACCTTGGTCCTATAGGCTGCTAATTAGGGAAAGAAATGAAAATTCCATTTCTGCCTCTTGGACAGTGTTGGGTTTGGATTGCCCCACCTCCTACCCAGACCCTGCCCCTCCTGAGCTGGCAACTCCTGAACTGTACCCTTAGAGGTCACACTGCAGGAGCCGGCTTCTAGTCCAGACACCCAGGAGGTTCCCAGGGTCAGACTGAGCCGGGGCTCTGCCCGGCAGCCAAAGCCAGGGGTGATGAGGAGAGGGCATGGGGCAGTTCTAGTCAGATTTTTCCCATGTTGATACTAACACCCTTTTGCCATCTCCTAGCTTACCCCCTCCCAGTTAATATTGGCACAGGAAATAAAATAGAGTTGGGCAAGAAATGTCTGGCAGCTATTTGGTTCCCAGGGACATAGGGAGCTTTTTAAGAACTGGTTCTCTATCTTAACAAAATAACTCCCATTTCTACAGTCCTATAAGGCGTCCTCTCCATTTTAGAGATGAGGAAATTGAGGTTCTGAAGTACTTTGTAATTTGCCTAGGGGCTCCACAGCTGAGAAGTAGCAGAGGTAGGATTAGAACCTGGGAATCTTCCTTATTCAAAGTCTCCCACACAGCCCACTCTATATCATACTACTCAGGTGGTATTGTGAGGTTTAGTGCTTTCACACCTGGAGGATAGTGTCTCAAATGGAATTCCTTAGTGAAGTCAGAGTGAATCTAGCTCATCTGTCTCAGTCAACTTTGAATTGGTCTCAAATGCTGTGTAGTTCCTAGAAACCAATGAGGGAATAACTGGGTCACTGGCAAATTGAGTTCTTGGAGGTCAAAGCAAAATTCAACTGGTCCTCCCCAAATTGGTTCTTTGCCCATTTGTTGACATAAGGCATGCCAGGCTTGTGGAATAAATCTTCTAGGACCTTTAACAGTCAGGGGTGGAGGTAGGGATGGGGTTCCCTGGGTGGGCTTTTTTCTTTTCCCATACCACCCCACCAGCACCCCTAGCCACTGGCTAAATTGAAAATGTAAATATTGCTAGCATGTTAGCAACACAATTCACGTGGTCAGGATGGCATATTTCCTGTGAATCCTAAAATTAGAGAAACCTTAAAAACAGAGGGGTAAGCAATACCAATACTAAACCTAGATCCAGAAAAAAAATCATAAAAAATATGAGAAATATCTCACATGTTCCTAAGAATTGGAAATTAAGGGGAAGTCCATCTATTGAAGAATGTCTGAACAAGTTACAGTCTATGAATGTTAGGGAGTACTATTGTTTAAGAAACCATGAATGGGATGAATTACAGGATCTGATGCCGAGTGAAGGGACAGAACCAAGAGAACATTGTCCACATTAACAACATAGTGAATTGACCAACTAAGATGGACGTAGCTGCTCTCAGCAGCTCAGAGAGCTTGGACAACCCTGGGAGACCTGTTATGGACAATGCCATCCACATCCAGTTGAAGAAAAACAAAATAAAAAAAAGCTACAGAATCTGAATGAACACTATGTTTACTTTTTAAAGATTTCTTTTATGCTTTTCCTTCCTATCTCATAGTGTTCTTTCTTTTCCCTTAGTCCTAATTCCTCCTACAGAAAATGACTAATTTGTAAACATGGTAAACACAAATGTATAAGTGCAATATTTACCAGACTATTTGCCGCTGAGGGGAGGGTGGAAGGAAATTATGCAACTTATAAATATGCATATACATGTGGATGAATGTTGAAAAACTTTCATAAAATGTAATTGGAAAAGTAAAATATCAATTAAAAACCCCAGAAAAATACAGATTAGACATGAAGTTTTATTCCCTGGGATTTGCCCCACAAAATCTATGGATAATAGGGACCATCCCATGATGGTCACAAGGAAACTGGAAAAGCAAGGGATTCTTATATCATTTGGGAAATGGGGAAAATCCTTAACACCCTTAGTGGCCTGTACATAGGAGTTTGTACATTATCTCTAACCAAAACTGATCTAGAAAGATGATCATTTTTGTTTTCCTTCCTTAACTCTGCTCTTGTCTCTTCCTGGGAGGATGGGCTCCTTACATTCTAAGCATTGTTTCTCCTAGATTTTGTGATTAACAAAGAGAGTTTAATTTCTAACTAGCCAGGCAAAGTGATCTGCTACAGGCCTAGTATCCTTTAAAGGAAATTAATCTTCTACCACAATGTATTTATGAGAAATAATCATTGCTTTCACAAAATCCAATCCAATGAAACCCAAAGCCGTATTTTTCCTCATGTTTCCCCTGGGGACCAAGCAGAATAGATTCAATCCTTCCAGGGAGCATCCTTCCAAATACTTGAAGACAGCTATCCTGGATTCTCTAAGTCTTTTTTTACTAACACCTGTTGTTTATATAGAATTATTTCCAGTCTCCTCATCATTTAGTCACCCTCTCCTGGACCAGTGATCTACCTTCTAGCTGAGTCTCTTTTTAGTAGCTAGTCCTGAATGTACATCTATATTTCAGTTTCAGAGCATAGAAAATGCACCAATGGTTAAATTAACATCACCATCATCATCGGTAGCATTTATTCAGCACTAGGGTCTAGCATTACAAACATGAGCTCACTTGAGTGGACCCATACTACTGCCTCTCTGCCCCCTTGGTTGCCCCAGGACAATCATCACATCGAAGGAGTGAGAACAAGGGAGCCTTAGATCTGGTCTTGTCCAACCTGGTTTCTTAGAAAAGGATGGTGAGGGGCAGGGCAGTGATTGGTCAACGTTCACATAACCAATTGCAAGTTCCTCCCTCTTTCTGCTGGTCCAGGTTTCCTCTGCTATGACAGACACAGCCACAGTCAGAGAGATGCCACCTTCTTGGCACCAACCGGTCCCCTCTCCATGTTGCTCACCGGGGTCCCTCACTTCCTGACTCTGCACTGATGGGACAGTGGGGACAATAGGAATTAAGAAGCAGCCTGGAAGCTGATCCCAGTCCCCAAATCCCTAGGATTGTTGGAACTTCTATAGTACTTTGAGGTCTGCAAAGCGCTGTACCTACGTCATCTTATTTGTTCCTCAAAAGAACTCTATGAGATGAGTGCAGTTATTATCTCTATTTTACAGATAAGGAAACTGAGATAGGCAGAGATCAACTGATTTGCCCAGGTTCACACAGCTCAGTAAATGACTGCAGCAAGATTTGATCTCAAGTCTCTATCAACTTCACATCTAGTGCTCTATCCACTATGCCTAGCCGCCTAGGACAGGACTGGCCCTGTGCTCTCAAGATTCTCAAGCACCAGCAGCCTCTCTAACTAGGCAGGCGCTCTGTCTAAGCACCAGCTGTTGTTCGTCATTCACTCATGTCTGATTCTTTGTGACCCTGTGAAGGATTTTCTTGGCAAAGATACCAGAGTGGTTTGCCATTTCCTTCTCCAGTGGATTAAGGCAAGCAGAGGTCAAGTGACTTGCTCAGGGTCACACAATTAGTGTGTGTATAAAACTGGATCTGAACTCAGGTCTTCCTGACTCCACACCCACTGCTCTATCCACTGAGCCACCTAGCTGGCTCCTAAGGAGCTATATTACCTCTAAATTCTCAGTTCTCCTACATCTAGGACTTTGGAATGCTCTTAGGTCAAGGTTAAGGAGCACCTAGTGAAGGGACAGGGATGTATTGGTCATATGCCCTTGGAGTGGACCAGGCTGGGCTTCAAATGCCGCTTAATGATGAAAACTATCCAGAAGGGATACATATAGAAAAATGGGGATTTAGTTTGAATCCATTTCCACTGCCCAGAGACCAGACTCTTTCCTTAACACCAGGGCACCTTGTCCAATGGGACCCCCATTCAAGTTCATTTAGTTAAGCCCCTTTTATCTTCTAGAATAGAATATGGAGCCTAGAGAAGAATGGGGACTTAGCCAAGGAAACACAGAAAATAAAGGATAGATCCCAATGGGTTTCTTTTGGCCTCTTCCCTACCTGGCCCCTCTGGCCACCAAGGTCCCTGCTGACCAAGTAGACAATCTATTAATGACCATTGAAATTAAAAGTGGGGGGAATTCTCAGATAGAATAAAGGAATGCTAAGGGGCACAGTAGAGAGAGTGTTGGAATTGTAATCAAGAAGCCGAGTTCATATCTAGCCTCAGACATTAACTGTGTGACCCTGGGCAAGTCACTTAACCCAATTTACCTCAGATCTCTCATCTGTATAGTGAACTGGAAAAGGAAATGTCAGACCGGTCCAGTATCTTAGGCAAACAACGCCAATATCTTCGTCAAGAAAACCTCAAATGGGGTCAAGAAGAGATAAGACTGAACAATGACAAATATTTGCTTCATTTCTCCAGAAAAGAGCAGCTCTCTTGTGGGTAGCATCTCATATACATTCTTGTGCCTTTCCTCCTCCTCTTCTTTCCCATCCATTCAGGCCTGGCTGTAACTCAGTCGTTACTGACTTCATTTCTATTGCCCAGATGTGACACCCCTTCTTCACCCCCTAAGGCTTGGCCCTGTCCCAACAATTTACAATCACAAGCAATTATTTTATCTCATCTTCCCTCCTCTCTCCTCCCTCTTCCCCTAGTTATTCATCCTCCGTATTTACAAAGAAAGCCACATAAACAGCTTTAGAAAGAAAACACAAACCCTGCCCAGCTGTTTGGGATCAGCATTGAAACTAATGGTTTATAGCAATAGGGGATTTGAGAACACTGAATTTGAACTCAAGAAACTTAGGTTCAAATCCGAGCTTATAGCCTTTTGCTTGCTGTGTGACCCTGGCCAAGTCCCCTCACCTCCAATCATTTCCAGCTCTGACTCTATGATTATATAATTCTTCCATTCTTTCCACCTGGTCCAGTAGAAGGCTCCATTGTTTGATGTCCCAGGAGGTGACTAGGGCCACCCCATTAGAGGTCTTGGTAGAGAGAACAAGCCGTGGGTTGCATTCCAGTTAAGGCCAGACTTTCCAGAGCCAGTCTGTGGAGCAAGGAGTCATTGATGAAGTCCATTTCCCCCCAATAAATCAAACAATCAATAAGTGATTATCAAACACCAACTATATCCCAGCCCTAGATTTCAGGGATACGAAGAAAATTGAAATAACTCCTGCCCTCAAGGAACTTACATTCTATTAGAGAAAATATGCAGAACAAGCTGTCCACAAAGATGCTCTGATACAAAGCCCCCAGTCTGGCTAACTGACTGGCAAAGAGACAGAATGGATTGATTGTTTTAGGACTTGTGCTTATTGCTGATATTTAACTACCACCCATCTCAAATATTTTGATCTTAGAATGAATTCCTTTCTTCCTTCACCGAGGTGTGGGCAGGGCTTCATGATCATCATTGAGAATCATTTTGATCACATTCCATGTCTGCACAGAATGTTTTTTTCACTTATTCCAATGGTGCAACTAGTCCATTTTACTAATAAGTAAACTGAGGCCTATTAAATTGCAGAACTGTGGCTAATATTCAAATCATCTATTTTTACAATCTATCATATCAATTAAATCTATTTTTATTTTAGGCGACTCTGCAGCAGACATTCCAAAGCCAAATCAAAGGTCAGAGGATAAGAAATGGAACCTCCTTTCTTACCAGGTGATCAGTTCCTGAAGCAGAGCAGAAGTAATTCTTTAGTGTCCAAAGGAAATGAAGAATCATAGGATAATATTGATCTGGAGAAGACCTCAGAGATTATTGACTTCAACTCTGTCATCTTACAGATGAGGAAATTGAGGCCCAAGGAGGTTGTATGTTGATCTAATTCATAGAGCTGTTATGGAGGGAATAGACATACATGTTTCTTTAGTGATTTAAAGTTTTCAACATGTATAACTTCATTTTCTCATTTGATCAGCTCAATAACCCTGTAAGGTAGGCAATATAACTGTTACTACATACCCATTTTACAAATAACAGTCATAGGTTCAGAGAAAAGTGCTAGGTCAACACCTAGCTTTTCCAAACCATCCACACAGGAAAAACCAAGTGGATGGACAGTGCCTAATATCCATACTATGATACGCAAAAGATTTGTCCACCAATGAATTGGAACTCTAGGATTTAAAGTGGTCAACCAATAGCCCTCTTTGGACCTTTTCAACATCTCATTTTTTAATGAAATATTTTTATTAATATCTTTGTTTTCTTGCATCCATCACATTCCTTAACATCTTTTTCTTTCCCCATCCTCCCAGAGCCAGTCCATATAATCAAGTTTTAAAAAGTGCAAGGTCACATGGCTAGCCGGTAGAAGACTCAGGATTTGAATCCAGGTCCTCGGAAATCTGAGCCCCCAAAGTATTCTTTCCTTCCTTGATATCATGCTATCCAGAATGGGACTTGACCATTGGTCTCAGATGCTCCCTGGTCAAGTCGTGGCATCCCCAACTTGCAGATGGTCTACTTAGTATCATCTTGCTAATGAAGGTTGGGATCCTAGGATTTAAAGCTAGGAAACAACCTTAGAGATCAAGTTCAGTCCGCCACATTAAGATATTGGGATTTAGACTTCATGTTTAGACTTCAACAAAACTGAAGGTCATAAGGGCCAGACATTGAAATGTAAAGTAGACGTCCATTCAGATGCAAGGAAAACATTCCATGCTTTAGAAAGGTCCCAAGCTTGAATAGCTTAAATTGCTTGCAGAGAGGCCAACATGTCGACTTGCCCCAAGGGCCAGGATGGTTCTGTGCCTTTGTCCCCAGCCTCTCATCTGCATAAGACTCCAACAGATATCTGGGAAGTGTAACTGGTTCATCTACATGAATGAGGCTGGTTGTTCTGAAATTGGGAGAATTGTCAAGTCAGAGAGACTATCACTCTCACCTCCTTCCTAGGGGTGAAGAACCTTAAAGTCAAGGCCCTTGAGAACCTTGACACTACGATTACCCTTTAACTTTGTACCTATACTTCCCTTCTTCTAGGTGATGAAGAGGATAGAGTACCAGTCATGGCGTCAAGAAGACTTGAGTTCAAATCCAGTTTCAGACACTTGATATTTATTATTGTGTAACCTTGGACAAAGCACTTAACCCTGATTGCCCCCATCTGGAGCCATCTCCAGTGGTCCTGATTCATATCTGGCCACTGGATCCTTATGGCTCTGGAGGAGAAAGCAAGGATGGTGACTTGGCATAGCCCCCTCACTCAAATCCAATGCATGTTGTGACATTACCTCCTCCATGCCATGGTCTTCTTCAGAAATGAAGGACAAACATCATTCTATTCCCCGCCCCCGCCATGACCATTTTGTGTATTGTGGGAAAGTGTGACCTAGATTTTGGGAAAATGCTGACTCCTTGTCTTATTATGTCATTTAAGCAAATTTTTTTGCTAAGAACAAAGTATCTAGTGGGGCAACTAGGCAGCACAGTGGATAGAGCCCTGACCTTGGAGTCAGGAGGACCTGAATTCAAATCCAGCATCAGACACTTAATAATTACCTAGCTGTATGACCTTGGGCAAGTCACAACCCCACTGCCTTGCAAAAAAAAACCAACAAAAAAAGAACAAAGTAGTTGGATTGCACAATAGACAGAGAGTTGAACCTGAGTTCAAATTTGACTAGCTATATGACTCTGGGAAAATCATCTATCTCTCTGTCAGTCTCAGTTTACTCACCTGTAAAGTAAGGTTAATAATGTCCTGAGGTGGTTCTAAAGATAAAATAAAATCATCTTTGTAAAGGACTTGAAAACGTGAGGACTATATAATTGCTTGCTTGTATTATTGCTATTAACTAAATAAGTCTTCCATCTGATTGTTTAGTAAAAGTGTTCTGTTGGGGAGCTCATGAGTGTTAGAATGATAACCAGTCAGGGAGCAAATGAGAAAAGTGGTCAAGTCCCAGCCTTGGGCAGCATGATGACCTGGAAAGAATACTAGTGCCCTAGTTGGAACTCTAGGATTTAAAGTTATCAACCAATAGCCCTCTTTGGACCTTTTCAGCATCTCATTTTTTAATTAAATAGTTTCATTAATATCTTTGTTTTCTTGCATCAATCACATTCCTTAACATCTTTTTCTTCCCCCATCCTCCCAGAGCCAGTCCTTATAATAAGCCAGAAAAAATAAAATTCAACAAAACTATCCAAGACATCAAAAAAAAAATCTGAGATTATATGCAGTGTTCAACAGTCCTAGTGCCGCACCTCCATAAAATGGGGAGACAACAGCTCCTATATTTCTTCCCTCTTCTTGCTCTTTGGACCCATTTAATTTCACTGGTTTGAATAGCTGAGAAGCAGAAGGGACACAGAATGTGAACCTGATGTTGCTCCTGGGGACCAGCCCAGATCCTAGGTTTGCTTTGGCCAGCAAGATTAATGGCTAGACAGGGAAGGGGTTGACGATGTTGGCTAAAATGAAGCTTGGGGATTATCTGTGAACTTCATTAACCACATCCCCCTGCCCACACAAAGACACACACACACACACACACACACACACACACACACACACACACTCACACACACACACTGCTAATAATCATTTAACAGCCTGGCTCTCTTCCCTAACCTTCTCCTGAATCCCCTTCCCCATCATTGAAAGGACAAAGCAAGGTCAGGCATCAGATCAGAGGATGCAGAGGTGGAAGCTTATTCTGTCTAAGCTCCTGATTTTATAGGGGAAGACACTGAGACCAATGTATGTTGTGACTTGCTGGAGGTCACACAGCTATTAAATGGCAAGATCCAGATCCAGGTCCTTTAACTGAAATCCAGAGCTCTCTATCTGCCAGTTACCAGGGATACAGAGAGGACACCACAGCAGCTTTTCAGGCCAAGGTCAAATACCAGAAATTAGTTAGTCATCGTAGACCAGGAGCAGAGCTGAAACTAGGTCAGGGCAGTTGGCACTCTGCCCCAGGACTCTGAAATGTAGATGGAGTCAATAGAACTTGCACTTCTTCAACAGGTAGAAACAACTAAGTTTAGCACCCAGGCAGCAAGAATAGGTAGTTAAAATAGGAATCATCCAGATGGTTTGTTTCCTTCCTACCAGGGACCTGCTTTCTCTCCTCCCTCTTCCCCACCAAGGTGCCCCACCCCAAGCATCTCTCTTCAGCAGGGTTCCTTGAGTCTCAAGATCTCATGTTGACCTACTCTAGGTGAATTACTTCCTGCTCTGTTCAGGGCTGTAGCGCTTGCCCCATGTACTAGAATTTCTAGGCACATCTCTGCTCAGGGGCAGAGGTTAAAAAATTTGCCATCAATCTGGTGTAGGGGGAAAGTTGATCTTGTTGCAGAAGACATCATCCTGGTTACGGTAAGACCCAAGATATTATAGAGATTCCTGGAAGACATCTATAACCATTCAGAACTTCCGATCTGGCAATTAGAAGGCATTTGATTTATAATTCTGAGGATAAAAACTACTTCTATGAAATAGTTTTCTATTTCTCTATGAAAGTTTTCTATTTCTCTTTTTCCTATGAAAACTATATTGAAATGGATTGAAATTAAATAAGGGACACTCATGTATTAAATAAGAGACACTATTGCGTTTAGAAAGGAATTACAGACTTTACAAGTGGATGGAGATGTCATTAGTAATATGAGAGAACATTTAGTCCTCTCTGGGCAGAACCTCTGAAGGCTTGGTCAGAGCAGCTGACCAAGGAGACTCAGTGATCCTTTTCTCTTAAGTATGTATAATAACCATTCAAAAGAGCTTTTCCAAATCATCCATATAGGAAAAACCAAGTGGATGGACAGTACCTAATATCCATACTATGATATGCAAAAGATTTGTCCATCAGTATATAAACCTTAGGCAGACATTGCAAATGGATTAACCAAGATTAACCAGGAGGAGATTTGAATTGCCCCCAGGGAAATTACAAAGGTCCTTTGATGACTCCCATCCTCTCCCATAAATAAATACCTATCTTTTTAATATCTGCACTCTACTCTTGTATTTTTAATTGCTACAATCAATGCAATAACAATAACCATAATAACTAGCATTTACATGGCATCAACCATGTGCTGGGCACTTTTCAAATACTCTCTCACTGGATCCTCACAATCAGCCTAAGAGGGAGGAGCTATTGTTAACCTCATTTTTAGTTGAGGAAATTAAGGCTAACAGACGTTAAATAATTTGCTCAGGGTCACACAGTTAGCAAATGTCGAAGACTGGATTTGAACTCAAGTCTTCCTGATTGCAAATATCTACTGAGCCACCCAGCTACCCCTTAGACCTTCTGGGAAGATATGGTCAAGAATTGCTCAGATGGCAATGTGTCATCAGCAAGTGTCTCATGCAGTTACTATTGGACTATAAGGTCCATGAGGGCAGGAGCTACATCTTACCTAAATTTTGTATTACCCATGTCCCTCCCCCAGAGTCCTATGCAGGGTTCTGCAAAAAGTCCAAGTTTCATTCATGTTCCTTGAATGAAGTTGAATCAAATCTATCAGGGCTGTGGGAAGGGAATTTAGGGAAGACTCTGAGACCAGAGAGATCTTAGTGGATCTAAGACACTTGACTTGTTCCAGACCCACCCCATTTATTTTTGAATCATCAAATACCTTGTCTTCTCCCAAATGATTTGTATCTCTCTTCTCTATTGATCTCCTTCCCTGTTCATCCCTCAAAGGTGTTCATTCACTAGAGGATAGAAGTTGTCATCTCTGAGGTCAGGAGACATGGGTCCTAGCCACTGGATGCCCCAAATACTCTAATATATGGGATAATTCACTATGTGGAATAATTATTGGTCTTCTCTAACTCTCGACATCTATAAATCTAGATGGAGATAATAATGGAGATGTCACCAAGTTCTTTTGTCTCTCTGGGACTCAGTTTCCCCCTCCATAAAGTGAGGACTTCAAAGTTCTGAATCTCAGTCCTATAATCCTAGACTTCTCTCTATGATAGAAACTTGTGATTTGGCAATCAGAAGTTATTTAATTTATAATTCTGAGGATAAAAACTATTTCAATGACATAGTTTTCTATTTCTCTATGAAAGCTTTCTATTTCTCTCTTTTCTGTGAAAGTTATGTCTATTGAAATGGATTCAAATGAAACAAAGGACACTATTGCATTTAGAAAGGAATTGCAGACTTTACAAGTGGATGGAGATGTCATTAGTAATATGAGAGAGCATTTAGTCCTCTCTGGGCAGAACCTCTGAAGGCTTGGTCAGAGCAGCTGACCAAGGAGACTCAGTGATCCTTTTCTCTTCAGTATAATAACATCACCCAGCACCTTTGACAATGTCAGGAGCCAGAATGTTGTAGTGTAAATAGTCAAGGAATTGGAGACAGTTAACTCATAGACAAAGACATAACAATCTTAGGGGTTCTCTCATACAGATAATCTAGATTGGACTCTTGGCTCTAATGCTTTCCAGACATGGCCTTGGGACACTCAGTTTCTTCCTCCATAAAAATGGGGTTCAATCAACCTTTCAATACTTAAGGGTGATAGTGAAGAGACTGCTTAGTAAATAGTTTTATACTATAGAATGAAAACCCCCTCTATTAGAATCGTCACTCCTTCTAAAACCCAAAGAAACTAGTTAGGACAAAGACTAGCAAGGCTGCCATTGGTCCTACACTGGGAAAATGGAAAAACATCCAATGGAGGTAATTAGATGATTCTTGAGCTTCTCAAAACTCAGAGGAGCTCTCTGGTTAGACAGGTCTTGGATGAATCTTTGTGGAGTATCTATGGCCAAGCTTAGCTGGACCTGGCCTCTCTCCTCATCAGGTATCCAGCAAAAGGTAGTGGTGAAGGCTTTAGTCTAGAGTTTGACCCATCATGATGGGACATCTCAGAAGAAGGAGCCCACAAAGCTATGTGTCAAATTGACTTTGGAAGAGAAGAGAGCTAAGAATCATCACGAAGGATAAATTCAATGTACAAGCTCAAGGCATCTTCCCTGATTTCTCCAGTTGAAAGCATTCGCTCCTCAAATTTTCCTGGAACTCTTTCTCTGGATAATAATATGACATAAGATAATAATATATAATAGCATAATATATATTATTCATAATGGAGAATATATAATTATGACATAATATAATAACCACTATTTTTACATAATTATCTCACTTGGGGTTCATAGCACTCCTCTGAGTTATGTGCTTTCATTGTTCCCATTTGAGTGATGAGAACATTTGAGACTTAAGAGAAGGAAAGTGTTTTGCCAGAGGTAAAATTCAAATTCAGATCTCTCTGGATTCCAGGTCCTTGATCTTAGTACAAATAGACCAAGAAGGAATATGGAAGATTGTATGGGGTCAACAGAATGAGTTGGAGGGTCTGGGTTCAAATTCCACATTGGACATGAACTGCCTTTTGATCATGGGTAAGTTATTTGCCTTCCTTGGGTTTCAGTTTCCTCTAGAAAATGGCAGCAAGGCAGAGGGGGAGGAGGGTGGGAGATGAAGGCTGATGGGACTCGTTGGACTCTGTGGTTCCTTCCAGTGTTCTGAGCACCTAGGTTGGACTGTCTCCTTTGACCCTCGACCTATTACCTACTCTCTCTCCTAGCAAGCTTGTGAGGTGTCTCTGTCTCTCCCCCTCTCTCTTCTCTCTCTCTGTCCCTCCCTCTCTCTTTCTCTCTCCCCTCTCTCCTCTCTGTCTCCCTCTGTCCCACTCTGTCTCTCTCTCTCATTCTCTCTGTCTCTCTCTCTCTCTCTGTCTCTCTGTCTCCTCTCTGTCTCTGTCTTTTTCTCTCTGTGTCTCTTTGTGTCTCTGTATCTCTCTTCTCTCTTTATCTCTCTGTCTCTGTCTCTCTGTTCCCTCTGTGTGTGTGTCTCTCTCTGTCTCTCTGTCTCTGTCTCTCTCTCCCCCTTTCTCTCTGTCTCTCTCTCTGCCTCTTCTCTCTGTCTCTGTGTCTCTCTCTCTGTCTCTGTCTCTCTCTCTCTCTTGCTCTCTCCCCTCTTTCTTCTTCCCTCGCCCCCTCTCTCTTCTCTCTCTCTCCCCTTTCTTCTTCCCTCTCCCCCTCTCTCTTCTCTCTCTCTCTCTCTCTCTCTCTCTCTCTCTCTCTCTCTCTCTCTCTCTCCCTCTCTCTTTCTCTTCCCCCCCTCTCTCTGCCCCCCCTTCCTCCCTCATTTAACTTGAACTAAATTCTTTAATCATGTAACTGGGTCTCATCAAATGCAAAGTCATTTCATACAGAACTTGAGGTGGGGGTGGGGGGAACTATATAAAATAGAAGTCAGAAAAGACTTGTAGATTAGGGGCTGGAAGGGACCATTGACTTTACCAAGGCTAAACTCCTCGTTTTACAAAGAAGGCACCCATAGACTTACCCACAGACAGACAGTATTAAGAGACAGATCTAGATTCAGACCCAAGTCCCATTGTAGCCAAATGTTTAGGGCCCAAATCTTAGCTTTAGAACCCCGAGGTTTAAATCCTGGTTCTGATCTGGCTTACCTGTGTGACCAAGAGAAGTCCCTTAATGTTTCACTCTGGTTTTTTTGGTCTGTAAAATTTGAAGGTTGGGTTTGGGTTATGAAGGTTCCTCCCAACTTTGACATCCTGAGCTTAGGAAAGTGGGAAAGAGAGAGGGGGGCAGGCTAGGCATGGGGCACTCTATTGCTTCTTTCCCCTGGCATGCCCTGCCGGTTACCACTACGCCGAGTGCCTGGCTCTAGGCTTGCCAGTCATTCACCAACCTCCTACGGGGTCCCCACCCAACAATTACCTATAACTGAAGTCAAAGGAGGCTGAATCCTGAAAGGAAGGAAGGGTGATTTTAAGGGTGGTGGTCAGAGCTTGGCCTTCTGGCTGCCAGTCTCCAGTGACCTCCGGATGTTTTCCCCAAACCTCTGGCAGGGTTCCATAGGGCTCACATTGCACAAGCTCAGCTGTTGTGGGAGACGTGGGCTGGGGGGTGGGGTGGGGAGGCGGGCAATAGTTGATTACATGGGTTGTGGGGTCCCATGATCTGTGGCAGAATGAAGGAACTGGGACAGTAGAGAAGGGGAAAGGAGGATGTTGTGGCCTCTGAGGGAGAAAGAAAAGAGAGTCAGGGAAAAGGAAGAGAGAGTCACTGAAGATGCCTCATTCAAAACATCACAGAATTGAGAGTTCAGGGGACCTTAGAAACCATCTCACCCAGGGGTTATTTGCCTGGGATTCATGGATCCCCCAAAGGAGTCACGTAGAGTGTTCACAATAGAATCCTTGAATTTGGATGAGGGGAAAATTATACCTTATTTTCATTGATCTTTGATTTGATTTGTACTCCTAGATTATAGATTTTAAAAACATGATTTGGAGAAAGGGCATCCCACTGACTGCTAAAGGGGTCCAGAACTCAAGGAAGGTCTCCATCCCTGGTAGACAGTGTTATCTAGATGTAGGGGTTTTTAAATTTCCAGAACTTTCCAGTACCATGAATGACTTGCTTCTCATTTACATCAGTCTTCAGAATCCAGTATGGTACCAGGGAAACAGTGATGACTGAATCTAGGGCACAAAGAGCTGGGTTTGAATGCCAGTGATGGCAGCCATGTAACCTTAAGGCAAGTTCCATTAAATCAGTTAAATTCAGCAAACATCTATTAAGTCTACTTTGTTCAAGGCAGGCTGGAGCAGTGGATAGAGGTTGGTTCAGCTCTATCAGGACTGCCTGGGTTCAAGTCTGCCCTCTGACTCTGACCGATTACATGACCTAAAAAGGCAAGACACTTAAATTCCCAGGTCCTCTTTGCCTGACCCCACCCCATTGCCAGTCTTGGCATCTCTGGAGGACTTTAAATTGCAGAAGAGCTGTGGATTGCATTGGTAGAGGGAGTTTGCTCATCAGGAGATCCCTATGCCAATGAAAACATCTGGAAATCCTCCCAACTGCCTCACCTGTAAATGAAGAGATTGAATTACATGTGAAAAACCATGTATATTATTTATATTATTTTATTGAATATATATAGAGAGAATATATTTTGAATTCAATTATTTTGTATATATATTTTATTTATATTACATTATTATACTGAAAAATTATATTGAAATATTTCCCTAATTTAAAAAAATTCTTAAACTTCAGGTGAAAAATGTTTGCCTATTTATATTCCCTTCCTTTTCAAACATTCCATTCACTTCTCAGGCTTTCACCATTATCACTCAACTGAAACTTCAGTCTCAGAGAACACCAGGGATTTTGTTATTGCCAAGTCCAATGGTCTTTTTACAATCTTCTTCTTTTTTAACTTTTCTATAACATCTGAAGCTGTTGACGACCCTCTTCCTCTCCCTTCAGTTTTAGTGACGGTGTTTTTTCTTCTCAGTGACCTGTCCCATCTTTCTCAATTTCCTTTGTAAGAAAATCAACCATATCCCACCAGTTATGCATGGATAAACTCTAAGCTTGTTCTGGGCCATCTCCCCTCTTTTCTCTTTTGAACTTCTTATGGGTTCAACTATTATCTAAGCATACGGTTCCCAAATCCACCCAACCAGAATAGATCTCTCCCCTGAATGCTATCCCTTAATCTCAAAATGCCTGCTGAATGAATATCTGTTTGGATGCCTATAGGCATCTCAAACTCAATGAGTCCAAAATCTAATTAATTTTCTTTCCCCCTAAATGACCCTTTCTCCTAACTACCCTGTTTCTGATGAGGACATCATCTTCACTCCAGTCACTCAGGCTTGTAACTCCCAAGTCATTTTCATTCACCTAGCTCACATAAAATTATTGTCAAATCTAGTCTTCTACCTCATCAATATCTCTTGCACTCATCCCTTCATATTCATTATATCATTTGATTTTATCTATATTATTTTAATAGCCTCCTAATCCATTCTTTCCTCTTCCCCAGTCTATCATCTTGACAGCTACCAAATTGATATGACTAAAGCTCAGGTCTGTTCTAGAAGTTTCAATGGTTCCCTACTGCCTTTAGTCATTGACCTTCCTGTGAAGGTGACATACCCCCTAATTGTGAAGACTCATCATCCTAAGTTCAAGTCCAACCTCAGACACTTGCTAGTTGTGTGAATCTGGGCAAGCTACTTCACCCTGCTTGCCTCAGCTTCCTCATCAGTAAAATGATCTGGATAAGGAATTGGTAAACCACTCCAGGATCCTTGCCAAGAAAACACCAAATGGGGTCATGAAGAATAGGACTCGACTAAAACAACTGGCACATGGGAAGGGGATATTAAATATTTATTAATGACTGAGTAACTGGAATAAAATTACAAACTTCTGTTTGGCAGTTAAAACCATCCCACAATGATTCTGGGCCATTTTTCCAAAGTGATTACTCATTACTCTCCCTCATGCTCACAGGTGCTCCAGCCAAATTGCTGTCCCCCACGCCTACAGTGCTTCTCTTCTCACTTATACCTCTTGGAATCTAGAACTTCCTTCAAGACTTGGCTTAAGCACCATCTCCCCAAGAAGTTTTTCCAGATTCTCCCAGTGCTGTTTTGGTTTTGTCCTATATTTACTCATATGTGAATGAATTGCATCCCACCCACCCACCCACCCCCAGAAAAATGTGATTGCCTTGAGAACAGGAACTTGCTCACTTTCATCTTTGTAACATTCAGCTAAAATTCTCTTCCCAAAGTTACCAATGATTTCTTAATTGCCACCTCTATTGGTCTTTCCTCAATTCTTGATGTCTCAGCCTCTGGCTGAAGAGTATCCCCTTCTCTTTGATGCTACTTTCCCCCTAGGTTTTCACAATGCTGCTTTCTCCTAGATCATCTCTGTCCTGATAAATTCTTCCTTCTCAGTCTCTTCTGTTGGATTCTCATCCTTAATTATGGACTTCTTCCAAGGCTCCATCTTGGGGAGGGCCTTCTCTGACTATATTATTTTGCTTAGTGTACTCATCGGTTCCCTTGATAGATTCAGTTATGATCTCTAGCATATGACTATCAGATTCATTTATCCAACCTCAACTTCTTTTCTGATCTCCAGTCTCCTATGTCTAGTTGCCTTTTGGACATTTCAGACTGGATTTCTGGTAGACATCTCAAACTCAGTAAGCCCCAAACTCAACCATTGGATACCCTGGGTCCCTGCTGGGATTTACAGACAGTATTCTCTCTTCCAATAGTCTGACCAATCATTTTCCTCTTCTTACAGGGTCATCATCCACATCTTATAATCTATGCATGGAAGGACTTTCCTTAAACCCTCTCTTCTTTCTTTCTTATTGTGTTGTTGAGGGGACCATCCTTCTCCTAGTCATCCAGGCTTGCATTCCCCCATGTCATCCTCTCTCCTCTTTCTCTTGCCTTCTTCTCTTCCATATCTTGTCTGTTGTTGCTGAATCTTATTAATTCTCCCTTCAAAACATCTCTCTTCCTCTGCCTCTTCTTCCTACTCCTCTTCCTCTTCTCAAGTTATCACCATACTTGTCCAGGACTTCATCACCTCATGCTTGGACTATTAGACTATTGGTCTCCCTGCCTCAAGGCTTTCCCCACCTTCCTCTCAGCTGTCACCTTGCCCTCTCCCTTCTGATTCAACAAACTCCAGAGGCCCCTGTTTCTCTATTGGCTTTTAAAGTGCTTCCTCACTTGGTCACTTCCCACCCACCTGTCTTGTCCTCATGCCTCTCAGGGTACTCTACAACCCCAAAATAGCCAAGATCCTTGATGTTCCTCCCATAAAATGCTCCATCTCCCAACCTCATGCATGTTTCTTGACTGTCTCTGGTGCTTGCAGTAGTCTCCTTTTTTGTCACCACCACCTAGATTTCTTGACTTCCTTCAAGTCCCAGCTAAAATTTCATCTTCCCCAAGAAACCTTTCCCAATCTCCCCTGAGATGACTTCTTCCTCTACAGACTGTATTTTTTTTTTAGGTTTTTACAAGGCAAACGGGGTTAAGTGGCTTGCCCAAGGCCACACAGCTAGGTAATTATTAAGTGTCTGAGGCTGGATTTGAACCCAGGTACTCCTGACTTCAGGGCTGGTGCTTTATCCACTACGCCACCTAGCCGCCCCTCACATAACTCTTGAGTGAACTTGTTTGCACATTGTCTTTTTATTACAATGTGAGCTCCTCTGGGGAAGAGAAAGTTTTTGCTCTTCTTTGTATCACTAGGACATAGCACCAGAATGAATGTTTATTGCTTTGACTTTTCTTATATCCCCAGCACCTGTTATAGGGTCTGGTACACAGTAGGTGTTTATTAATTGGTTGATAAAGCTAATTGTTTGTTAATTAATTTGTTTATTCCAGGGTAAGGGTCTCCTCCTGCTTCCCAGAAGGTTCTCTCCATTCTTGTTGCCAGTCAGGGTGAGGCATAGAGGAAGGGGAACAGAAGGAGAGGTGTGTCTGGAAACTTGCAAAAGTAGAAAGGTTCTTGAGGTCCCTCCAACATCCTGGGCATAAGTGCAGAGCCTGGGACCATCCCTTGGGCAATCTTAGTAGGAGAAGATGATGAACACCCCCCCGAGTCTCATTTTCTTCATCTGTAAAATGAGGGGGTTGGACTGAACAGTCTCTTCCCACTACAAATCTATTTGTCTGGAGTTGATTTGGGTTCAAATCCCATCCAACAAACAGTAGTTGTGTGACCCTAGGAAAGTCATTTAATCTAAGCCCCACTTTCTGTATCTTTGAAATGGGGGTGAAAATAGCATGTTTCTCACAGGATTGAATGATACTCTAATACGATGTTTGACAAGAGTTTTGCAGTTCTTAGCTTTCTCTCTCTCTCTCTCTCTCTCTCTCTCTCTCTCTCTCTCTCTCTCTCTCTCTCTCTCTCTCTCTCTCTCTCTCTCTCTCTCTCTCTCTCTCTCTCTCTCTCTCTCTAAATCTCAGTCACTATTCTTCTTGGTTCCCATTTCTATAGCATCTAATATGCTTTGCAAAGATCTCTCTTCACAATAACCTTCCAAGGGAAGTAGTATTAATGAATGATAATATCAAATGATAATAATGCCATAAGACATGTGATGAAACTCAGGTTAAGATCAAGTGACTTGCTAAGAAATATTAAGGCTATAGCTTTTTAGCCAAAAGTCCTGATTCTGGATTCGGGATTTTTTCCACTATATAACACCCTTGAAACACTTTCTCCTCACCCCAAAAGACAACACACACACACACACACACACACACACACACACACACACACACTCATACATAGTCATTCCAAGGGTCATCCCACCCAACTCCAAATAAATGTTCAAGACCTCACTTTTAGTCCTAAAACTCTGAACTTTTTCTAACCCCAGCTCAGACACAGGGTGTGCTGGGCTGTTGAGCTGGGGGATTTCCAAAGGCACAAAAAGACAAAGATTTGTGGCTAAGAATGATGTATGA